>NC_138576.1:36019872-36370302 GCF_964289735.1 Phaethon aethereus
ATTAGCACTCGTGCTGAGAAGGCTATATCTGTTAAGTTTCTTTCCAGAAGACTATTCGTTAATTAACTGTTCCTGTTTCTTTTTCCAATAATATTTTTAAGTAGATAAGGACATCTTCTGCCAAATACTAATTTTCACTCTGTTATTCATCTATCTGTAATTTCTAACAGCCTTAACCATGCCGATTTTCCAGGCGGCATTTAATGAACTTGATAAGCACAGAGCAATGTTTTTGTAGGGTGACCTGTAATAAAATAGTACTTCCTATCTACAATACCGTCTGCCCATTCATTTTCCACATTCACTTTTCTTTAATAAGCAAAGTTTTCACTACTGCTGATGAGCCTCTTTACAGGAAAAGCAACCTATACTCTCTCCTGCTCCTGCATCAATTTGCTAGCTATGCACCAGCCAACAGCAAAATAATTATCACAGGAGAAAATAAAAGAGAGAGGAGAGACACTAACTTTTTGGGTTGTAAGTACAGTTTGCAATCATGGCATTACAGAATATTCATCCTCTAGCCTGCAAACTGAGCTAGCTGAATATGGAAAAAAGTGGAATATGGAAACTGAGAGAAAAAAAATACAAAACACAGTGATGTAATTTCTTCCGTGCATACTTGTACTTTAAACTGTAACACTATTGTTTTGCTTATAACAAAAATCCTAAACTGAATAAAAACCACTACTCATTCACCAAGCAGATTTTGGCATCACAATCTAAAAGTAAAAATTAATTTATTGAATGCAAAGGACTATATCTGTTTACTATATTTCTCTCTGTGTGATCAACCTGAATGACTCACATTCATTGATTGGGAGGCGTACACATCAGTGCAAATAAGAGATAGATGTTGTACAAAAGAATGTTTGCTGTTCCTTCCCAATACAATTTTCTCACTTAAAATTATGTTTTGTACTTAAAAGAATTTTTTTCCCTTTCCTTTTACAAGAGGTTAATTTCCAGCCTTGTGAGCTTTAACTTTATAAGAATCTTTTTGGCTTAAATCAGCTTCTGAATTGGACATATTCATTTTCCTTTTGCTCACCAAGCAGACAAGTATAAAAGTCTCCAAGTTTTTATTAAAAGCTTTTTTTTTTTCTGTTTATAACATAGTTGTACGTCTTTTAACATTCATGTATGCTTTGGGCCATCAAGGCTGTTTTTCACTGCTCTAAATGTGCTTGTTTATTTACCCTTCCAATAGTTTGACATTTGATGTGTTGAGTTTTCTCTATGGAAAAACATTAAAGGGAAATTACTCACAGTACATTGCTCTTGCATATTTTTCCCTCATAAAGCACATTTTCATACACAGCAGACCTCTTGATAATGTGAAGTCCTTTAAGTGTAGCATACAGTTAGATCTTTTTAACCACTGCCATACCACATGGCAATATTCAAGGACAAGGTAACTGATCACTGGTCACCCACTCCAATCTCTCATAAATTTGTCTTTTAGGACTGTTCTATTTGAGTGCCACATAAGCACATGTTTTCAACTTAAAATGAATCACCAGTCAGGACAACATATCAAACCAGTTGAAATAAGCTCGATAACCTTTTCCAGCTGGAATGAAATATATGCCAAACCACAGCACGTGTGCTTTTTCCTCTTTGGTAAACACAGAAGTTTTATAACTATTTTATCAGGTTGCATGAAAGTTATGAAAACAAACAAACAAAAAGCAATCTATCCTTCATTGTATGAACAGGTATGAAACAACTGAGCCTCATCTAAGCATGAACACTCTCAATCCAAAAGATTTTATGTGTGTCAAATATAAGAATTTGCATGTCATAAACTGTATGTCTAGTCATCTTTCCTGTAACGTACCTGTTAAGAAAGCTTCATAAAAGAATCATTCATAGTAAATGAGCATTTACATACATGCCCCCATCTTTCTGTCTCCCTTTTTCCTTCAAAGCTAAGAGGTTACGTAGTGCTCCATGACAGCAGCAAGTTGCCATAATTATAGACGGATGTCACAAAGGAGACAGTGAGACAATTAGACAGGAAAAGGGATTACACCAACATTTTCAAAGAGCAAATTCCATGTACCCCATCTAGGTCTGTCATTTGTCTTTGAACTGATTGAGGTTTTTTTTTTTCTTATGGCTTTCTCAAACTTTCCAGTTGCTTTACTTTCAATGGTTGCAGCTTCATCAGAAAGCTTTCATCACATACTTCTGCTCCAAATATGGTTTTCAAGGAAGAAAACAGGGTCTAACCTCTTCTCTCCAAATTTGAGTTTGCCAGGAATGGACAATACAGAATGTTTTCCCATTGCAGAGGTGCAGCCCAGGACCCCCTGCCTTTCTACTGCTGATATACTGGCTGAAATATTCTTCTTCCTATTACATTTATTACCTGTCATTTTATTTTGGTGACCAGAGCTGTCCACTATACGCGTAATCACTGGTATCTTCTTATAATTTAACCTGTATTTGCAACTATCAGAGGCCTTGCCTACAAAATGAGTTGCACAGCTTAACCTACAGTATCATTTAAAATAACTTTACTCATATCCGTGTACCTGCAAGCTAGACTCAGATTCCTCCTGCCTATCTTTACAGTTCTTGCATGTGCTGGACCACTGTCTGGTGATGTTGATCTCTCCCTGATGGTTGAAGGTGATTAGGCATCTACCTAGGTCTTTCCATTAACTCGCAAAAGTAAGATAGGATGAATTCAAATATCTCATTAGTTTGAGACCCATTTATTTCCACTGAATTTACACCTCATTTTGACCTCATTACCCCAGGGTAATGCTTCGGACAGCTGACCCATTCAGTACGTGCTTAGGATAAGGAGACAGATCTGCCTATATAGTAAAGACAAGGAAGAGAAGTCTGTGAGTGGGTAGCACACAGGGAGGGACAGTCTGTGTGTGCGCACGTGTGCACACTTGTGTGGGTGCATGCATATGCACCTGTACACATATGACAAAGGTACAACCGGCTAGCTGGGCACCTGTAATTTTCAAATTGACAAATGACAAAAAAGGAACATGCACTTAATGGACAGATTTAGTACATTAGAAGTGATTTCTGAGCAGTGAAGAATCTTCCCCAACTCACAGGGAAGTCTGCTGCCTCCCCGGGGCCTGGGTGAGAGATGTCACCAGGAAACTCCCTGGTCTGGTTCGACCCACTGATTACTACCCGCTGTTGCTCATACAGGTTGGCAACAATGAGATTCCACTAAGAAGCCCAAAGGCAGTCAAAAAGGACTTGAGAGCACTGGGGCAACTGGCACAGGTAATGTTTTCATCAATCCCTTCAGTGACGGGGAAGAACGCTGAAAGGAACAGGAAAGCACACCTGATCAACACATGGCTCAGGGGCTGGTGCCATCGTCAGAATTTTAGGTTTTTTGACCACGGGGCGGTTTACACGGCAGCGGGCCTCCTCGCAGCTGATGGAGTGCAACTGACTCCAAGGGGCAAAAGGATTCTTGCTCATGAGCTGGCAGGCCTCATCGAGAGGGGTTTAAACTAGATTTGGAAGGGGGAGGGGATAAAACTAGGCTCACTAGCGTTGAGCCTAGGGGTGGTGTGCCAGAGTTGAAATCGATAGCCCAGCTCAAGTGCATCTACACCAATGCACGCAGCACCAAACAAGAGGAGCTGGAAGCCATTGTGCAACGGGACAGATATGATGTAGTTGCCATCACAGAAACATGGTGGGATGCTTCTCATGACTGGAGTGCTGCAATGGATGGCTATAAGCTCTTCCGAAGGGACAGGCAAGGAAGGAGAGGCGGTGGGGTGGCTTTGTATGTTAGGGAGTGTTTTGATTGCATAGAAACCAATGATTGTGAAGACCACGTAGAGTGCTTATGGGTAAGGATGAGGGGGAAGGCAGATATCTTGCTGGGAGTCTGTTACAGACCACCCAACCAAGACGAAGAGACAGATAAGACATTCTGTAATCGACTGGCAGAAGTCTCACATTCGCTGGCCCTTGTTTTTGTGGGAGACTTCAATCTACCGGACATCTGCTGGAAGTGTAACACAGCAGAGAGGAAACAATCTGGGAGGTTCCTGGAGTGTGTGGAGGATAACTTCCTGACACAGCTGGTGAGTGAGCCCACCAGGGGAGGTGTCTTGCTAGACCTGCTGTTTACAAACAGAGGAGGACTGGTGGGAGATGTGGTGGTTGGAGGCCGTCTTGGGCTTAGCGACCACAACATGATAGAATTCTCAGTTGTGAGTGAAGTAAAGAGAGGGGTCAGCAAAACTGCTACCATGGACTTCCGGAGGGCAGACTTTGGCCTGTTCAGGTCACTGGTTGAGAGAGTCCCTTGGGAGACAGTCCTGAAGGACAAAGGGGTCCAGGAAGGCTGGACAGCCTTCAAGAAGGAAATCTTAAAGGCACAGGAACAAACGGTCCCCATGTGCCGTAAGAAGAGCTGGCGGGGAAGGCGACCGGCCTGGCTGAACAGGGAGATTTTGCTGGGACTCAGGGAAAAGAGGAGAGATTATCATCTCTGGAAGAAGGGGCAGGCAACTCACAAAGAGTACAAGGATCTCGTTAGGTCAAGCAGGAACAAAATTAGAAAGGCAAAAGCCCAGCTAGAGCTCAGTCTGACCAACAAAAAAGAGAGGCAAGGAGAATCTCCATCCCTTACTGGATATGGCAGGGAACATTGTCTCCAAGGTCGAGGACAAGGTTGAGGTACTTAATGCCTTCTTTGCCTCAGTCTTTAATAGCCAGTCCAGGTATCCACAGGGTATTTAGCCCCCTGAGCTGGAAGATGGAGATGGAGAGCAAAATAACCGCCCCCCGTAATCCAGGAGGAAGCAGTTAAGGACATGTTAAACCACCTGGACACCTACAAGTCTATGGGGCCTGATGGCATCCACCCGAGAGTACTGAGGGAGCTGGTGGAGGAGCTTGCCAAGCCACTCTCCATCATTTATCAGCAGTCCTGGTTAACAGGGGAGGTCCCAGAAGACTGGAGGCTTGCCAATGTGACGCCCATCTACAAGAAATGCCGGAAGGAGAATCCTGGGAACTACAGGCCTGTCAGCCTGACCTCCGTACCAGGGAAGATCATGGAGTGGTTTGTCTTGAGAGTGCTCACAGGGCATGTGCAGGACAACCAAGGGATCAGGCCCCGTCAGCATGTGTTCATGAAAGGCAGGTCCTGCTTGACCAACCTGATCTCCTTCTATGACCAGATGACCCGCCTAGTGGATGAGGGAAAGGCTGTGGACGTTGTCTACCTGGACTTTAGTAAAGCCTTTGACAGCATCTCCCACAGCATTCTCCTGGAGAAACTGGCGGCTTGTGGCTTGGATGGGTTTACTCTTCACTGGGTGAGGAACTGGCTGAATGGCCGAGCCCAGAGAGTTGTGGTGAATGGCATTAAATCCGGCTGGCGGCCGGTCACAAGAGGCGTTCCCCAGGGCTCAGTTCTGGGGCCGGTCTTCTTCAATATCTTTGTCAATGATCTGGATGAGGGGATCAAGTGCTCCCTCAGGAAGTTTGCAGATGACACCAAGTTGAGTGGGACTGTTGATCTGCTGGAGGGTAGGAGGGCTCTGCAGAGGGATCTGGACAGGCTGGATCGATGGGCTGATGTCAACTGTATGAGGTTTAATAAGGCCAAGTGCAGGGTCCTGCACGTTGGCCACAACAACTCCATGCAACGCTACAGGCTTGGGGAGGAGTGGCTGGAGAGCTGCCCAGCAGAAAGGGACCTGGGGGTGCTGGTTGACATCCAGCTGAATATGAGCCGGCAGTGTGCCCAGTTGACCAAGAAGGCCAACAGCATCCTGGCCTGTATCAGAACTAGTGTGGCTAGCAGGAGTAGGGAAGTGATCATGCCCCTGGACTCAGCACTGGTGAGGCTGCACCTTGAATCCTGTGTTCAGTTTTGGGCCCCTCACTACAAGAAGGATGTTGAGGTGCTGGAGCGTGTCCAGAGAAGGGCAACGAAGCTGGTGAGGGATCTGGAGAACAAGTCTTATGAGGAGCGGCTGAGGGAACTGGGTTTGTTCAGTCTGAAGAAGAGGAGGCTGAGGGGAGACCTTATCGCTCTCTGCAACTACCTGAAAGGGGGTTGTGGTGAGGTGGGTGTTGGTCTCTTCTCCCAAGTAACCAGCGATAGGATGAGAAGAAATGGCCTCAAGTTGCACCAGGGGAGGTTTAGATTGGATATTAGGAAAAATTTCTTCACTGAGAGGGTGGTCAGGCATTGGAACAGGCTGCCCAGGGAGGTGGTGGAGTCACCATCTCTGGAAGTGTTCAAAAAACTTGTGGATGTGGCACTTCAGGACATGGTTTAGGGAACATGGTGGCGCTGGATTAATGGTTGGACTTGATGGTCTTGAAGATCCTTTCCAACCTTAGTGACTCTGTGATTCTGTAATCTGTGGTTCACCTTACAAAATCAATCATTTTTGTCAGTGGTAGGAATGAAAGATGACAAGCTTGGTAAGCACTGAAGACCGTCCTAGTCACATTGGGTTGGTGACACAGGACATGCTGGATTGCTGGTAAACAGGTACTGGAAAACATTGAACACTCACACACCAAAGATAGAAAGCATGCTTACAGGATAGTAGTTTCTACCCACGGTTGCAAGTTATGTCCTTGAGCAATCCACATGACGCTGGAGTATAAAGAATTAACATGATGCTTGCCTTTATAAACAGAGAATGTTTACACTATTTCAACTCTGAACGGCATGCCAGCAGAGAGGCTACATCGCATCCACACCTGGCACAGGTATGACTCCTGGAATATTGTGGACAGGTGGATGGCCACATTGGTGTGGTTTAACCCCAGTAGACAGCTAAGCCACACATAGCCACTCACTCACTCCTTCTCCAATGGGATGGGAGAGAGAATTGGAAGAGTAAAAATGAGAAAACTCATGGGTTGAGATAAAGACAGTTTAACAGGTAAAGAAAAAGCCACGCACACAAGCAAAGCAAAACAAGGAATTCATTCACCACTTCCCATCAGCAGGCAGGTGTTCAGCCATCTCCAGGGAAGCAGGGCTCCATCACATGTTTAACAGTTACTTGGGTAGACAAATGCCATCACTCTGAATGTCTCCCTTCTTCCTTCTTCTTTCTCCAACTTTATAAGCTGAACATGACATCATATGGTATGAGATATCCCTTTAGTCAGTTAGGGTCAGCTGTCCCAGCTGTGTCCCCTCCCAAGTTCTTGTGCATCCTCAGCCTACTCACTGGTTGGGTGGGGTGAGAAGCAGAAAAAGCCTTGATGCTGTTTCAACACTGCTCAGAGATAACCAAAATATTCCTGTATTATCAACACTGTTTTCATCACAAATCCAAAACATAGCCACATACCAGCTGCTATGAAGAAAATTAACTCCATCTCAGCCAAAATCAGTACATACATTTAAGGAAAGCTGTTGATAACTCAAATTATTCAGGTAAAAGCCAGAGGAATGACTGGAGGATTAGAAACAATATTTTACAGCAAAGAACTTGAAGAGATCAATATACTTAAAGAGAAAGTTAGTGTCCTAGTTACAGGTATAAAAGCACTGATATTCAACATTTTTCAATAGAGGGTTCTTTGTCAGAGAAACCTGCAGCACCAGAACAGTCTGTGGATGGTAAAGTTAGACAAATTTAGCTTAGGAAAAAGTTGGAGGTTTGTTTGAGGGACTTTTTTTTTTTTTCTTTGAAAGTAATTTAGGGCAGTAATGTTTTGCTAACAATTATAAGAGCCCTTGTGGAGAAGATAAGAAGCATTGCTGAAAGCCATGCTCTAGTTGACAGTAGAGAAGGCCTAGAGCTTAAGTGATATAGGAGGTCAAATTAAATTATCAAAGTAATCCCTTCTGGCACTGTGGAAATGGCATCTTAGAATCAATCTTTCTACAACTGAAGTTTCAAAAGTGTCTAATATCAAGATTAAAGAAGAAAATATGAAAATCTAAGCTTTACTTACCAGCAACTTTACAACTCGGAGCCAAAGAACACATGGCTGTGACTCTCCAATGCTTTGTTCATGAGCCAGAGGCAGATATGAACACCTGCACAGCACATATTTTTAGGAGCTTTTTTTTTATTTGTTAGTGTGTGAACATCTAAAAAGATCTTCCTGTAGACAGTTTTGCCTATCAGGAGATCAATAATATTTCTAGATATTTTAAAAAAAATTAAAAATAGTAACCACAGGCTACAGTGCAAAACCAGATCAGGAAAGAAAACAGAGGAAATAATATACTTTAAATGCAATAAGAGCCATATCCCACTTTTCTGATCTGCTTAGACTGCACTGTAAAACCAAAGGGGATATGAGGCTTCCAAAGCCAGCTATAATATTTTTCTTTATTATATTCTGTATTGGAGTTTTATATCTAAATCAAGGATGCAACTTTTTATAACAGTAGTGACAGCAGTGAAAACTGCATAATCAAATAATAGTTTGAGTGCCCTAATTTTTAAGGCAACAGAAGCTATGTTCCATCTCAAGACATAAGTATAACCCCAAACTCTCCTCTCAACCAAAGAATATTCAGTGGTAGTTTCTCTTTTACGATTCACTTTAAAGATGTAGGGTGAGACTGAGCTCCAGATATTCTACACATAGGTATCTACATATGTGCTAGAGATTTTCCAGGATCCTAGAAATTCCCAAGACATTGAGGTTATTGACTGGCATCTCGCTGCCCCACATCTCTCATAGATTTGCCTCTGGCAGTCCAACATGGACGTATCAGGTGTTTTTCACATAGGATCTGAAATTACTCCAGGAGCCTAGGTGAAGCTTCTTGTAATCTTGTAACTGAAATTACAAGATTACATTATAGTTGCTGGAGACCTAGCATGCCACTCAGCCACCTAAACTTAGACAGGTGGTACCATTTGCCACTCCATAAAGTGGAGAGTGCTACTCCTTAGTAGTACTTAGTAGTAGTCCTTAGTCATCTGGACAGCATAGACAGATATGATATTGGGGATGTGTAAAACACCAAAACTGGTTACCAGCTACCTCAGTTTGAACTGAACTAAGTGACAAGTCAGTAGAGTAAACTTAAGTGGAACAATTCAGTTGGTAAACCATCAGGAGCAGAATTCAATTCAATGTCCAGACACACAAATTTAAGTGTCTACATTGTATATACTGTCATAGCAAACCTCAGAGTTCCCGTTGCTGTCACTGAAATCTAGTCAAGGGAGTCAGTGGAGCTTTGGAGGAAATTCAGCTCAGCCTAAAGTGGACACTCAATGGCTAGTCCATTAACAGCTTTCCAGGCTCCATCATGGCATCCTCTCTGTCATTATCTATCACCATCTTCATTTTCTTTAATGAGAGCTGAGGCACTTACAGCATCAGTGGTACACCTAAGGATAGACCCTTAGATTTAGGTGTCTTAGTCTTGAACTGAATCATGCCCCAGGTCTCAAGTTAGTTGCTTAAGTATAGGCATTTGTGATGCCCCTGCACGACTCACATGGGTTCTTAGCTGTCAGGCTGGATGGACTCAGTTGTGCTATAGGTCCTGTGTCCTATATCTCACAACATCAGAAGGACAACTTAAACAGCTTGTGCTGTTTTTATGCTTCTGGTTTTAGGTTGCTGAACTAGATCTACATGTTTCTTTTAAGGTGACCTGAATCAAATGATGCTTGAAACCCCAGTGAGTATGAATTTTCTATTTTCTTAGAAGTCTCTGAACCTCAAAAAGATGAAAGAAATTCCAGAATAATATGTTTCCTGCAGAATTTACAAGTTCATTTAGGACACAGTGATTCACAAAGTTTATTTGATTTCAATAAAATTCTGAATGGAACCAGATCAAGATCAAAATCAGATAAAATTCCTCTCAATTTTCTGCCAGCAGGCTCCACTTGCAGTATCTATCATGCAAGCTCTATCCCAGAGCACATGTATTCCCTTTCCACTGAGGGTGTTGGTATAATTTGCTTTCATTAAAAAAATCAAACTGCAACCAAACTTCAAAATACGTAAACTGTTTAGGAAACACAATTACCTTTCTCCATACAGTTCTGCTCAACATCTTACAGGAATGCGACCCAATCACAGAGAGTGTGTTTGAGTTCTCATATTTCCTCTCTATCTTGGGTTACCATCATAAAAAAAATGAATGAGAGACAAATCTGCCTGCAAAAATAGGCTAGAAATAGGCATTCTCGAGGGATTTCTAACATCTTTGGCCTCCCTTCAGGCTGGAAATACAACAAAAGCAACCTTGCAGTAATGTTTGTATTTCAGCACATCTGTTTTTATGGCCCACTGGAACCAGGAAGTTTAGAGCACATAAAAATGAAAAATTGCCTCAAGAAAGTTAACCAAAACATCAGAGGTCCAATTCAAGTTTTAAGAAAGATTCAGTTCCATTGGTATTTTAACCTATGTACTCACCCACCCCTAACTATTGGGACAGTTGCTTGACACCTCTGTTACATAAGCATGTAACAGCATAGTACAGAAGTGAGGGCCCCAAAATAATTTTCAAATGCTATTTTTCTTGAATGTTCGGTAGCTCATCATCACCTTCTATTTATAGATGGCAGAAGTAAATCAGAAATAACGGATGGCACTCAAAAATCTGTGATAGGATCAGTAGCAGTGAGGATGTTAAAGCCCAGAGATTTCACTTCTATTGCTCTCTTAATCCTTCATTGTATTCTTTCTGCTATCAGCCATTATTCAGCTTTTCTTCTGTCATATTCTCTTTCCTCTTCATTTTCTACTTACACGTTTCAGTAGGAAAATGCTTACTGAAGATCATAATGTAAACAAAATTGTGGAAAGGAACAAAAATCCATTAAAGTAATCTTACACTCTTATAAGATGCTTAGGGTAAGAAAATACTTACTTTACAAATAGTTCCAAGTATTTGATAGAGCTTTCCATTGGTATAGAGATGTAGGAAGTTTCACCGCTTACATGGGTATTTATTGTTTTCTAATAGAGATCATTGCTTAGAAAATTCTGGATTTCGAGATTTTCAATTACTTGCAGGACTCTATATACAGTATAAAGTAATTTGTAGTAATATACAGTCATTTGTAGTAATGTAGGAAAGGGTCTCAGAGAAGAATACCTGAAAGGAGCAAAGTTTCTCTAGTAAATTTTCAGGATTTGTAATGGTACCTATGTTTTCTCACTAAAGAATTTTGTTGCATTTTTCAGTCACATATGTCCAACTTACAGAGCAGAGGACCCCAAAACCTTTGATAATTTCTCTTTAGGTCTACTGTCATGAAGTTCTAAGGCATGATCAACAACCCTTTAAGACGTTACAGTGTCTAAATTAGCTCTCCTTCTATAGCCAAGATGCTGAAAGCTGTATACCAAGCCAACTCTCCTTCTGTTTTCCCTTGGGTAAAAGAGGATCCATACTGTCTTTAAAAAAAATAAGTATTCTAAAATGCCACCACTGATTTCTGTCCAGTTTGCTCTAGCTATGCCAGATGCTGTAAGGAAAGTTGTTTCTTCCCTGCCATGACTAAATATTCCCACTTTGATGACCAGTGTCATCTGAAGTCTGTTAGATGTGTTTATGCCTAATCAGAAAATAGTCTAACTAACTGGGTACAGTCAACAAGGTCATTTTCTCAGTGCAGAGTTCTTTAAACATAAACTTAAGAGTTAGTTTTCTGTATATTTTTACTGCTTATTTTCAGAATAACTTACTGCAATGCTGACACAGGTATTTCTAGATGGAAATGCATTCAAACACCTAAGCTTGTGTTTTGCCTGATCATCACATGAAGTATGCTTGCCTGGCGCCCAAGCAAAAATCTGACAGGCAGGAAGATTCACCTATGTTACAATCATAGAGTCATAGCATCATAGGATCACAGAATCATACAATCGTAGAATCATACAGTTGTAGAATCATAGAATAGTTTGGGTTGGAAGGTGACCATTAAAGGTCATCTAGTCCAACCCCCTTGCCGTGAGCAGAGACATCTTCAACTAGATCAGGTTGCTCAAAGCCCCGTCCAACCTGACCTGGAATGTTGCCAGGGATGGGGCATCTACCACCTCTCTGGGCAACATGTGCCAGTGTTTCACCATCTTCATTGTAAAAAATTTATTCCTTAGATCTAGTCTAAATCTACCCTCTTTTAGTTTAAAGCCATTACCCTTTGTCCTATTGCTACAGGCCCTGCTAAAAAGTCTGTCACCATCTTTCTTATAAGCTCACTTTCAGTACTGGAAGGCTGCAATAAGGTCTTCCCGGAGCCTTCTCTTCTCCAGGCTCAACAACCCCAACTCTCAGCCTGTCCTCACAGGAAAGGTGTTCCATCCCTCTGATCATTTTGGTGGCCCTCCTCTGGAACCAATCCATGTCTTGAGGGCTCCAGAGCTGGATGCAATACTCCAGGTGGGGTCTCACCAGGGTGGAGTAGAGGGGCAGAATCACCTCCCTCGACTTGCTGGCTATGCTGCTTTTGATGCAGCCCAGGGTACGGTTGGCCTTGTGGGCTGTGAGCGCACGTTGCTGAATCATGTCCAGCTTCTCATCCACCAGTACCCCCAAGTTCTTCTGGGTGGCAGGGCTGCTCTCAATCCCTTCATCCCCCAGTCTGTATTGATACCAGGGCTTGCCCTGAGCCAGGTGAGATTCAGACGGGCCCATTCCTCAAGCTTGTCCAGGTCCCTCTGGATGGCATCCTGTCCCTCAGGCGTGTCAACTGCTCCACTCTGCTTGGTGTCACCTGCAAACCTGTTGAGGGTGCACTCGATCCCACTGTTTATGTCACTGATGAAGATATTAAAGGGTACCGGTCCCAGTATGGACCCCTGAGGGTCACCCCTCATCACCAGTCTCCATCTGGACATTGAACCACTGACTACTACCCTCTGTCTGCAACCATCCAAGCAATTCCTCATCCACTGAACAGTCCATCCATCATGAAGCAGGACATTTTCTAGTGCCAGGGTAACATATGCCTCCTTGTCATGCACAACAAATTCCAGTACCTCATCCTAACTACTTCCACCTGACACAGATTTTACAAGGCACTGAAATATCAGCTTGATATATGTGAATCAAAACACGATTCCTTTCACTGTCATGGCAATCCACAGTTGCTGTGCTGTGAGATTGCATCTGTACTTTTGCAGGCAGGCTCTAATCTACTTCAGGCATTGCAAGCACTGTGTGTGACTCAAAAGATGTGGCAGATATTCCAACCTCTGCAGAACAATTTTTGCTAATGTTTATTCAGTACATATGCATTTTCTTCTGTTTGTGGGATCAGAAAACCCCAAAGCCACAGACATTTCTGAGGTCTGTGGAGGTTGACAGAGGACAAGGAAAGAGCTGGCAAAGGAGGAGAATGTGTGCTATACTGGAGCTGGGGATATTCTCCATGCCTTCCTCCTGGAGTTCAGTGAAAAACTGCTCCTCATTTTAAGACAGCTGGTGACAGTGTGTGGAGTTACAGTTCATGACGCAGCTCATAAATGCCAGCTGAAGGATAACATTGCCGTATTGCTTAAGTATCTGAGAAGCCACAGCCACCTAAATTCATTAAAAGTTCATTGTCAGGAGAGAAAGATTTGAGGCTTATTTTTAATGTAGTTTTGAAAAATGGTAAAATTTCTGTTAACAGAAAGACTTTCAAACACAAATGCTTAAATTTTGTACGGCACTGTCTAAGCCGTTATTTGTATCTTGCACTCTTTCCCCAGCTTCCTCCCTTTCTTTCTTTCCTTATTCTCCCCCATAATTAGAAAGGTAATGGATGGAAAAAATAGAGCAACAGCATCCATGGAATGATTCATTTTATATTGAAGACACAAGAGAACCATAATCATACATTCCCATCTACCAAAGTTCTAGCAAGTGTTTGAAGAGATTGGCATAGATGGTCACTTAATGTTGTTTCCTTCATTAAATATTCTGGATAAAAATTCACAGAATTTCTTCTGTTTCAGGTGGAGAATGATTGCTAGCTCCCCACTGAAAATGAGTGTTCCAGCAATAGAATAATAGAAGAAGGAAGCAGTATTTAATCTCTTACTTAAATAAAAAACACAAAAAAACCCCAAAAAATCCCCAATCTGTTTACAAAGAAATCTTCCTCAGTGGTATCTCTCTTTCCTGCTAAAAGTCTTGAAAAAGGTGGTTGTAATGCAGTGTGCTAACGTAATACTGGGGTTCTTCACCAGAGCTGTCCATTTTCTAATTTGGAGATAGGTGTAGAGCCAAAATTTCTATATTTACAACAGTCACTGGTTTCCTGTTGATTAACAGTACTATTTTACTGTTTCTGTTTTGAAACACATGGATTTAGACATAAACCTGCAGATGATAAACAAGGTTAAAAGAACTGTTTTGAAGCAACCCTGCCTTTCTTCATGAATGTTTTGGAGTTCAATACTCAGAAGTGGTTGGTCTGCATGGAAGACACCTAGTGCAAGGTTCTCTCCTCTCTTTCCTCCTGCCCAATGTGTTTGTAAGTACAGAAAGACAAGCTGGATATACCTTCACTGGGCTGTATCTCTATCCATCTTACCCATTGATGGAAGATAATTCATCTTTAGTCAGAGAACATGTTCCATTAGGTTTGGTTTTACATCAGTTTTTTAGAAAGAGAATATACTTAGATGTACATATTTGGGAACTGAAGTTAGTGCAGGTGAAGATGTACCAACCAACAGCCCGCTATAGGATTCTGATTATTGGGGTGAGTGGGGGGAATGTTAAAGAACTGTTTTTTTCCAAGAACACACTGCATAGTTTATGCCTGAATGTTTAAAGATAACTGTTTTCTAGATTTACTGGACACACAGGAGCTAGGAGACCTTCATTTTATATAGCAGAGCTGCTGAATGGATGTTCTTTATGAGATAGTCTTTGAAAAAACCTTTCAGCAGATGCACCAACTTTCCAGGCATGCTAAAAATTGTTTCTCTTCTCACAGAATTTTCTGAAGGAAAGGAAGAAAAGAAGATTGAAGAATCAGTTTTCCTGTGATTTGATGCAGTGGGAAGAAAAAATATATCTAAATTAGTTCCCACTTCGGTCCTACCCTTCCTTGGAAAGATGAGTGCACAGCACGCCTAAGGGAGCAGAAAAGCTGATGATTTGAATAGACGCTACTAAACTGGCATAAGAAAGTCTTGCAATTTGCATGTTCTAACAAGTGAAGTAGCAAGGCAAGTCTTTGTTTTTTAGTCTCTTCTCACAAGAATTAAGCAGTCAAAAAGAAACTTCCCTCTCATGCACAATATTTCAGTATAAATTTGCAACTTTAATTTACAAATTCTGCACATCACTTATAAAGCCTATTCATTCAGTCTCCACCCAAGCGGTGGACTTCACCCCAAATTTGCTTTCTCTTTATATTTTGATGTTTTTACTAGTCTTCCTCTTAAATAAGCCAATTACAAAAGCAATACTTAACTGAAAATGATAAAATATTTAAGTTGTTTTTTAAGATTAGCTACTGCTTTTCATTTTAAATATTCTCTTGCTTGTCTGTTCCTTAACATTGGAAGAAATGGCTAAAGAGAAACTTGTAAATATCAAAAAGTTAAAGAAAATAAATTGTATTTTTGAGAGTCAATGACTCAATCCAGCATGGCCTACAGAACTGTACACAAAGTGAAAGTAGATGTAATTCCTCTAACACAAAAGAATTAGAATTTCCCTATAAACTTTCCCACACAAATGAAGAGGAAAAACATGGATTTCTGGTGATATTAATATGTAAAAGAAAACAAAAAAATATAGACAACATAATGTACAGGTAGATGAGAGCAGAGAATAAATGGACCAGTTCTTTTTCATTCACCCATAATATAAGTGAGATTGCTTCAATGACTGTCAGGAAAATATATAAAACTCACGTTAAGGCCTGAATGGTTGTGTTGTATGCCACCTGCGGGGGAAAGGGAGCAAGGATGTAAAGCCTATCCCAAATCTTGATGCAATGAGATAGAATGCTTGCCACCTCTTTCTCTTGGTTTTCTACCTACAGGTTAGAGTAATGTCTATGAGGTGGGCAAAAAGCTAAAAATTAGTTGGTGAGTATAACTGTAGCTTTGTGATATCTTTAGCTCAACTTGTCATGGCATTCAGTGCCAGTTTCACATATGCATAATACTTCTATGGAACTCGTAATGAGTGCTCAATGACATTCATCTTTTATACCAATAGTAAAAAGTACAGTTTTGTGCAATGAAATATAGATAACCAAATATCATACTTCTGGATGAAAACAGGTCATTACACTAGGTTAGTTTTGCACAGGAATATCTGCTTTTCTGTTGATTTAGCAATTATCTGAGCCTGGTTGAGTACATCAGGTTTTAGCAATTCTTTTGGCCCCTCATGATTTTTCTGTGAATCACAGTTTAGATGGAAGTTAAGTACCTCTGTCCTTGGACCTTGATATTCCTGAGCTTATGGGGATCTAGGCTGAAAAGCTGTATTGCATTTATGTGGCAAGATTTCACTAAGTGGAGGGCTGCAGGGGTGGACAGTGTGAGAAGAGACCAGGAGCTGCCCCCATGTCAGACAGAGCCCATTTCAGCCAGCTCAAAGATGGACCCATCTCTAGCCAAATCTGAGCTCATTAGTGACACTGGTGGCACCTCTGTGATAACATATTTAAGAAAAGATTAAAAATGTTGTGCAGGTGTGAGAGACAGATGAGAGAGAAAATGTGAAAGAAACAACACTGTAGACACCTGGGTCAGGGCAGGGGAGGAGATGGGGAGGAAAGATGGAGGGGGAAGAGGTGCTCCAAGCACCAGAGCAGAGATTCCCCTGCAGCCCATGGTGAAGACCATGGTAAAGCAGATTGTCCCCCTGCAACCCATGGAGAACAATGGTGGAGCAGATACACACACCTCAGTGTGTGGAGGACCCCACACTGCAATAGGTGGATATGCCCTGAAGGAAGCTTCAGCTCTTGGAAAGCCCATGCTGGAGCAGGCTCCTGGCAGGAGCTGTGTCCTTGGTGGGCACCTGGCAGCCAGTCAAGATTAACTCACCACAAAAGCACAGACTGATTGATGGATTGATTGGTTGCTGTATTTTATGACTTTTTTGGTCAATACTTTAGTGAACGTGACTGAGTTGTGTTTTAAGGAACAGGAGGCTGAAATCTGCCTAGACCAGAATGTAAGTGCAATTGTCTGAATGCATCCCTGAAGCACTTTAGGAGTCTACAAAAATTACTTGGACACCCTATAACAGATGTGGTCCAGGCTTGTTCTTCATAAAACACTATTGCAAAAATATTTTAAGGTTTCAGAGAAGTATGAAGTAGACCTTAGGTGGATCAAGTTTCTCAGCTCCAGGATGAAATTTCCAGGTAAATCCAAAGAGATGCATGGTAACCACACTAACTCAGGAAAAACAATGGCTTTAACGAATGCATATGTACCCAGTACATCTTTTAAAAATCTACAGATTTGGAGAAGTATATGGACTACTTTTATAGATCCTAACGCAACTAAGAGGGTTGCATTCCTATAGATGTTGGCATCTAGAAATTATTTCTGTAAGCCTGAAGTAGTTATCTAGGCTGTCTTTCTAGTCAAGAGAGAAAACATTTCAGAGGGCTATTCATTTTGCCTTAGTATGATGTGAATTAATTAAACACTGGCTACAAGGTAGTTTAGAACAATGTGGATGGAAATGACTACCCTTTGGCTATTTTAGAGTAGGTGAATTAAATCCTATGCCCAACCTTCACACACATGGCTTGAGCTACAGGCTTTGATTTATAAAGCTGTGCAAAATGAATGCCACAAGATTCTCTCACGGCTCCATGTGTTAATTAGTCTATCTGGGATGGCATGCTAAGGAGTTATGTTACCACTAGTACTCAAACAAGCTTTGATGTTCCACAGCAATGTATCATGACAACAGATCATGTTCATCTCTCTTGTAACCTGGTTATTAGTGACACTATCTTTCCTTTCATGAGTCTCTCTGACAGTTTGTTCCAGCTGCAGATGTCAATCTAAATGTCAACAGAATTAAATATTTAGCCTGCTGGTTCATTTTCTCAACAAAAGCCCCACTGCACTGCAATATATATCCCCTGGGGCCACAGTACAAAGCCCATTTCTTTGTTCAAGATGATTAGATGGGGTAATAAAGCTTTAAGATATATACTTTCCCTCTTAGAGAACAGATTAAAAATGGAAATGCATATGTCTGAAAATTAAGAAATCTAGTCTGAAATATAAATAATATGCATCTTTTAAATGTGAAATTATAGTCCAGTATTTTCATGTCAACAATTGTAGAAGCCTATTTGCTGTTGAGAGAATTTCACTGCATTGTACCACGATGAAATGTAAAAATCTTGACCAACCTTCACAGTAAAAGTAGTATTTTTAAAACAATTTGGACAATCAAAAGTTTTACATACTATTTAGTTTATTTAATGTTATTATAATTACCTTGCTTTCAGAAGAAAATGACACCTCAAATGAAGAAAACAGAATGCATAATTTATTAAAAATTCAATCAAAATATTGATATCTTTAAAAAATTTTTTGTTTTAATTGAGAAATTTGGTGAAACTCAGTTTTCTCAGGAATACTTGTTTTGGCAAATCAGGATCTTTGAGATACCAAGACGTCCTGAAAATACCTCAGCTGACCAAATAGTCTGTGAAGGCATAAAAAATAGTCCTTTTACAACCTTGAGATAAAACTTTTCCATACTGTCAGTAAAGACTAATTTGAGTTCTCTCCTACTTGTACCTTTTATTAAGAGTGATTATAATTATATATTTGATCTCTTCTGGTCTTCTTTCTCACACAACATGAGAAGAGAGAGCTGTTTTCTATTACTGGCTTCCACATGACATACATGGCAAAGTATTCATGTCTTTTATTTCTTCTCATGATAGTTCACCATTTTCCAGTTCCCTGAGTTCTACTTACATCCCGCACAACATGGTTGCATTTTCATTATTTGATTAACGTCTTTGGTTTTCTTCTGTCCTGAAATTACATAAATGATAAACAAATAGTATTTCAAGCCCAATTGTGTAGCTCTGTCTGATTTTCTTTAAATAAATTTTTTTAAGCTTTTATATCATTTAGCTGAATCTTTTATAAGGATTTTGATCAAATCTCTGCAGTTAAGTATGCTACTAGTGTTTTTTCTGACCCCATTCTCATTTATTAATGATACCAAGTACCTGCATTTTCATGCAGTATTTTCTATTAATAACCCAAAAAGTCCAGATAATTGTTGCACAAAAATACACAAAAGTTGAAAAAGGAAGTGAACAAAGCTGTCTTTTGCACTGTTCCTTTTCTGCAGACTTAATAAAAGCAGAGAGACTATTATTAATAAAAGACTACTATTTTAAATGTAATACAGTTCAAACCTACCTATAATTCTGTGGAGGGGCTGTGTTCTACTCAGGGCAATTAATAATTACAAAAAATATGTTTGAATTTATGAAAGTACACAAAGACTTCTAATAGAGATAAGCTACCACATCTTTATTTAACATTATGGATAAAATGGACTTTGGCCAACTTCCAGATCCCAGATTACAATCTACTGAATTTAACTGGTGTATGCTGGATAAAACTCATTAGCTCAACAGAATTATAAATGCTTCAGTTTATTCCTTGATGATGTAAAAGTATGTTCTTCCCCCCTTGATGTGCTTTCAGAGTCTGTGTCCTGGAGATCCCCTTTTAACTGAGCTTTATTTTGACTAAAATGATCCCAAGCCATTCACAGGTGACTGAGTGAAAAATTAAGATATTCTCAAATTTTTCCAAGTATAGTAGCTTTAAACATTTGTAACAGATGTTGGATTAAATGGTGCTGTCAAATTAATTATAGAAACCAATACCAAGCAGTCTCCATCTCTGCCCTTTATGTTCCATATTCTTCCTTTTCTCTTTCATGTCTTATAAAAGCTCTCATTAAATATCATTTTCTAAGACAACACAGGACATGAGATGCCAATTTTAGTTAAATTAGACTTCAGAGACTTCATGCTCTCTTTTTATATTTATAGGATCATAAATCTTGACACAGCATGATACTGTATTTAACATTAAACTAATTTACATTATAGGGAAACTCCTATTTTGAAGTAAATTTTTGGTACAGTAAGTGAAATCTTAGTTCTCACCTTTCACAAACTTCTTTTATCTATATTAACATTAATCATCACTAATAAAGTCCAGAATTCTGTCTTAGGTTATGTGATAAAAGGTTCATCTCCACGCAGACACAAAGGCACAGCAGTACAATGGTGGGCAGGGGGTCACCAATAACCCCATCAGAGACATGAACCCCTAACCTGGTCCTTCCCAGGGATGTCCCAGGAGATCCATGGTCTAGGGTGAAATCTATCATGATGAGTCAAGTCAAGAGGCTCTCTTGGTCACCTCACTGCCTAATGCCCCATATACCCACATATGGGACTCATTATGGGTGCAGAAGAGAATCTTGGGATTGTACAAGGCTTATTATGGGGTGTCTGGGGGAAGAACCGAGGGTGGGGAAAGGGAGGGATCAAGGTGATTTTGTGGAGGAACAAGCATGGGAAAATAGATGAGGGGTTAAAAGGCAACGGCCACATGTAAACAGGGGCTGGTCAGGACACATTTCTGGCCATGTGCTTGTACAGGCATGTGCCTGATCAGTTCAGCCTGTCCCGTCTTCTTATTAAATTCCACTTCTATTTTCCTGGGTTGGAGGGACTCTCTATTCTGCATGCATGCGTGAGATGTGGGTGACAGTTACTGAAGCTGCCATAAGTCTGTACTGGATACTGGAGGGACCAGAGGACCTGTGAGCTGGCTACAGGAGGGACCAAGAGGTCCAAGCCAAAGACTGAAGAGAGAGTGCATCTGGGCGGGTTGGCTGAGAGACCCACCCATTCGCTTGAGTATATCTGTGCGTGAGGCAACTGGGGATGGGAGGATCCAAGGGCCAGACCCTGGATAAACCGAGTCTGAGGCCAGTTGCGGGAAAGATTCACAGTGCGTTGGTGTGTGTGGTGTGTGTTGGTGTGAAGGGAGTCAGCAGGTGTGCATGTGGGCATGCGAGGTAACTGGAAGGCCAGGAAGTACAGGGCCAGGAACTGGGCAGGCAAGTGTCTAAGCCATTTACTGGGGGCATCCATATTGTATGCATACACAAATATAGACATATGTATATTCCCCACTAACTGGAAGGTGCCATGAGGGGGGACAGGATTAGGCCACGTGTGCCATCTATGTTTGTGCCAGTGTTTCTGTATGTTAGTTTGTGCACCCAGATATGTGTGTATACATGTGCTGTATACATGTGTGTATGCGTGTGTACCTATTGGGAATACATGTCCAGGTCCAGCTGCACTACAAGATGGTCCTAGGGACATGCAGCTGGGGCAGCCTCACCTGCTGGGCTGCCAGATTTGGCAGCTCCCATTGCGTTCTGAAATATCACAAATGCCATCAACATGTCATTTGGAGAGTCTTAAAAATAAGATATCTTTCATTGATAAAGCCAAAGTTCAGCTTTGTTATCAAATAAAGACAATCTTTTAGTTGGGTGTTTCAGTCCTTTTAGTTTCTTTTTAGTTTTCAGTTTTAGTCTATTGTAGTTTCAAATTTTCTTGTTTAGATGGATGTAATTCACAAATGGAAAAGGTAAGGAAGGAATGTGAGATTTGTCCATCACTTGTAATAACTAAATTAAGATTAGATGTTTTCTTGAAATATATGCTCCAATTCAGCTACAAATTGTTAGAAAGAACAGACCGTGAAATTATATAATTTATATTATGCACCAGATCTGGTTGCATATATCCATTCCTCAGTTATGGCTGTGATAGCTGTAAAATGTTTACTGCATAATCCTACTTCTGCAACTGAAAATCTACATGTAGGTTTTGTGAAACCATAAATTTTTGCACTTTAATCATTATTTGTTCCCAATGTGTTTAGCTATTCATATATTTTACATAAGAGAGATATTATAAATTTTCACTGGGCAGCCTTATAAAATATATTACCAAATGTCACATTAAAATTAATTCCATGCTTTATTGTTCACAGGATGAATACATCACATTTATACATGCTACCATGCTGCACAATAACTTTGACAAATTTTTCAATGTGTTCTCACGTTTTAAGTGGGCTGATCTTGTATGGTCTGCATTTCTAGGCACCCTGAAAAGGCAGTGTTATAAACAAAGATATTAAAAGGAGAAAAGGATGTACTTTGTTTTTCCTGTAATTGAGAAAAGTTCTGTATGGCCATAGATAATGTCAGAAGTTGTGGTTGACATTAGGCAGAGCTAACTACATGTCAGTGCGAATCCACTACACTTTCAAAGCCTGAAACAAAGGGATAACTATTATTGCTTGAGATTTGTGTGGTTATCGTTAAATTACCTGGTATTTTTGTGACAAGTTGAAACATATATGATAATACCAATAATAAGGAACTGCTCACGTATTTTCAAATACAACTCAATTTTCACACTGAAATGCCTAAATACATGCTAGATATGAAAACGGGTATTAATAAATATGAAATAGGCATCTTCCCTTGCAATAAGTACTTCTCTGACAACTCTACCATCCTGTTACACTACCTATCACTTTTGGAAAATGCTGGGTTTGTAGCTACAGAAGAAATGGGAATAAATGCTCAGGTTACACACAAAATTAGCAGGTGGAAATATTACAGAATCACACACAATCACAGAATCATTAAGGTTGGAAAAGACCTTTAAGATCATCAAGTCCAACCACCAGTCCAACACCACCATGCCCACTAAACCATATCCTGAGGCGCCACGTCTACATGTTTTTTGAACACTTCCAGAGATGGTGACTCCACCACCTCCCTGGGCAGCCTGTTCCAATGCCTGACCACTCTCTCAGTGAAGAAATTTTTCCTAATATCCAATCTAAACCTGCCCTGGTGTAACTTGAGGCCATTTCCTCTCATCCTATCGCTTGTTACTTGGGAGAAGAGACCAAAACCACCTCACTACAACCTCCTTTCAGGTAGTTGTAGAGAGCGATAAGGTCTCCCCTCAGCCTCCTCTTCTTCAGACTGAACAACCCCAGTTCCCTCAGCTGCTCCTCTTAAGACTTGTACTCCAGACCCCTCACCAGCTTCGTTGCCCTTCTCTGGACACGCTCCAGCACCTCAATGTCCTTCTTGTAGTGAAGGGCCCAAAACTGAACACAGGATTTGAGGTGCGGCCTCACCAGTGCAGAGTACAGGGGCATGATCACTTCCCTGGGGAACACCACTTGTGACCAGCCGCCAGCCGGATTTAACGCCATTCACCACAACTCTCTGGGCTCGGCCATCCAGCCAGTTCTTTACCTAGCGAAGAATAAACCTGTCTAAGCCACAAGCCGCCAGTTTCTCCAGGAGAATGCTGTGGGAGATGCTGTCAAAGGCTTTACTAAAGTCCAGGTAGACAACGTCCACAGTCTTTCCCTCATCCACTAGGCGGGTCTCCTGGTCATAGAAGGAGATCAGGTTGGTCAAGCAGGACCTGCCTTTCTTGAAGCCATGCTGGCTGGGCCTGATCCCTTGGTTGTCCTGCACATGCCCTGTGAGCACTCTCAAGATGAACCACTCCATGATCTTCCCCAGTACTAGGGTCAGGCTGACAGGCCTGTAGTTCCCAGGATCCTCCTTCCGGCATTTCTTGTAGATGGACATCACATGGGCAAGCCTCCAGTCTTCTGGGACCTCCCCTGTTAACCACGACTGCTGATAAATGATGGAGAGTGGCTTGGCAAGCTCCTCCACCAGCTCCCTCAGTACTCTCGGGTGGATGCCATCAGGCCCCATAGACTTGTAGGTGTCCAGGTGGTTTAACATGTCCTTGACTGCTTCCTCCTGGATTATGGAGGGGTTTATTCTGCTCTCCATCCCCATCTTCCAGATCAGGGGGCTGAATACCCTGTGGATACCTGGACTGGCTATTAAAGACTGAGGCAAAGAAGGCATTAAGTACCTCAGCCTTTTCCTCATCCTTAGTGACAATGTTTTCCCCCCGCATCTGATAAAGGATGGAGATTCTCCTTGGCTCTCTTCTTGTTGTTAACATGTTTGTAAAAACATTTTCTGTTACTCCTTACGACCATGGCCAGACTGAGCTCTAGCTGGGCTTTTGTCCTTTCTAGTTTTCTCTCTGCATGACCTAATGAGATCCTTGTACTCTTCTCGAGTTGCCTGACCTTTCTTCCAAAGATGATAAACTCTCCTTATATTCCCGAGTCCCAATGAAAGTTCCCTGTTCAGCCAGGCTGGTTGTCTTCTCTGCCAGCTCGTCTTACGGCACCTGGGTACCGCCTGCTCCTGCACCTTTAAGATTTTCTTCTTGAAGAATGTCCAGCCTTCCTGGACCCTTTTGCCCATCAGGACTGTCTCCCAAGGGACTGTCTCACCAGTGTCCTGAACAGGCTGAAGTCTTTCCTCTGGAAGTCCGTGGCAGTGGTTTTGCTGACCCCTCTCCTTACTGCACTCACAACTGAGAATTCTATCACGTCATGGTCGCTAAGACCAAGACAGCCTCCAACCACCACATCTCCCACCAGTCCTCCTCTGTTTGTAAACAGCAGGTCCAGTAAGGCACCTCCCCTGGTGGGCTCATTCACCAGCTGTGTCAGGGAGTTATCCTCCACACACTCCAGGAACCTCCTAGACTGTTTCCTGTCTGCTGTGTTACACTTCCAGCAGATGTCCAGTAGATTGAAGTCCCCCACAAGAACAAGGGCGTTCCAGAAATGGTTTCTCCACACTCCGTATCTTTTCTGCCTGAGACTTGTGAGATAGCTGGTATGTTCCTACTCGCTGCCAAGAGCTCTCAGTTAAATCCCTCCCCCTAGAAATTTACAGAATTGTTTTGTTGGAATTCATTTTATATTAAAGATATTCATTTCATATTAAAGAAATAACACCATCCTAGCTTCAGAGTTGGTCAGATTATGTATATTAAAGCACATATTATGATATGCTAATCCTATCTGCTAGTCTTCTGAACTGCTGATTATTTACTTTAAGAATAGCTGAAAATGGCAGGCAGTTTAAACCAGTGGAATTTGCACTCAGAATCAAGAACTAGATTTTTTTAATGCTGTAAATATTCAAACCCAGCCACTAAAAGCCTAACTGGACAATATTTATATATTAACTTAGCAGCACAGGATAATCCATCTGAAAGAAATCCCGTCAACTCATATCAGAGACAATAAAGATTTAATCCAGGCTTACAACAAAAAGAAGTGAGCCTTTCCCATATAGAACTGCTTAGGGAGGCACTATTTCTTCATCTTTCCAGGTTCCTTCTGGATTTGATGCAGATTCTCTTTTGAAATTTACCTCACTCAGAACTACAAGGTAAATGAATTTTTAGCATAGACCACTACATCAACTCCTTTCTGGAGGAGAGTTTTAGGGAAACATTAGGGCAGAGTGCTCCTGTCTAGACATCAAATATAAAAATATAAAAGCAAATTAATTTGAGCTACCTGAGACTGAAATAAGCTCAGAAAAAATTATCTTGTAACACATTAGAAAATATTAAGGGAGGATTGCAACAGATGCAGTACATTCTGTTAAATTGAGATTAGGTCCCGGCCAAATATATTAAGATATGCAGCTCTTTCTAGTGGAAAATGTTAGTCTGTGTTTGTGCTACATACATCTGTTCAAATGGTGTTTCTAATAAAGGAAAAGGGAGTGCTTTTTTTTTTTTGCAAATTTCTATGTTTTCAAGGCCTGGTGTCCAGTAATCTCAGACTCTCCCCCAGTCCATGGATATACTGCCCAGACCAGTAGCAACCTGTATTCTGGGACCAGCTATTGGCTTCTACCCCAGTAAGATGAGATTTGCCCAGTGGTGTAAAAACAAATATGGGAGGCAGGACTCAGGTATCATTCCTCTTTTCAGATTTGCTCTACTGCATCAGTAGCAAGACATCTTTCATCTTCTGCATGGGTGTTAAATTAGTTTAGCTAACACAAAACACCAGGTCAGTTTCTCTTAAATGGTTTAAGATGCAACAATACTTTATCCTTTGGTCTGACACAAAATAAGTCAATTTTCAGGCATAATGTGTGTTTCTTGTCACTTATGAAAATGATCATTGGAGTGAATAGGGCTGTTGTAGACCAGATCCATTAGCTGTAGTATCATTTTGTTGTCTGCCAATATGCTTAGTGAACATATAAACAACCCAAGGGGCTGGTAGCATATGGTTGTACAATTGGGTAGAAACACTAGGAGGGCAAAATTTTCTCACACTCGTAGTGAACAAGTAGAACGGAGACCTGTGACAGGGAATAAATAGCCCTAGGAGAACAAGAGTTGAGTGGGTGTGCAGGGTACTGGAACACAGTTTTGTGCTGAATTTTAAAGATTCAAATATAAACAATGCTGCCATAATACATATTAAAGAAAATGAGAGTCATATCTGGGAAAAAAACCCAACAGTTATATCTTGGATAAATCATTTAAAATAAAAATTTCCAAAAATGTAGAATGCAGCGTAGAAGACAAATTTATACTGTCCCTTGGCAGGTGTAAAAAGTGGTCCAACACATTTTTCCACCTTGCATGTGTGTTTATGCATGAGTGCTTAGATTTAGAATTATCTTCAATACATTGTTTCTACATCTGCTTATAACCCAGATTCTCAGCCTTCAAGATATTTTTTAATTTTCACATGGAAAATTTGAAATGGGTTTACATTAACCTAACAGCATGGGCCAAAATTTCCCCCAGAAGACAAAATATGAGGTGTTTGGAAAAGCTTTCTTTATGATATTTTGCTTTACTGTGTACATGGACTCTGGCAAATACCTTACTTTTTCATATTATTTTTTAACCTGTCCAGATAAAAGTGTTGCCTATTCTATCATCAAGAAAGTAAAGGTTCCTTTACAAAAACTGCCATGTAAAAAGGATTTTGATGATGGCATCTACATACTTGCTACACATTAAGACAGTGTTAAGACCTTAAAACAGTGGCTTCCAGAGATAGAACTGTGAGGATGCATTAGAAGAAAGGGCCAAAGATGCATCAGTGGTAATTGAAGGATGAGAGGAAGACAGCAACTGAGAGAAGAGGATGAGGTAAAAAAAGATGTCTGTAATGCTGACTGTGCGTCTAAAGGTTGTGAAAGCTAATACATGTAATACTTTTGCTGCAGGCAGTTTAAGCGAGGATAGCTCTGTGGGGAAACTACAGTGTTCCTACTTATATGCCTCTGCATAACCACATCATACCAGCGTCTGGTTTTCCGTTGCGCAGAGAAGGGCAATCCAAGTGTTCTTCCAACTTGTCAGTATTCCCTCCCCACTCAGCTCAGCACGTCTCTGCCGAAGGTACTTGCTGTGTGCACTCCTATGCCCTGGAGTTGCAGAGCGTAGGATTTTTTAAAATGGCCACGTAGATAGTCTGGCAAGATTTGTCGCAGTCAGTTTTAGATGTCTACAGTTTAGATGACTACATTCAAACTGATTTTATAGATTCTCATTCTATGTAATGGAGGAAAATAAGTGCATCTACTAAGCGATTCATCTGACTGTAAAATAGACTTGTAAAATAAATTGAATGGATTATGGTATAGAATCAACTGCATTTTTCTGTTTAGTTGTAAAGACACATAGACCTAGGAATAAACTGAAAGATCTTTAAACTGCAACAAGGTAAATCTCCTATCCTCAGTACCTTGAAAAACATCAAATACGGACTTCGTAAAATATATCTATTTTCCCTTACTGTGCCTTGCCCTTTTTTTAATGCTACTTATGAGGGATTTTGACCAAGATGAATGCCTTCAAGGATTTTTATCTCTAGACTGCTGTTATGTTTATTTCTGTGGTTTCTGTGCAATAGCAAATGTCCTTTTATTTGCCATTGCATTTTTGCAATGTGTGAAAAATATTCCATCCACAATCTGAACACTATGTCATTGGCACAAATACTGCTAAAGTTATGGCATGGACAACTTGCTTTCTCTGTTTTGTTTCATACTTTTACATCTTAATGGCAGTTTTGACTTTCATGAACATTTCTAAGTTTATTAAACCAAAGTGGCCACATTCTCTCCTTTTCTTTATTTTATATTAGAGTTGAAAAGAATACACCAGGTATTACACAGTGGTATAACACTCTCCCGGCAAGTGTCTGTACTTTCTGCTCTGCACTTATTTTACCTTCTCCCAGGCACATTACCTTTCCAATAGGTGCTAATCTGAGGTGCCCACGCCTTTGCTACATACCATACCTCCCTTTTAAAGCTATGTATGGTTTCTTTGACTGTTGCGTTCAACCTCCTGATCAACCTAATTTTTGATCACATCTCTTTTTTTTATCACCTGCCTAGTGCAACTTTCATCTGCTCTTCAGATGTCACATATGCCCTAGCAAATCGTTTTCCCAAAGCCAAATTGCCTGTAGTTAGTAATTTTTCTTGTAGTTATTTTGAGCTTAATCATAAAGAGCCATTCCCTCAGCTTGCCAACCCCATCAATGGATGCAGTGTTCTCTTATAAACTGTATAGAGGTAACCTATTCCTCAGAAGTTTCATCTAAAAGTGTCTTTCTATGGAGTTATTTTTTTCCACATCCTGACATCAAAAGTCTCAAGTAAACTGTCTAGAATTTGCTTTCTGTGGGCTTCCTCAAATATTTTTTCTTTGGGACTCAGCTTTGCGTCTGCTTCAGGCCCTGCAAGGAGGAAATTGGTTAACTCTATTCACCAGTCTCATTCTCTGCAATGTTTCCAGTATTTAACTCCATAGGCTGATTGCTTCTGGTGTCAGTCTGAATATAAGACATGCCACCATTGCACCTCTTGTACTAGACATTGCAGGAATGGGGACCCACAGAGGAAAAAGTAAAGTAAACAGGATCTGATTAAGAATCTTTTACAGCATGGGCTAATCTCAGAAGTTCAGCTAAGCAAGAAACTATCTTAGATTTAACTCCCTCACCTATTTTAAGGGCATAGATCATTACTGACCTCACCATTCATGACACTATACAAAAAGTATGTCGCTGACAGATTGGACACGTTTATTAGATAATTATAATCTAAATATTTATTCTTGAGTCTTACTCATTTTCCAGTCCTGGTGAAAATTTCATGCCTTTTGATCTGCTTATGTGATGCAGTCAGGGAAAGAAAATATTTTAAATTTAATTTTCATAATGAATACAACTATAATAACCTACTTTTCTTCCTAAAAATACTATAGAACAACATGACTAGACACATTAAAATAAATCTCCTATTTTAAATTTCTTAACTTTCTAGTATTTTATTTTCAAATTCTTTCTTCTAGCTATGACTCTTGCACAGACTGCAAATACTGTGGAGATTAATTAGATCCACCACTTCCAACTATTCCCTCTCAACACACACATTCCATGCATATTGTTTAATTTATAGGAAATGTAAAGCTGCATAAACTGTACCAGCTTTCAGGCTCTAGAAAGATATTTGGGATATTGAAGTTTTATATGGTTAGAAGTTTTCTGTGATTAACAGAATATGAGTATCTGATTTCATGACCTTTCAAGAATATTATATTGAAAATATGAAAATAAAACAACTGTACATTACAATGGATTAATACAAAAATACTTTTTGCTTTTTGATGCCTTCTATATTTGAATTTTATTTGCACATGCTGACATTTAAATGAAACTTACCCTGAAAATTATTATATCATTGTGTGGAAAAACTAGTTTTACATTTAGTTAACAAGACTGTAACTCAGACTCTAGTGCCACGTAATTGCAGTCAGTTCAGTATTAACTGAAGCCAAATTTTTGACTATGTATACACACTTCCACTTGATCGCTTCTTACTAATAAAGCACCCCATTATCAACTTTCAGAGATCTCTTGAAAAGCACTTTTGTACATGCTTCAAGTAGATTCTATCATCTGAATCCAATTCTGAACCATGAATTTTGGCAAGCTGGTGAAAATTGAAGATTAGGTTTCTTCCTCCCCAGGTGAAATCTAATTCTCCCTACTTTGAACTATTTTCTTTTCAGATTACTAAAATTGTGTGTTTACTCTTGCCGAAACTCTACTGGAAAAGGGAAAATAAAAAGGGACATGATATTCATGCAGATTATAACAAATGTGAAGCTCACGTTTGCAGACACTAACAAACTAACAAGGAGAGATGCACTTTTTTGCCAGTTTAGATAAACTGTAAGATTTGCACAGGGGAAAATACACAGGGAATTCTAGAACCTCTAGTAGGTCCAAGAAGGCATGAGTGCACTGGCAGTATTACAAATCACACTCACCAGCTCACTTCAGTGAATATTCTCTCAGTAAGGATACTACTCACCTTCATCTGGCCCTGGTCAAGCAATCTCTATTGTTCAAGTCTCCAGCTGCCCTCTGGCAAGCTGCCCCTCGTGAATAATGATTCCTTTTAAGTTTATATGACTCAGTGCTGAATTCAGTCTCCCTTTTATTTTACCTTTTCATCAGTGCCTCCCCTTGCTGTCTGCCCTTACTCTCCCCGACCCTCATCTTTCCATACTTTGTCTTTTGCTCCTGATCTAGTCTCACCATCCTGTTATCTTCATGTGGTTTCGCCATAGATAGGGTGGTCTATCTTCTTGGAGTCTGATAGAATATCCCACCATTCTGCCATGAAGTTCAGGTGGAAAAGGGTATACAAATGAGATTTTCAGGAAATTATGCAAAGAAGAGAAGTCTGTCCTCTAAATTAGTATGTGTGTGGTCTGATGCTGCTTAAGGAACCATGTCTCCAGTTATAAACGGAAGTTCAAGCAATATTCAGCTTCATTAAAGGTGTCAATTACTGCAACAATAACATAAAATCGGGATGTTACTTGCAGAATGGCCTGCAAGTAATGCTGAACTGAAAAAAAATAGGACTGAACACTGCAGCAATTTGAAACTTAGTTACTTTTAATTCAGCGATAACACAATTTGTCTAGCCCAGGAAGAAGAGAAACACAAACTGCCATTAAATTTTCCCTTAACATTTTTAAAGTTGATTCCAAATATTTAGGGTTTGAAATCAGTAAAACCCAGAAAGTCATGTGAGCTTTCGAGAAGCTTTCTTTTTTCAGTCAAGCCAGACAAAATTGCCTTGAAACTAAAAACTGAATTGCACTTCTTCACATGATTTTTTTCAAGTTTTGAAAGTCTGTGTTAGATTTACTTTGAAGGAAAACTGAAATCACCTTCAGTTTTACTCAATTTTTCCATCTGATGAGTCAAGGCTAGTTCAGGTTACAAACTGAAGAAGCTTTATGGTTTAATTAATTCATGTTTCCTTGTGATCACTCTAAAAACCCACCACACTATTCATAAGATTCAGTCAATGAGAACTACATGCCAGAATGAATTGTATGGATATTGTTTGTCAGATTATGTTGACAAATCAACCTGCACTTTACCTTATCTACTTAGTGATATCAGGGGCATACATTCATATCCATTAACACAAATTAAAATGATAGTTTGCCAGTTATTTGTCAAAAGAGTTGTGTGTGTTTGGTTTAATCGCCTGCATTTGTTTGTCTAGTTTAAATACAGCCATAAGTTAAAGACGCTTTTGACTGCCTTAGAGGAGAACTGTACATTACTTAATGCAGGCAGAATACTTTTAGTGATATTCAGAAAAGAAATCATCTGCACCACTGAACAAGAGCCAGCAGCATGTAGGGTACATGGCATTTCAACAGGCAGTTACCAATTGTTCCCACTTAGGCACTAGCATTGCTAGCTTCTCACACAAGCCACCCTAACACAAATGCCTGGACTCTTCCTCTTCCAGATGCCTCCCTGGTATACACAACCCTATCCAAGCACGTGTGAAAAGTGACACGTTGAATCTCATTCACAAAAGACCCTCCACACTTGTACTGGAACACCTCACTGAATATGGTTTTTCATTTCTAATGTTCATTCTGCTCTCCAGGGAACCCTGCTGTTATATTTCAGGCCTGGTTTGTATCACTATAGTCATAATCAAAATTATTGCTTCAGTATGAGAGTTTAAAGCATTTGTTAAACATAGCTAATGGTGTATGACTGCATGAAAGCTGGATTCTTCATATCATATTACAGGTGGAGAATCTGAAAACCTATTTCAATAACAGTCCCAATGTCAACACACACATCATAAAATCTTTCTGCTTACTGTTAACAGCAGTAGGTTTAGAGAGTGATCCCTCTCACACCGAATTCGTCAATAAAAGTATTTTGGGCTTTAGTGATCCATGGTGATCCAGGTTCCTGAATAATAAATGTACTTTTTTTTGGACTTAAGTAGCGGGGAGAGAGTGAGAGAGCGAATGAGAGCCATAGACATTACCTAATTTTTATTTGCTGGCTAGCAATACAAGAGGCTAGTACAAAGGGCATGACATGAAAATTAAGAGGAGAGGGTTCAGTTCCTGTCTCAGACTGATACTTCTTTAAACCTTGGGGAACTTTGAGTTACAAGTCCTTTTCTGAATTCCCATCTCCTAGTGTGGTGCTGGAAGGATAAATTCCCCTGAGGCTGGACTGGACCATGTGGGAACCAGTAAGGAAAATCACAGAATCACAGAATCACTAGGTTGGAAAGGACTTTCAAGATCATCAAGTCCAACCACCAGTCCAACACCACCATGCCCACTAAAATATGTCCTGAAGCGCCACATCCACACATTTTTTGAACACTTCCAGAGGTGGTGACTCCACCACCTCCCTGGGCAGCCTGTTCCAATGCCTGACCACCCTCTCAGTGAAGAAATTTTTCCTAATATCCAATCTAAACCTCTCCTGGCACAACTTGAGGTCATTTCCTCTCGTCCTATCACTAGTTACTTGGGAGAAGAGACCAACACCCTCGTCGCCACAACCCCCTTTCAGATAGTTGTAGAGAGCAATAAGGTCTCCCCTCAACCTCCTCTTCTCCAGATTAAACCACCCCAGTTCCCTCAGCCGCTCCTTGTAACACTTATTCTCCAGACCCCTCACCAGCTTCGTTGCCCTTCTCTGGACACGCTCCAGCACCTCAACATCCTTCTTGTAGTGACGCGTCCAAAACTGAACACAGGATTCACCAGTGACGAGTCCAGGGGCACGATCACTTCCCTACTCCTGCTGGCCACACTGTTTCTGATACAGGCCAGGACGCTGTTGGCCTTCTTGGCCACCTGGGCACACTGCCGGCTCATGTTCAGCCGGCTGTCAACCAGCACCCCCAGGTCCCTTTCCGCTAGGCAGCTCTCCAGCCACTCCTCCCCAAGCCTGTAGCGTTGTGTGGGGTTGTTGTGACCGAAGTGCAGGACCCGGCACTTGGCCTTATTAAACCTCATACAGTTGGCTTCTGCCCATCGATCCAGCCTGTCCAGATCCCTCTGCAGAGCCCTCCTACCCTCCAGCAGATCAATACTCCCACCCAACTTGGTGTCATTTGCAAACTTACTGAGGGAGCACTCAATTCCCTCATCTAGATCATCAATAAAGATACTGAACAAGACCAGACCCAGAACCGAGCCCTGGGGAACACCACTTGTGACCGGCTGCCAGCCGGATTTAACACTGTTCACCATGACTCTCTGAGCTCGGCCATCCAGCCAGTTCTTTACCCAGCGAAGAGTAAACCCATCCAAGCCACAAGCCGCCAGTTTCTCCAGGAGAATGCTGTGGGAGATGCTGCCAAAGGCTTTACTAAAGTCCAGGTAGACAATGTCCACAGCCTTTCCCTCATCCACTAGGTGGGTCACTTGGTCATAGAAGGAGATCAGGTTGGTCAAGCAGGACCTGCCTTTCATGAACCCGTGCTGGCTGGGCCTGATCCCTTGGTTGTCCTGCACATGCCCTGTGAGCACTCTCAAGACCAACCGCTCCATGATCTTCCCTGGTACAGAGGTCAGGCTGACAGGCCTGTAGTTCCCGGGATCCTCCTTCCGGCCTTTCTTGTAGACAGGCTTCATCCTTATAAAAAAATGAACACACTTGAAACCAATCACTTCTAAATAATCAGTCCCTGGCTAACAACCATAAAGGCAAACAATGAGGCAAAGATATTTCTTACCCAAGTCCATCATTAAAGTGCAATTACCTCTCAGTGCATAAATAACTATTTGCATGTTTAGAAATCTTTACGAGCACATACAGAGGATTACAGTCAGTCAAGGACCTTACAGTAGAGACCAGTGGTACTGAGCAGAGCAAATGATCAGTCCAAGGACTTGCCTAAACCTTCATTTCTTACAAAGGAATTAAACTGATGTTATTCAACTGTGCCTAAAATTTAGTCTTCTTGTTTACACTGGTTGCTCAGTATTCCTGTTCAGTGGATAGACACAGTCATCTTCAAAGGGCAAGGTACCCTGACTTGAGGCAGATGTCAAGAGCCTGGAGGCTGAGCTATCCAATGGACATGCCTGTCTCTCTATTCATAACAAGCAGAGCTTAGGCAATCCTCTAAGAGTCCATGCCCTAGCTTTTAGATGGCTTATGTTTAATGAGATGAACCTCAAGCCTGATCACTATTTTGCAAACCTCCAAAAGCACAAAAGCTTGCTGAGCTATTTATTTATAGTCTAATTTGAACCCTTCCCTACCAATATCTTCTTGTTCAGCACCTGACTAATAAACTGTAAAACTTCATTATTTATGTCAATCAGACAAGGATCTGACTTTAAGATCACTGCAGTTGATGTTAATCAAAGACTTTATGATTTATCCGTTAGCCATTTGACTTATGTAGTGTATAAAACATATGGTATGGCACAAAACAGAAACTGTGTGAATACTTAGTTTAAAGGTTTGTTGGAAATTTGAGACTCTGCTAAGGTTCACAAACCTTTTCAAGCAAACCTGAACCAAGCGATGGCTCAGGTTTAAGAGATGTGCAGCCAGTGCAGTAAATAGAAACACAATGCTGCACAACCACATGGAAGATCATACAGTTTGTACCACCCCTTTTTAGTAATAATTTTATTTAACTTGAAGTCTGAACAGTTTTATTATTATTGTTACTGTCAAAATCTGACAACAAAGAGAAGCGGCATACTCCTAAATGAAACTCTTCCCATCCTTATCTCCTCTAAGAGAAAATTCAGAGAACCAAAAATTAAAATATAAGACAATAAAGATGTTGTCCTTATTTTCACATGAAAACAATACCCTATTTAGAGCTGCTACTCCTTCTTCTGGCTTCTAGCCATGCCCTTTGCATTCATACTAAAATGATGAACAGCTATATATCTATTAAGTGTCTTTAAGACTACAGCATTGTATGTTTTTTTCTGACTACCAGCAAGTCAGAAAACAGAGTTCCAAATCATCCTCCTGCTCCAGAAAATCCTCCCAATTATCATTTGTACAACAGCAGGAGGGGAACTGGAGGGGGTATGAGGTTTGCACCATACCTTATTTAGGTATTTAACAGCTCAGGGGACAGTATAAGATTCACAGCTGCTAAGCACATGTCTGTGCTATCTAAGCACATGTCATGATACCAATTGCATTCAGCAGGTTTTTAATGAATAGAAAAAGGGCTTTATAATTCACATCCCTGTTGAACTCTATCATTGCAGATGTATCAGACAAAGGGAGAAGATATATTATTGAAAGATTAAGTGCTTTGGGTCAAAGTCAACATTTTATACTTGATAGGTAACTCCAGTATAGCCTACTGGTACTAATGGAGTAAGATAGGGAAACGTTCTCCTGTGATATATAGGACATCAACCGCATAAGGTCTGGAGATGAAAAGCAGGACCAAATTACAAGCTCAATGGGGGATCTCCATGGAAAACAGACAAGTATTACATTTTCTTAGCGATACAGTAACTCACATTCTGCACCAAGTTGTTGAAGTGACATTCAAGTGTATGCTGTAGACAGAACATTCAAATGCTGCAAGCATAATGGAGAAATGGCAATAGGTGCTTTGATCCCTTCTGCTTCACTCCTGTGCCCCACATATTAAAACCTGTACTACAAAGTTTGAACAAGTGATCACTTTCAGACTGATAATAATTAGACAGCCCATACAGGGAAGCTTCCCATACAGGGAAGCTGTCAGTTGATATTACATGCTCCTTGGATTTCTACGTATTTACACAATGGGGTATAGATTATCTTGGTCACTCCCTTTGTCCTAAACATTTGTGAGCTAGTCACAAATGACTAGGGACCTGAGAACATCTCAAAGTGAAAAGTGACACTAGCAACTCAGGAGAAATGTTTAAGACAGAGGCCACAGAAAAGTTCTCTGTTGGACTCAGAAAATGTTCTATATTATATGGTCTAAGTAATACAGAGATACCATTCCATGATTTCTACAATATTTTTTAAAAGCAGACAAATGTGGATCACTGCTGTAAGTGAAAATGGTATTCACAGTGTAAGTAACAAGTCGGATTTTTCCTCTTCCCGTATAAAAGCTTTGTATTTGCTCACTCTCCCAACTTGATTTCCTTTGTGTAAAAATAATCCAGTAAGTTTTGTTGTTTGTATGTGCAAAAATAATTTATCAAGACTGATAAACTGAGAAGCATTCAATGAGTCCAAAAGAAAATCTTTGTTCCAAACGCTGTGCAGTGTGGCAAGATGTCAACTGATGTCCATTTCTCCACCTGAACTTTGACTCTGATGACTAGCTCCTGCAGATTCCAAAACTAACCATGACACAAATATTTAATGTTGTCTTTAGAGATAAACTCATAAATACATTACATTGCCACCTAATTAATCTTTTTTTGTGTTTATAAATTATAAGAAATAATTGTTCTTTCTGTTGAAAACATCTCAAAGACAATTCATAAAATTTTCTTGCTGCCCATGCAGCTACATTTATCTGAAGTTGAAATAGTAGACGCAAAGTGAGAAAAAACATAAAGGTAAACTTTTCTTATATCTGTCATAAGAACACTGAAAATAGGAAAGCAATTACTATAATTAGCTAAGGAGCACAAAGCAAAAAAAAAGGTAAAAGAAAAAGTGTGGGTTTTTTTCTCTTTCTGTTACATTTTAATTTAATTTTACATAGGGACACAGCCAATAACAAGTTGTCTCATCTGGCACATTAGGATGTTTTGTACAGCCATCCATTTGGTCTCTGAGGAAAAAGAGGATCAGTTAATTTTCCATACTTGGATTAAGCTATTTTTGATAACCTAGTTAGTCATGGGAGTTCCCTAGCATTTTTTCAACGAGTCTGAGAAGCTATATCCAGTTCTGGATTTCTAACTGAAGAAATAGAAGAATCACTTGGTGTTTTGCTGTGGCTCTCAGGTCCAGACTGTACCACAGAGCTGAGTCAACATTACATCCGGGATGCATAGAATGAACATTATTGGAGTATTGGGAATGTGCCACATGGATAACTCTGCTTTCTAACCTAATTCTAACCAACTTCACCATCACTTATTCAATGGTAAATGATGGGTCAGAATTTTTCTTAACAGATATAGTTACACATGAAACTTACATACAAAAATTTCCAATATTAACTATGTAATCTGCATAAGGGACTATGTTTACAGAAATCTCCGGGAAGACCTTATTGCAGCTTCAGTATATATCTATCAGTACTTCAAGGGGGCTTCTAAGAAAGATGGGGACAGACTTTTTAGCAGGACTGTTATGATACAACAAGGGATAATGGTTTTAAACTAAAAGAGGGTAGATTTCAACTAGATATAAGGAAGACATTTTTCCCAATGAGCGTGGTAAAATACTGGACAAGTTGCCCAGAGAGGTGGTAGATGCCCCATCCCTGGAAACATTCCAGGTCAGGTTGGACGGGGCTCTGAGCAACCTGATCTAGCTGAAGATGTCCCTGCTCACTGCAGGGGGGTTGGACTAGATGGCCTGTGAAGGTCTAACCCAAAGATTCTATGATTTTGTGATTCTATGATTCTATGATTTGTTCTTTCCAAAGTTTATATTTTATTCTTTGCCGAACTTCTTCAGAAAAAATCTGTTTTGTGTAATTTTAACTGCATGCATAACCAGCCATTTCCCCAATTCTGTATGAAGTTTACTCATAGAAAACCTTCTGCAAGCAAAATCTGAAGAAAGAATCAGTGGAAACTAGACATGTGGAGAGTCTAATTTTTTGTGTGTACCAAAGTGAAGGAATTTATATTCTTTATATTAGTCCCAGCTTCTTCTTTATGATATTTAAAGAACACAGTGTTGAAGAGATTCCCTTTGTTACTGAGTCACATCCCATGTTACTGCAGGTAGTTAGACCAACTAATCCCTTCCATAGGCTGATGAAGCTATGGACTAAGGCCTCTGTTCTACCTATACTTTTTCAGTCCTTATTCCTACTGCAGCAGGCACAGGAATATAGTGAATGTATGACAATAGGAAAAAAATAGATGTAACATTTCAGTTGGCCTTAAAAAAAAGCAGTCCAGTGTTCCTGGGGCTTAGAAGGTGCCTCCACTTCTGTAAAATAGAGTCCCATGCATCAGTTTACATTAAATTGTGACTTTGCTCTAAATTTTGCTCTGCAAGATGGCATTTTTGGCTCTGCATGACTGGATCCCAGTTGCCTTCCAGCACAAACATACTCAGTTTGCAAGTAAAAATATTTTTTCCAGTTGCTAGGATGGCAAACAGTGTAGGAACTGAAAACTCAGGCTATTGCAGACATACTGTGGCTAGTGTGATGAAAATATTCACTTTATTTCTTTTTTCCAAAGCTCCTTACCTCCTGCTTAAGAGTCCCCTTGTGGCCACTGAACACCAGATCCTACAGTTCTGAAAAGGTTGTGGTGATAAAACCTGACTCAAGACTTCCATTAACAAAGAACATACGACAGGGTGAAATATCAGTACAAAATAAATATAAATGGCCATATAAAGAATAGGAAGTGTTGTTTCTGTCAAAAATCCATTTTGCCCTTTTTAGACATTCAGCAGCCAGTTTTTCAGCTTTCTGGAATTAGCAAGATCACATGTAATCTTTCAGGAATGCAGGAAGCTGTCTTCCTCAGCTTTCATTCTTCTACAGAGAGAAAATCTCATGTAAACACTGGAGATTCTTACATTCAGATATTGTTTTTTCTTTAAAGATAGCGTTTATTAAAGATCCACCTGTTGATATAACAAGATAAGTCTGTTCTAAGAGGTAATTCCTGGTGTTTTATCACCAGAATACTTTTAAAAGTTTCTGGTTCAAATCTCAGTCAGTGTCTTTTGGTATCATATGGATGGGATCAAGTGATCCCTCCGGGCTCTCCTGTGTTCAGCACTTAGCAAGTTTGGCTCTGTGATTCCAGTCAAAATCTCAGTTCCAATCTTCCTAATTCGGCAGGCCCTGCCTGTTAGGACTAAAAGGTCTTAGATGAGAAGTGCTTGAGGTAACAGACTTCATCCTATTTACAGTCTGCTGTTGGGGGAATTGAGCCTAGTTTCTTGAGACATTCATCAATGTACCAGTAACAAACGACAAGGCTATAAGCATTTGTGGGGGAGGGAATAATTTTATCCTCTGTTACACATACTGCTTTGCCATACTTCTTGCTTGTCTAAGCACAGTTGTGTCTCTTCAAAATCACATTAGACATTTGACATGATATATCTATGCAGTTCCTTTTTATCTCTACAGAAGTGATTAATCTAAAGAGATGTTGAAGTGGGGATAATGTCTTCACCAGATCTGTTGTATAAATTATGTTACCAGTGTTTTTACCTCTACACACTGCTCTAACCAGAAATTTGCTTAACACCACACAAAAGATACCAGAAACCAGATCCTGCTGAGAGTGCTCAGATGTAGCTATTTCTACTCTTTTGCCTTTGGTGTTTCCCACACATTTGTCCTCATGGGATGGAAACTACCTGCAAACTTATTGTTCTTCTGAATTTCCTCAATGCTTCTCTGTGGGTCATGTGTGTTATGAAATCAGGTTTCACATGGTTTTGCTGTTTGCTCTGAACAGTTCTGTCATTTTTCTAGCAGGATCAAATGGCTTGCTTGTCTGTTTGCCCTTCTCTTTTCCCATTTTTGCATGGATTTTCTTAGTTTATTGGATTTTTTTTCAAATGAATTTTTTAAATTTTTGAGGTTACAGACCCACAATCTTTTGGCTGAGACAAAGCCTAACACCAGCTCAGATGAAATAGCCCAAAACCATTAAAAAAGAAATGGGTAAGTATAGCAAGGCTGGAAGAAGTATGATTTTATGACACACTTGACTTATTACATGTCCCATCACATTCTTATTACATATCCTGTCACATTAAATAATGGTTCTGAGCAGTAACACCTAATATCCCTAAAACACAGATTTTCTGAGTGACACATTATTGAACCAGGGTGAAGATCCAGCAGGAGTTATTGTGACTCTGAATCCATGTACCAGCCCTTTTATTTTCAAATTTTGCCTTTTGTCAGGGTTTTGTCATACCTGGTTCCAATGAGCTCCGCAAGTGCAGCCAAAATAACATGCCCCTTTGGGAACGTAATAGGATTTTTGTTGCAGGAAATGTAATAAAGGAACCCAGTCAGATTTCCCAAGATACATTTGAAAGCCGAGTATTAAACATTATTTTTGTCATTCAGACAAAACCAGACAAGCTATGTGTAAGATGTAACCTTCTCCTACAGTCGCTTTTTGGATAAAGTACACTTTGTGTGGAAGGCTTTCCTTTTCCTAATATATTGTTGTGATACTTTACATGATTCATAACATAAATGTTTCTTTTTCACATTACCAATATCAGTGTGAAACATGTACAGCAAAGAAAAAAACCTTCATTTTCCAAGATTTTAATCTCAGCAGTTTCCTTAAGCAAAACCGTTATTTTTATTTTTATATGTACCATACCAGTAACTATTCCCACATAAAAAAAAAATTACATATTTTTTAAAAGGATAAAGTTTGAGCTTTATTTTAACTTTTTACTATCAAAATTATGTAAACAATAAATATCTCCAGCCTCTTTCAGAGGCTGATAAAAACTCCAAAATTCCTTCTCGCGTTTGTTTCTTCCTCTCTTTCTTCTGGTATGTTGGTGATTAGTGCTCCTCAGCGTAACATGAGATATGTAATAGGTATAGAAGGAGCTGCACACCAATATGCATAGGAGGAACAGCAAACAGCAAATGTTCTTTGCCCTCTTGAAGGCCTTATCAGACCCATAACATTTCAGCTGGAAAAATGTCATGACAAAAACATTTGCTTCTCAATGCTTACAGCAAATATTTCTAGCTCTTAAGTTGTAAAATAAAAAGAAAATTTCAGCATTGGATGAAGCATCAGAGAATGTGGCATGTGCTCTCGAGAGATGCTCTCTCTTAATTGTGATGCATCTTAAAAGAAAATACAGAACTACTATGGGATTCAAAAAACTTTCCTGAAAACAGTTGTATCAGAATAACAGAGCAATTATGGAGACATATTATCAGGAGTAGACAGTGAAACATTGCAGTACATTCAACCACACTTTTCAGCAAGACCTATAGACTGATAAAGCGTAATTGGTCCGCTTCCTAAAATGTCTGCTTTCTGCATGGGTCTTTCCTGTTGGCCCTGCTTAAGACTGAAGTTAAGAAACAACACGGTTTCCACAATCAACAAACATGTGGTGAAAGTCAGTTTTGTATTTTATTTTTTCCAGATGCAGCCAGTACCAACACAAAGGTGTCCCAGTGCCAGCTAGATTTCTGTACCCAGATAAAGAGCTGCCAGTTCCATGAGAGCCTAGCCAACACCAAAGACCCTCTCCAATGCAAAAAGGTGCAATATTCAAGAAGGTTGTTAAGAAAACTCTTGTTGCAGCCTAAAGCATCAACAGGTCATTGCCAATGCAGAGAAGGGGTCTGCTTTAAATTGGATGCCATAAAAAGCTCACAGACCTATCATGGCAGATCATTTAACAGCAGAAGCAATACCTTTCTGTTCAAGCAGAACACAAAATGAAACTACAAATTTCAATAGCACTGACTATGAAATATATCTGATTTCATAAGTACCCACTCACCTTCTGAATGAACTTCAAGATTTATTCACTCTTGCAGACTACCTGAAGGCTAAATTCATATATCTATTCCTTCTTAACCTCATTGGAAAAAGGAGGTCAAAACTAATTCAGGTCCACATTGTGTTGTGCATCTTCCTTGGCTACAGGAGAAACCTTGCCAGCTCACTGTGACAGAGAAGCCTGTGGGCAGCTCACTCCTGGTACTGGCGACTACACCGCCTGCCTGTCCTTGCCTTATCTAAAAGTGCAGCAAGAAGTTCTCACATGAACATCCTCTCTGTTTGACAGTAGAAATTATGAGTAGAGTTGTTTGCTTGTAAGAAAATCCTGTTACATCTGAAATGGCCAAAATGGACTAACCCTTTGCACAGCATGCTGCACATTCATTGGAGGCTCGTTCAGTGCTTCACAACGTGGGGTTCCCAGCATCGACAGGGAAGTAAGATTTCTTTATTGTATTATAGCATTAAAATAGCATTTTAAATGATACTTCACAGAATCTGAGCGCCTGCCTTTCTTACTGAGATAACGGATCAACACCTCCTGGAGTGAAACAGCTAACAGAAGAGTAGTGCAATGGAGCTTCAGAGAAGGGATGGTGAAGAGAGATGCTGATGAAGTAAATAGGAAAGGGAAGAAAATCATCAATGAGTTGAGAAGATGAGCAGGAGCTGGGACAGGTGAAAAAGACAGAATTTCAGCAAATCTTCTATAGTCACCATAGAGATGAAGTAACTTGTAAATGAGCTAGTGTCAAACTAATTGGATTATGTGTGACTTACAGTCCAATGCAATAACAAGCATGCTGTGAGCTACTTCATAATTTCTAAGGCAGCTTTAACAACTTACTTTAAGAACTGTGCTTCTGTAACTAGTCTGCAACATTTTCCTCAGCTTTGTCACTGTAAGGCTTGCATACCATTACATTATGCTGTAAATACACTAATGGAGACATGAAACTGGAAAATCCTTTTGAATGGGAGAGCTGAATCAATGTTTCAGATTAAAAAAAGATGCAAAGAGAGGAAATATTATAAAAGGTCATCACTTGACATGGGTGTTTTCAATAAAGAGGGTGGAAAATACTTAGGACAAGAACAATGAGAGACAAGAGGCAAAATCATTCAGGAAATACTTGTGGACGAAAAGATTATAGATGTTGGATAACAATGTCAGATAAGATGGTGTTGAAAAGAGGAAGGACAGAGGAGACAGGATGACTGGAAATTGTACTAATGAGAAAGAAGTAGTCCAATACTTACACGAATATGATGTTCAAGAGTTGGAGTATAAGAACACAAGAGGTTTCCCTTGCAGGAGCAAGCTACATGGGCATTGTCAGAAAGAGTGATACATGTCTTTTTTCTATTACAAGAAGCCCCAAATCTGATGTTATCCACATGGTCACAAAAATCAGAGGGTTTTCACATTTTACTATTAAATCATCACTTATGGATTTTGTGGTTGCTGAAAAAAGTGACGTTCGGATGCACCACTGCACCACCTGGTTTTCAGTGAAACGCAGTTGTTAAGCATAGTTTTCCCCAGGAAGTTTGCCAAAAGCAAGGAAAATTCTAGGAATATTCCCAGTATCCCGCAGCCAGCAGAACATACACTTCATGTTTTAGTGTAGAGTCCAAGTTTATGGAAGTTCTTGGAGACATATGAGGAACATATTTTGCCCCAGGTCCTTTTGTTTCCCAAACCATTCTGATCTAGTCCTTAACTTTGGTTTACTAACAATACAGTGCTTTAGCATACGATACAGCTTCATCAAGATCTTGTGAAAATTATTAGTGAAACAGTGCCTTTAATTAGACAAAGTTCTTTTAGCTTCAGCCATTGAGTCCAGTCTTCATATTTTGAATATGTAAATTGCAAATAAAATAAGCACTGAATCAAAGCATACCAATTAGTATGTTAATCTTTTCATTTTGCATTTCAAATTGTAATCTATTAATTTCCTAGAACACAGCATTTAAAAAGAAGAAATAACTGAATATCTTCTATAATCATCTTTGCTTATGAGGATGCAAAAATAAATACATAGCTGGTAACAGGTCTAGAAATCAAAAGCTCTCACTCCCATTTCTAGCTATGACTTGTCTCCTTTCTAACTAGCAAATTATCTGTGTCTCAGTTTTCCTGCCTGCTGCCTGTGATCATAAATAATTTGGTCACATCATTTATGAGAGTTATAACAGTGGTAAGGAGCAGCCTCCATGACATTCAAAAGTGAGAATGAGGAGGCTGCAGCAGTTGCTGAGGACACAGCAGGAGCAGACATTGGTGAAGAGAAATTGATGTAATTTTATGTTGGAACATCATTTTTCATCTCAAAATGTAATCCTAGCTAAGTGCCTCCATTTACACATTCTCATGCTTCTTAAAAACCACCGAAATGGAAATCTTCTGGTGACCTTCACTGACAAGACCCATTCATTAAATTCACCGAGTGTATATAGTCCTGCCTAGTCCCTCAGTGTCCAGGCACTGAACCACGACACTGTGCCTCTACTGCCCAGCCCCAGGTTTCCCCCCGTGCAGGCAGGTAACAAGTGGGGCAGGCAGCACAGAGGGGAGCTGAAAGGCATGCTTCAGTCCTACAATTCACATAGAGCTGTTGTAACTAAAAAGAATAATTTATAATTCTCTTATTACTCAGGGACTTGGGAAGCTGCCATTTTGTCTGGCACACAAGTAAATGCAAAAGCTGAAACAGGAAAAGATAAATGCAGCTGATGAAAGCTTCTGCTCTCATTTACTTGAAATTTTCATTTACTTGAGCAACCTAACATTCTCCACTGACTGGAGTAATTCCTGGCTTATCCAAGTCAAATCAAAGAAGAACTGGGCCGCATGAGACTAGCTGGAAATGTTTTGTGGACGTATGTTTCAAAAAGGTACATACTCAAACAGCTCCAGATGCTCTTCTTGATACCAAGGAAAGTTAAACTTTGTGATCATTTGTTTAATTTGGTTCACTCAAGCAAAAAAAACATAGAGGATTAATCCTTCAGTCATAGTCTTAGTCATCATTGTTTGTCATGTGCATCCAAAAAAACAAGCAAAAAGACCAGAAAATGGAGCAAAAGCAATGCCAAAGATAGAAAAACAAAAAAAATTAAAACGTAGTCAGAGCAGGTTTCTATGATATCTAAGTTTCTTGGATTTGCTTATTGTTTTTTTGTTTTGTAATTCGGGCAGATGTTTTCAGTATGCAACAGATTGATTCATGGTTTGTTTGCACAAAACTGTCAGTCTTGTAATGCTTTCTTAAGCAACAGCAAAATTTACACTTAATAAAGGAAATTATTATAAGCAACTTAAGCCTACTTGCCTTAGTGAAGTTATAAAGGGAAGGGAAGAGAAGGGAGAATGAGTCAAACACTTTGGTCTGTTTGCATTCCTCACATATAAAATAACTGAAATTTTATTTTCAATATTGCTGGAGCAATATTGCTGGACTTAATTCTCCTTTTATTTTGATCTACATATGCCTAGCCATCACTTCATACAGAACTCAGAACCAAAACGCTTCACAACCAGCACTCTAAATTTCAGGACTCCATTTCAGTGGTCTGTCTTGAAATATTTTCCTTCATTTTTGGCATTGAGACCAAAGGATTTTACAAAATGACATGCTGGACGTTAGAGAAGAAAAATACATCCAAAAGTCAAACAGCTTGATTTTTATAGCTATATGTCTAGTTTTGTGTAAAAACATGCATTTGAGCCACTAAATATCCCTCCTGAAAGCATTTCACATGTTACAAAGTGAGTAAGATACATACTTCATCATCATCCCGACTCTCACTCCTCCCTCAGGTGTGCTCACATCTCTCCAAAAGGGAATCCAATTTAAAAATCCACCATAAAATTCTATGTAGACAAATATCTGCATTTGACATGGACACACTAGATTACATACCATTGATACCAAATTTGTTGCCCTTAGAGTTCCAGTGGTAAAATATCCCATTCAGACAATCAAGACAAACATAAACAAGCAGGATAACTCAGGAACATTGTTAATGAAGTAGAGTTCAGACCAACTGATTGTACGCAGTGTGAAAAAATGACTATTTAGAATTCTAGACAATATTCCCAGCTAAGTAAAGTAAAACCAGTTGAGTTTTTAGTTCCAGAAAACTTCTAGAATGTCTCAGCTCATTCCTGAGGCCACACATGGGTTCTACGTTACTGTTCCCCCTTCCTTCTCTCTCCCCTACCCCAGTGAGGTCCTGGGGTTTTCTACAACACAGAGCAATCAGGGACCAGAAAGCTCCATTTCAGCCCTCTGTTTAAAGTGAAGATTTGTGTGGAACAGTGTACTGATGAGGGAATTAAGGTGCTTCATTAACCAATGGCATTGGTGCCAGTAGTAGCTGACAGAGGTTATCCCAGCAGCGTATGAGGCAGTCAGGGGAGGGCTTTTCCCACTGATGCTTGACTTTATCCTTGTGGGTTACAGCCGTGGGACCTGTGACGTTTATACTGGTATATATCGAAAAACACAATGACACAAAGCATTAGCAAAATGGATTTGTCAGAGGCTTTGTGCCTGTGCTAGAAGCCTGTAAAGGTTGCTGGGCTGCAGCAGCAGCAACTGCTAATACTGGAGTGTATATGGCTGGCTTGGAATAGCAGCAGCATTTGTCTCCCTTCCCACTCTACCATTTCAGCTCTATCACTTAACCTTCTCCCCCATCCCCAAAACAGGATTGTCTTGGCCAAAACATGGTGGAAATTTTGCTTCCAGTGCTGAGAAGCTCTGAGCTGCCCTGTTGGCAAGACAGCTTTCTGTGGGACTGCCGAGTGACTACAAGCCAAATGATGCTATCTCTTTTATTGCATTTGTCAAACTCAAAATGAAAGCTAAAAGAATTCGTTTTGAGGGGATTTACTGCAATAATAACAGCACGTTGAATTTGGTTGGGATATGACATTTTAAACTGTAGAAGAGTTCTAAACCCTATAAAACCATGGTAAAAATGGAAACAATGAAGACTGCCATAACATGGCAATCTGGAACTGATACTTAAATAGTCTCCGTGTTCAGCCATAGTGACCCTGCTTGGTTAGCCCATTCCAGACAGGGCTCCTGTAAAGTATGTGAATTCTTGATGTCTGTTTCAAATTTATTTTTGTTTTCTGAGTAGGCTGAGCTAGTGTCTGTTCAGATTAAAATAGCAACCAGAGCAGGTTTTACCTACATTTTAGACTTACATTTATGACAGCTTAATCCCCCATAGTTCTGAAGGTTTTTTTAACTGGTTTCCTTTGGAGGACTGAGAACAGGTAATCTAACTGGAATCAGGAAATGATCATCTGAAACTGTAACAGGAAGCATACTTATAAGAGAGTTTCCTCTGAATTGACAAAAAAATATTAAAACCTGAATATCATTTTTCTTCTTTAAAAATGAATGCAAGTGCATAAATTTCCATTGTCTGTTCATTTAACATTGTGTCTCATTGATTGTACAACGATTAGAAGATGGTCTTCTATTTTAGTTTTGCATAAAACCACAAAATTATAGTTTATTTCACTTTATATACAACAGGAAATTATTTAAAAGAACTCTTCACAAAAATTGTTATAGTTGCAAATTTGAACACCAAAATTTTAAAAATGCCAAAGTTAATTTTACTCAATCATCTTTAACTTCTTCCTGTCATATATGTATGCAGTACCTTCTGTCTAGTCTCCATTAATGAAAGCTTGCCTAAAGTCTCCTAAGAGCTTTGCATCAGTAACTTTGTGAGATGAAGGGTCAAGAAACCACTGTGAAGATGGAAGCAATGGAAGGAATCCATTACCTGGTATTCTGGAGGCCAGCACAGGGCCAGTGTGGTCCTGAAGAGTTGCTGCAGTTGAGTCAAAAGATTTTCTGATTCACTGTCCCTCTACAGGTCTCATTAGACTTCTACACCTTTGTGTTGCCTGTTATAATCTAGAAATCTGGATAGAAACAGTGGGGACCCTTTCACAAGGCGAGCACATCTTATGTTGCCACTTGGATCACTTTTGGATTTACATGGGGCTGTGAATGCAAACCAACTACAACCAGCTCCTTTGCCTGTTACTGGGACACAAACTCCCCTAGACACAGGTGCCAAGTGAGAGTGGAATTAGGAGCTATGGTCCTTTATATGACACACAACTTTCCTGAATCTGATTGCTTCTTTGAAACAAAAATAGATTGACATGCTGAAGACTTTTAAATAAAAATTCAATGTGCTGGTTTGGCTGGGATAGAGTTAATTTTCTTCATAGTAGCTGGTATGGGGTTATGTTTTGGATTTGTGCTGAAAAAGGTGTTGGTAATACAGAGATGTTTTTGTTACTGCTGAGCAGTGCTTACACAGAGTCAAGGCCTTTGCTGCTTCTCACCCCACCCCACCAGAGAGAGGGATGGGGGTGCATCGGAATCTGGGAGGGGACGCAGTTGGGACAGCTGACACCACTGACCAAAAGGATATTCCATACCATATGACGTCATTCATGCTCAGCATATAAAGCTGGGGAAGAATAAGGAAGAGGAGGACATTCGGAGTGGTGATGTTTTTCTTCCCAAGTAACAATTACTTGCGATGCAGCCCTGCTTCCCTGGAGATGGCTGAACACCTGCCTGCCCATGGGGAGTGGTGAAAGAATTCCTTGTTTTGCTTTGCTTGTGTGTGTGACTTTTGCTTTACCTGTTAAACTCTTTATCTCAACCCACGAGTTTTCTCAGTTGTATTCTTCTGATTCTCTCCCCCGTCCCACCGTAACTGAGCAGCTGTGTGGTGTTTAGTTGTTGGCTGGGGTTAAACCATAACATCCAGAAATAAGTATAATTACTTAAAAACACAGAGCGATAAGAAGTACTAAACACCAGGATGTTGCAGGATATGTTTCCATCTTTCTAGTGTCCAGAGACAAAAGAGAGTTTCTAAGAAGCAGACCCAATCCTGTCCCACGTATTGATGCAGCGCTCCAGATTTAAACTAATGGTTGGTTTCAGAGGACATATTGTGTCATCCCCAGTTCGCTTTTATCCCTAGGCTATAGCTTTTACAATCTTTGCCTGACACCTGCTTCTAACTTAATCATTTAGTATCCATCATTTTTCCCATGTAACCATATGCACTTTGTTTATTTTTCCAGACTTTTCTCCAAACAGTTTAAATTGCTTTCAGGCTTTCAGTCTATACTTTCAGAGCAAGGATGTTGTTTTTTTGCAGCTGAACTAAGAAACACCAAGCACACTTTTTTTCTCCTTCCCTCCATTTCTGTGCTCCAGGCTAGATATGAAAGAGCAGAATAGGTCTTTCTACAAAGCCCTACCTGAAGATTTAGAGGCTGATAGGTCATCCAGCTCAGTTCCTTGCACTATGGTTTAGCAGGTTAAGTATTTCTTTCTGGATTATTCCTGATTAAAGCCACCAATGAAATAAAGAAAGAGTTTTCAAACCACTTGTTTGGTCTGTGCAAAGAAGTCTGGCATTCAGCTGTCTTGTGGGCTATGTTTATTAGGAGCTCTTCTGCACACCCCAACTGGTAACTGTCCTTCAATCTAAGTGCCCCTTTTCTCCAAGGAGGATGGGATGTTGCCACTGCTCAGTATGGCTCCCATACTATAGAGGTTCTGTGTTCTCACAGGACTAATGAAACTCCCTTATTTTTCTACATGCTATAGATGAGGTGCCCGAGGTAAGGTCCTGAAGGTAAAATTTGCTCTCAAGAAAATCTTCTCTTGAATAATTTGATTGCAGTCTTGGATGAAGTCTAACATGGGAAAGAAACTGTTCAGAGTTTTGTATACATTTTTCCTGTTGGGCTTAGGGAGGGTCTGGAGTTTGAGAGGCTGCTGCGCAGCTTGCCACCATCGCTAACATGCCAGAAGTAATTACAGGATCTCTTAACTCCCCCCAAAAAAATAAAAAAGAACTGAATGTTCTCAGATCCTCTGAGCATTTCTTCCATGTCATCAGTAACCCCAACTATTCTTTCCTTTCTGATAGAGTAGTTCTTTCCATTCTTTCCTCACCTGTATCTAACACAGACCACAATCCAATTTTTTCCTAAGGACCTTCCAGTCTAGCCATTTTTCTATAAAATCTGGCTGTAATTTATTTATTCCTCTCCTAAGGCCTCATTTCCTCCCTTTTCCCACTACTGCATTGTGCAAAAGATGATGTAACATGTCTATTCTTAACCTCAGCTATGTCTGTGACACAGTTCTTTTTTCATGCTAAGGGACTTAGCTATGTATGTTAGCTTTTTCCAGACATAAGTCTCTTTCTTTTCCTTCTCCTGCCCCTCCGTATTTTCTCAGAAACTAGGAATGTGACCTAAATGCCATTTATTTTTTTCATGTGCTTACTGAACTGTTGCCACATTAAACTATTTGCTATTATAGATATTACAGTAAACCTCAGGATCTCACTGAAAAATAGTCTCCACAGTGCTTTGTTTTGTACAAATGCAGTTCCTTCTCTAACAGGCTTTAAATGCTGAAAAGACAAGAGACAAAGAGCAGGGAAAGGGGCAGAACATGCAGAAGAATGAGCTGAGTGATGGTACCCAAACAGCTGCATTAGCTCCTTTTCTTTGTTAACCCCAGATGTGTCTTCATTAGAAGGGAGACTAATTAACAAGAAAAGGGAGGACAAGCAAGACAAGGCAAAGGTAAGGCAAGGCAAGGAAAAGAGCTCTTCAGGTGAAAAGTATATGTCAGGGATTTCATACCAGGGAATCGGAAGGGATTATACAGACACTGAATCTCAGAATAGGTACAATACTGCCTTTCATGACTAAAAATAGCATCTGAGTTGCAGTATGCAGTTTCAGACATGTATGCTTACCGTGCTTCCATTCTAATGTAATGGAAACAATATTTTCACAAAAGGGAGATGATCCACAAGAGATCCAAGGTTCAGCTGCATTTTTCATTAAAAATTCTGCATGCTTATAAATTGCAGTCTGCCTTCTAGCAGCAGGGTGGACAGTTGTTTAGGAGATGATAATAGCTGCAAAGGGGCTGTGAAGTAACCATAGTAGCACTGTTTGCTAGTAAATCAAGCATACTGGTCTCACACACTTGCTGAAGTTTCTATACGTAGGCTCTGTGCACTGGTCTAGATCTTCACCAAAATTAACAAACGAAAATCATCAACTGACTTTACAAAGTGCGTAGCAAAGTACTACTGAAGTGTCGATGACTGAGTACAAATCGGAATTACCCTTTTTCTTTCTTCTCCAAGGTCCTCTCCAAATGACTGAGCACTCCTGCTATGTGGACACCTCTGAGCACCTGAGGGTAAAAGCAGAGCTCCCCTCCCTGAGCCAAGCAGAGCCCTCGCTTCTGGAGAGAAGTGCAGAAGGGCATGCTTACTTTAAAGCATATTATCAATCCCATGAAAATCAGTGGTGCTTAAAGCTAATCACAGTTTCAGGTTCTTTGCTGGACCAAGTGTTAAGCCAAGGATTTGTCAGTTCAAATATCTAAGCTCAGCTCCATTACCATAGTGTCTCAGGAAATAAGAAATTACTTCGCAGCAAAGACAATGATAGACCACACAGAGTTAAATTTAAAGTGCAGACAAGAGGGTGCAAAAGGGAAACACACAGAAGAACGTGACCTGGTATAAATGAATTTAGGAAAAATTTTAAACTCATACATGAACACAAACATATTTTCATTTTTTCTAAATCACTTAATCAAAAATTCACTGCTTTTTTATAGAATTGCCATAACTTTCAGAGTGAAATACTATTCTTGCTAGTTTATAACTTTGTGTTTGCCAAAAGCCAACAACATAATCAACAAAATAGAAGTCCACTGCAACTACAAACAAACAAATAAATAAATTTAAACAAACAAATAAATAAAATAAAATAAAATCAACAATGACTGCTATTTGAGCAATATAAGCCATTCCAACTCTAAATCATACTAACATTTTTACCAAAAGCAAATGTTTAAGGAGCAGACCCATTTTACAAAAGAGTCCGACTGCCAATTTTGTAAATGAAGCAAATCAAGTTGAAATGAAATATTATGCATTTAATCGTTCCAAGAGAAAAATCATCTAATGTACAGTTGGCATTTCTCCAGACATGAAATATCTATGCTCTCCTTAGGCCAGTAGAGTAATTTTTCTAACAATAAATGCAGTATATGAATAAACATGTTCTTTTAAGTGCCTTCAACTTCAGTGTTTCATCATCAGCTAACAGGAAAATTCAGGATGACTATGATTAATATAGAATAGTGCAACTCAGCCAGTGTAACAAGAATAGGGTCTCTGTTGGGAATCATGGAGAAAAGGTGAGACAAAAGCTGAATCATTCACAACACTTCTAGACTGTTTACTCTGTAGACAAATACACACACTCTAACATAACATGTGTTTGCCACAAGCCAGCCAGTGAAAAGGTAAGAGAAACAGAGCATAGGACTGAAGAAGGAAGAAGAGAGTACATTTTTTAATTTATGTATGCATCTGAAAGTTCCTCAAGATGAAATCACCTGTTCTATTGGGATTCCAATGCCTAGACACGGCTTCCTAGAGGACTTTCTCCACAAGTTGTTACAGGGGCTGAGGTGAAGCTGACTGGTGTGTAGTTCCTGATTTCTCCTTCTCTGAGGATGATTCGCTCCTTTTGGAAGATGGGTGCAATGTTTGCTTTGCCTTTGTTCAGCAGCATCCAAGATCAGCCTTGCAAGGACCTCAGACAATTCACTATGTTGTACCCCACCTGATCCCATGGACTTAAATATGTTCAGTGCACAGAAGCTTTGCCAACGTTATCCTCCTTTACCACAGGTAGTGTCTCACTCCCCCAAATTTGTTGCCAGGCACAGAGACCTGAGAGGCTCAAGATTAACTGAAGTGTCTATTCCTATAGCTGTGTTACCTTTCCAGTCCTCAGTGGTAGAGCAAACCCTGTCCGAGTATGTAAATAATGCGTCATCTTTTCTGAAGGTTCATAAGATTCCTTCTTCCCTTTGTCCACTATACATCTATCTTCTCCCTCGCCTAATGTGTCTTTAGACAATGGGAATTTTCCCGACTATCTTGTCAATGAATATCACCTTCAGTGTCAGTAACTGAAAAGTTATTCAAAACATAATAAATGTCTCATGTTGGGGATTTCTCATGTCTTATTCCTAGGCAATCACTAATTTCAAATTTTATATTCTGTCCCATTCAAATTAATATCACAGGTGTTAAAGCAGCAGAATATTTTCATGCTCTAAATAGAAGTTTACCTATTCATTTTTAAGAAATTATTTTTAGTTGTTTTAAAAATAAAAATTTGTAGTTTGATATGGAAAACCAAGAAAAAAATACTTGCTTAGTTACGTGACACAGAAATTAAATAAAATGTTTTATTTTTAAAAAACATTATTAATTTTGTGCTGCCTATTAAAAAGCAGAAAACTACCTGTAACTAAGGTGAAAAATTATTCCCAAAGAGCTTCTAAATGTCATAGAAAAGAAATCGAGCTGAACTCTGTTTCCTAATCTCTTTTACATGATATATGGATTGCACCAGAGTGCATATGCTATTGCACGCACCTGTAATATCTGCCTCAAAAATAAAATTAGACAAATGACACCCCATGCAGCAGTAACACTGGTCTTCCTTTCACAGTACTCCATATACTTCCTTTTTGTAGCTGACTTAACTCTTTGCGAGATGGAGTCAAACCATCAATGCACTTTTGTTTGCATCTGTGTTTATGTCAAATTGTCCATTCTGAGAGAGTGAAGATGGCATATGAAGATTGTTATGCAAGTCTCAAGATATTATTATATCAAATAACATATTTTTGAGAAGTGATTTTTTAAAAGCTTTTCACTCCCCAAATCAAACCAGTCAGGAGTTAAAAAAAAAAAAAAAAAAAAGCTTGCATTTCTGCTAAGTATATAGTCTGAGGTTAGATGCCTGAATGTAGATTTAGTTCATGATCTTCATGTGTGCACACTTAAGGAGAACCCCTGTCTGTAAAGAGACAAATTTTAACTTTCTTTACATTTGTCATGCAATGATAAGTACTTTTCATGCCCCAAATAAGTTACTATTTCATGAGTCAGGGGTGATAAACATCAGGTTTTTATGCCTACATATCCGTTGAACCTGCCAAGCTGCAGAGGCCATTCTGTCATATCAGACAATGTTCTAGAATGAACTAATAGACTTATGCAGGTTTTATACTTACAGTAGTTTTGCTGATTTAGAGTATCTGTACTTACTCAGACAGGAAAAGTGAGCTTGTACAAGCCTGTCAGCTTAGAAGCTCTGTGTGGTAAACTGTTTGGATTATCTATTTAACATCTACCAGAGTCATCATCCAAATCTGCAGATGACCTATGACCTACCTGGACAAGAAACTGGGTGGGAAGCTGATGGAGTAGTCTTAAATCTCTTCTCTTTCTTGAGTAACAGAAGAAAAAAAGACGGTATCTACTACAAATTAAAACTTGTTTTATGTGAGTGGAGAGAGAAATGTGCAATTTGGGTAGGATGGTACCATTTGCCATAAAGAGAGCACTGTATAAACCAAATGGTCCTTTTTTCTGCAGCAAAGATTAGTCAGAAAGGTTTTGCAGCTACCTAAATATAGCAGAATAATAGCATTGTCATTATAGGACATACACTAAGCTATGTATGCAAAATTTGTGACCTCGTAATAATCTAAGCACAGAATAAGTCCTTGTTTAACATCTATATAACAATGCTGGGATTCTAGGCTGTCACCATGATGAGTGACATGGAGATGCCCATGTGTGAGAAGGACCACAGGGTAGTGCTGCAAAGTGGCAAGATGAATCTTATTGCATGAATATTGCAACTAATCCTGTAATTTACAGAATCACAGAATCACAATTACCTTAAGAAAAATAGAATAACTGGAAGAGGGATGAGGGAAAGGAAGTAACAGTTCACATCAAAGACGCTGCAGCCACAGAGGACTCCAAACACTGCACTATGAAAGTTTATGGACAGAAGTTCTGGTTAATAAAACTAAAGAAGGTACTTTTCTCTTACAATCTTAATCTTTCATGCTCAGTGCAAACTGCTCCTTAAACCACAGCTGTGATGCAATATGATGAAAACCAGTGTTGCCAAGAATGACTTCAAATCAAGGGGTCTTTGCTGGACACGTTGAGTAGCCAAGAGCAGACAGCATGAGGTAACTCAGTATTTGGGCATTATTCCTACTGGTAGAGATGTGGCAATTACTTATCTTAAAAAAGATGCCAGTGATTTTAATCTAGTTAGATTTCAGTTATGAGAATAGAACACAGCACTAACCTGTTATCAGCATACCTGAACCCTGAAGTGGTCACTTTTACCAGATTTGAAGCAATTGATGATAACTGACAAAGCACATGTATTTCTTGTGGAGCGTTTTAATAAAAGCCAGGAATTGTTCATGAGTATCCTACTGGGTATCCCATAAAACACAGTTCCAAGGCCATGAAAAAAGGTTATTCTGTGTAGGAGACCAGCATAGTTAAGAGATGTTGAAGGCCTGCTAAAACAGAAGGAAAGCTAATATTGAGAGGACTGGATTACGGGTACATGTCCATCTAGAAGGCTCTGGCAAAAAAATGAATTACTGTGCAGAAGTGTCCGGTAGACATTTATGCGCTGTATGTGGAAAGAAGCATGAGGCTGTATGTATCCCAGATGCTGTCGCTGCTGTAATAGCAAGTTTACCATGTGTAGCAAAGAAAGATGTAAAGGAACATCTGTTGAAATTAAACATTTGCAAATCAACAGGCCCAGATAACTGACACCCAAGAGCCCTAAGGAAACCAGCTGGGAGATTTCAGAACAACTCATGTGATATTTAACAAGTCCTGGGAAACTGAAGAAATTCCAAGTGATTGGATAACTACAAATGTGGTTCCAGCATTTAAACAGGATAAAATGAGTAATCTTGTGAATTAAAAATAAGTTAGCCTAACTTATAGGAGGCTACAATAAATAAATTTAAATAGATTCATAGATATGTGCAAATAAAGATAAAAACCTGGAATTTAAATAGGTCAACCTTGTTCACAGGCAAAAGTCTTGTGGTCTTTATTGACAGCAATACAAATCTGGTTTCCAAAGGCAATGATAGTGTGTTTGGAAGATAGCACATTCCAATGTTTTACAGCCAGTACTTGACTTATTATTATATGACATTTTCAATACTGTATAATATAGTAATAGCATGACAAAAATTAAATAACTTGAAAGCTTGTCTTGTTGACAGAGCTCAACATACATTTTCAAAGCTAATATGTAAAAGAGAAAGGATTACTAGTAAGAAAAGTTATTGGATCAATGTTAGCAAATATTTTTGTCTTATCAAATCTTTCTGGCAAAAATTAGAATAAAATTTAAAAAAATTGACATGACAGTAAGTAATCAGGACAAGTAACTGACACAAAGCATTCTAGATCATTTTCTGAAACTGTTAGAATGCAACCAGATGTGTTCCATGCAATTAAACAAAAAGTATTACCTCTGGGAACATGTGTCATCTATGGAACAGGGTGCATTGTTTCCAGAGTAGAAAACAATGATGCAAAGTCAGGTGTATGGGACTGTCACACGGGAAAATGCTCAGTTCACCTACTTTAAACAAATCAGGATCGAAGCAGTTTATTGATTTATTAATGCCATCTAATAAACCAGTGATCAGTGAACTATATATCAGTATCAGCTATACAGCATAAACCGCCAGACCTTCATGTGGAGATGTGAGTGCCCCAGCCATGCGTGCACCCCACTAAGGCACCACTGTGGGCAGGTGACCCACGTGCACCCCAAGGAGGGGTTCCCCCAAGTCACCCCTCTGCTGTGGGTCCCTGGCTGAGTGTAGGCTGTTCCTGTGCCCCACAGGGTGCTGCTGAGCCCGGCTCAGGCAGGGCTGGGGATGCTGTGGGGCAATGCCTTGCTGTGCCCACCCAGGGTCATTGTCCACCTTCCCACTCCAAGGCCTCTCCCAACACCCCATTACAGGCTTTAATGTTCTTGTGACACTGCTTCTCAAGTTGATGCTGCCTTTGTTTCCGAAGTCTCCATAGTTCACTGGACACTTTTTAATTGGCTTATAATACTTTTGCTCTTTCTCATAGTCAGTTTGGGGCAAAATCCCTCTTAGGTTTTGGTGTCCCAACACATACACTGTTACCTTCTCATACCAGATATTGTTATCAGGCCATTTTGGCCTGGATTTTGCCAGAGACTTCAAGAGTGCCATAAAAATCCTCTAGAATTGTAAAAGATCTTTTGCCATGTGTGCTTGAGGCAGCCCAACAGCAGATGTGGAATTAAACACCGAAAGAGTTGTCCAAGATTCATAGTGGATGGACATATCGTTGGAATTTTTGAGGAAAAATGAGTGTAATGTTTAAAAATCATGGTTTGTTTTTTGCCTGCATCAGGTGAAGGCAGAGTTTTGAGATGGCTGGATCGGACAACACTTTCTAGCACTATAATGTAACATTCATGACTTTATACCCCAATAACACTTATTAATAAATTCTTAGGTTCAGAGGTTTACTAGTAATTGCATAAGATGACTTATAAATGAGGAGAATTTTTATTAAATATTTTTTATCTTTCTTTACATCATCAGACATTGATCACAGAGTGCTAACCTTAGAGCTGAAAACTGCAGCATCTTGAGAAAGACGGAACAGTGTTCAGCTGTGCATGCAAAAGCCTCCCAGCTGCCTGACTGAAATATGCTGCACAAAATTTATACTGTTCGCTGGTTCTCTTTTCTTGGAAGGAGTCTTCTTCCTTAGCAAGGGTAGCCTTCCTTCTGTAGCCTGATTTACCATTCAGTGACCATCTGGAATCTCATATCTGACTCACTGACACCATTTATATTGGTCTCAATTATTTTGCCACTATCAATGGAATATTGGTCTCTTCTTTTTTTTTGTTAATGTCTGCTGAAGCTTTGCCAAAGACAGTGGTGCATTTGGGTGAAATTACCTGTTCTGCGATATGCAGATTACATTTAGGAAACTTTGGAATTCCTCACGATATTAATTTTTGTGAACATTTCAGTGAAAGCATTAATAAGTCTTAAAATCAGAAAATAATTTAAAAGCTTGATAAAAAAATATGCAATGATCCTGATGTCACAAAATAAAAAATGTGGGGAGCCTGGAATCTCAATTGGAAAAAGAAACTGCGGGGTTTCACTTAAATGAGCACAAATGGTCAAAGTGAGTGCTATTTTGTAAGAAATGCTTTGCCAGAAAAATTAGTGATAAAATACTGTTTACACTATGATAAGTGGGTGCTTGTTTTTTTTTAATTTTCTGAGAGTATATTTGCATTTGAGACATAAGCAACAACCCATTAAAAATTAGAGGCTTTGGATCGGTCTTAAAATCATTGGACATAAATGGCAATATTAATTATTAATTCTGTAATACTATTCTATATTTGAGTAACAAGGGTTGAACAGGGAAATGCCAAGAAGAAACCAGAGATGTCACCAGCCATATGTTTATAATGATTTGTGACATGGAGGGGAATTGCACTGAACAGCAGGCAACAAAGAACAGGATGTGCTAACTAAACAGCAGGACAAACAAAATATTTGAAACTAGAAAAAGAGCAAAAGAAGAAAGCAGAAGGAGCAATTCAGTTTTTACAGGTCAATTAGCAATGTTGGAGTAAATTTGTATAAAATTCTCAATTTTAGTCTTACATTTTTGGCTGAGTTTAAATATTTCATACCTCAATATATTTATTTTAAATTTTCCTCTAGAGAAAAAAAGCTTATATAAGTAGTAATTCTGTATTAGTTGATGATATCAGCTCTATTATATGCTTAGTCTATGAGATCCTACTGGTCTGAGAACATTTAATTTTAGCAAATAGAGCTTCAGACCAATCGTTGCAATATTTACATCAGAAGTATCATATATTCTATTCCTCCTGTTAAATCCTAAAAATATAGATCAGCAATTTCTTCTTATTTGTCTACATTTCACTGTAAATCACTGTTTTTCCTTGTTCTAAATTCATGTTTAAAAGCCACCTTACTATCTTTTGCTCAATCAATCATCAGTATGCCATCATGTTCCTTAATAATTACCTTATAAATTCACCTTTAATTCATATTCTTTGATATTTACATCTCTTTCTCTTATTCTTCTGGTATTCATTTTTCATATTCCCCTTGTCACTTTTTAGAAGTATGGCTTCTCAACCAAAGTAAATTTTTGCAGTTCTTTTTTGGAGGTATTTAGTAGGATAAAATGGAAAAGATTTCTGTTTTCAATGCTTTTCTCTATTTTGAGTTTAAGAACTCAGTTGTTTGTGCTATGCACTGTGCTGTAATCTCTAAGCAGCCCATATAGAGTTCTCCCTGAAAAAAATTTACTGTTTGGTGCTATTGACAGCTTTTCAGATCCTTTCTCTGCAATGCACACAAGAGGGAACCTGTGACTGCCCCTACTCCGATGTGGAGTCCCCGCACTGACTGGAGTGTATTAGCTGACATTTACATTGGTGAAGCTAAGGGATATTGGTGGTAGGCTGCCTGCATCTGTTCAACCTGCCCGGAGGATCTCACAGCCACTTCATAACTATTCCAGATGTTTTTTCCCCTCTGTAACGCACTTTGCTTCAATTTAGGTGACTATACAACCACAATTCAAATTCAGCCAAATTCATCAGCAACCCTGAGCTCCTGTTCTACATGATCTGAACAGACTTTCTGTGTGTGGCTCATGTGGAGGGCATGATGAGGCTTGGACCTTGTGTCACCACTCAGGTAACTTGTACCCAGTGGAACCAGGCAATCAAGCCATTCTTGATTGATATACTGAGAAAAGGCAGGGTTCTCCAAGCAGCAACATTTTACCTTCCCACCCAGGTATTGGTTGCATTTTTGTGTCAGAGAGAAAAGTGTTCCAGGCAGCATTACATCATCCTGTAGAAATGAGATGACCAGGAATGGGTCCAAAACATCTGGCTATCCTCAACAGTATCCCCAAGGTCATAAAAGAGTTCACTAACTGTAGCAGGGCAAGAGGCAGGGTATCAGTTGTCTGACACAAGGCACATATGGCTCCTTGAACCATAAGGATACTCAGACATACTCCAAGTTTCCGTTAATCATCATGAAAGTTTCTTACACCATGATAGGTTTCCCTGGCTGAGTACCTGACACCTGTTTCTGGAACTAAGGTGCCTTCAGTACCACTAATGAAACTTTATTTCATTATGAACAACTTCATCAACATGTACACTTCACTTTTAAGTGCTTAGTTAAAATATTCCTGGCAGAAACCTGTTTAACCAATCCTTAAAAGCCTCTAACAATGTAGACAAGTATTACACAACTTTTTTAGGCAATCTGTCTTGGTATTTCACCATCCTTAGAAAGTTTTTCCTAATGTCTAGCCTAAGAATCCTTTGCTGTAGTTTAAGCCAATTATTTCTTACACTATCCACTACTGATACATTCCCTTCCACTGTGCAGTAGCTTCTTAAGTATTTGAAGTCTGTTATCATGTCTCACATGAAACTTCCCTTCCCTAGACCAAACAACTACAATTTTAACACCTTTCCTCATCCACTGTTTTTTCTAGCTTCCAGCTATGCTCACTGCTCTTCTCTTTCAAACTGATCCATACCTGTCTTAAAGTATAGTCCCTGAACTGGAGACAGTGCTCCAGCTAAGCTGGTGCTGATGCTAAGCTAAACAGAAGAATTTCTTCATGTCTTACAAAATATGTGACTCTTTATATAGTCTGGTGTTCGATTTGCCTTCCTTACTACATGTTGTGAAGTTGATTCATGTCTAGCTATGATCTACTATAACCTTGGGATTCTTCTCTGCAGAACCACTGGGCAGCCAGTTGTTTTGCACCCTGCATTTATATAGCTGACAATTCCTGGCTAAGTATAGAGCTCTTTCCTTATCCTTACTGAATTACATATTATTTTTCTTACATCTCCTCTCCGGTTTGTCAAGGACCTGGCTAAATTCTAACCTTGTCCTCTGCTGCGCTGTTCCAGTTTGGTGTTGTCTGCAAATGTAATAAAGATGTTCTTTCTTCCATCATTCATGTTGTTAATGAAAATGTTGACCTGTGCCAGAAACATTGTATAGTCCTGGACACAGAACAAAACTTCCTTCTTTGTTTAAGTAGACTGACAGTCAACTGCTTTTACCTTCTCTCTAGGATAAATCACTGGGGTAAATAGGCTAAATATTGCCTGTATTGACAATGTTATTAGCAGTAAACCATACAAACTCTCCTAGGCAGAATTTTATTCTATACTTGCATAGGACTTGCACTATATCTCAGCACTGAGGCCTCCGAACTAAAACTTTTTACCTTCCTTAGACACGTTATCAAGTTTGTCACACCAGCTAAGCATCTTTTCCATTCTTTAGATCTGAATGCTTTTTTGCTGATTTGGACATCTAGACTAGACACTCAAATTTGTCTGTCTATATTTCAAGGAAATATTTTCACTACTTCCTTTTCTGGTGGGGCATACCTTGACATGCCTAAACCCTCATGTAAACAATTGTGCCCTTTTATATATTAGTTTTTCTCCAGTTATGCTACTTTTGCTGTACAAGTTCACAGCTTTCTTCAAATTGTTGCTCAACAGATTAAACTACATTTCAAAACCAATCAAAGCAGATTAATCTGCTTTGCATTTTGTCTGCTCTTCTCTGGATCAAAATATCGTCTATAGCTATTACAACCCTTTGTACCATAAAGAAATATATTTTATATTTTATGGTTAATCCAGGGACAAAACAATTTCCAGTAGGATCTTCAGGAAAGAATGAACTCTAATTTTCTAAGAACAATTCTCAGAAAGTTCAGGTAAAAATATTTGGCACTGACCATCTCACCAGCTATACATTCTCCTTTGTCTATTGCAAAGACCTCCATTCTTTATATTTTTTTTACTACTTTGAAGTGAATATACATGTATATATAAATACATAGACAAAGACTTCTGTCTTTTGTTTAAATAATGCACGCCAAGTTTATTGACACTGTGGGTCTTGTGTGTTTCTCTCTGGCTTCTAGATCAAGATATGTTTTCATCCCTTGAATAAGTTGAAATTTCATAATATTATTTTGCATTTACGTACGCACAACATCATCAAACCTCCCCAGTGATTCTGATTCCTCACCACTTCTTCTCCTAGTCTGTCAGTAAGTCAGAGTTTGATCTGCCAGTACTACTATAAATTTGTTACTTCTCATTTGCTATTCCCAACCTGCTTAGCCAATAGTAGCAGAAACAATTGCACTATTGTGAGATGCTGGCATTCATGTGAGGATTTATGTAGCTCTGAAAAAAACATGCAGCTGCAAGAAGTATATATCAAACCACCAGAGGGTAATCCCAAAGGATAACCAGCAGCTCAAACTACAGCAAGAGCCTGCTTCATGATGAAAGATGTTAAATTTTCAACTGCAAGTTTATGGGCAGGAAGACCAAATGTCCAAGATTTTCATCCTACTGAAAGAAGGGCTTTACCGTGATCTGATAAGCAAATAGGATAGATGACTTGCTGTTCAGAATCTGGCTCTGGACCAAATCATGATAAGAAGATGGAAGAGACATATGATACTCAGCAACACATAAAGGTATAACCAGAGCTTTTTACAGCAGATGGCTTTAGTGCTGAAAGATTCAGGGAAAAAAAGGAAGTTTTAAAACAACTAATGACTCCTTCCACTCTTCACAACTTAACATGACAAAGAATCCATAATGAGATGAACCACACAGGAGTGCAAAGAAACCTGGAGCTGGCTACAGATTTATTTTATTGGCCTCAAGCAACATGAGCAGTAGAGAGGAAATGTCAGACAAGTGAGAATTGTTTCAGAAGAAAGGCTAAAAATGAGATGGCTGCCAAGACATTTCCACAAGAGAGAGCAAAAGTGGAATTGCTGGAGGGAGCTCATATAGGTGGAATAATCCCACGGGTGACAGCTAGCATTCAAAAGGAAAATTCTTTTCTTTATTCAACTTTGCAAACTTAGGTTGAGAATTTTGAAATTCAAACAGCATGCTTCAGAATTACAGAAAAAAAGCACAGCATCTTCTGAAATGTTACCTCCGTGGCATTTCATGCAAATTCACTGGTTCCTACCACAAGTCCAAGACAGCCATTACAGGCATACATGCTGAATACCAGTAAAGAAGGACTGCTTAATTGATTTGTGGAACTCTGAGCTCTATTCAGACTACCTCGCGCACCTACAATGAAGTGGAGTACACGGTTGGATTTTAAACTGAAGACCCTACATTTCAGACTGAAAAATTTTCCAGTGGCTGAAATACAGGAACCAGGGGTTCTCAATTTTAAGCCCCTGCAGGAAAGAACCTTTAAAAGCTTTATATTGCATTAGTTTCTAGGAAAATACCCAGTTCATCACAATATTCTGTAACATAGCCTGTGAAGAAGTTAGAGCTAGGGGAGACTCTCCACCTCCACTGCAGAAACTCTGCAGAAATAAACACGGAAGGTATGCAAGAAGCAGAGATACAAAATGGAAAAAGAAGAGTACTCATTGATGAGAATAATCTCTGGGAATTCTTGTTTTTTTATGGCATGAGCTTTGCTTCAAAGAGTCCATAAACAAGTCGCGAAGGATGCAGACCAGAAGAGTATCACCTTGCAAAGTTGTACAGTACTCAAGGCACATACTAAACTCCTATGCCTTAATATACAGCAGAAGCGTTATTTAACACAAATATTGGCACAGCCTCTCCTCTTCCTTACATCCTGTGACTTGTCAATAGCCAGAACCTTCAAAGGGAAACTGTACGGCTTGTTTCTTTACTTACCAATGCTGGCTCCCTTCCTAAAGTACATTGCTGAAACTAACAGATTTTCTGCCCCAAGACAAGTTACATTTAGTTGATAGCAGAAAATATCTGTGCCAAATGGGTCAGTGTTTTGAAATAGTAGGAAGTCAACAGGAAGACAATTAGGTTATTGTGATTATATGGAAGAGTTCTGGATAAATAAAATATGGCCTACCTATAGACGTTTATGTGATATGTATGTTGTTTCTGTTTTTTGTTTATAATACTGTGTCTGATTTCAATTAATGCTGGCAACATGAAGACAATTTATTCAGGCCTATGTAGAGTTTCATGTTGCCTGCCAAGTTCTCTTATTTTTCTTTTTTTTTAATTTACCTTGAAATACATTCCTTACAACTTGCCGTTTTCAGTAAGACATACTGATTTTTTGAAGACAATTACAACCCAAACACTAATACTGAAACCTTTGAACAAGGTATTTTTCTTCATGAGTTCATGTACATTAGTGTTTGTTTGACCTTTGTTAGTACCTTTTCTGGGTTGAAAAATGCTATGACTAACTATATTCCTCTTTCTAAGTCATCTTAATTTCAGTAAGAGATTGATAAGTACAGAATTCATCAAGGCTGAATGTGTATAGCTCACAAGCTGGATTTAACATTCCAAAAATCATAGTCCTGGAATCATAGAATGGTTTGAGTTGGAAGGGACCTTAAATGTCATCTAGTTCTAACTCCCCTGCTATGGGCAGGGACACCTTCCAAAAGACCAGGTTGCTCAAAGCCCCATACAACCTGGCCTTGAACACCTTCAGGGATGGGGCATCCACAACTTCTCTGGGCAATCTGTTGCAGTGCCTCACCACCCTCATAGTGAAGATTTCTTCCTTATATCTAATCTAACTTTATCATCTTTCAATTTAAAGCCATTACCCCTTGTCCCATCACTATATGCCCTTGTAGTCCCTCTCCAGTTTTCTTGTAGGCTCCCTTTAGTACTGGAAGGCTGCAATAAGGTCTCCCCAGAGCCTTCTCTTCTCCAGGCTGAATAACCCCAACTGTCTCAGCCTGTCTTCATTAGGAGAGTTGCTCCAGATCTCTGATCATCTTTGTGGCCCTCCTCTGGACTTGCTTCAACAAGTCCATGTCCTTCTTATGTTGGGGGCCCCAGAGCTGGATGTGGTACTCCAAGTGGGGCTTCACCAGAGTAGAGTAGAGGTGGGAGGATCACCTCCCTCGACCTGCTGGCCACGCTTTTTTTGATGCAGCCCAGAATGCAGTTGGCTTTCTGGGCTGCAAGCACACATTGCTGGGTCACATTGAGCTTCTCATTCACCAACACCCCAAGTCCTTCTCCTCAGGGCTGCTCTCAATCCATTCTCTGCTCAACGTGTATTTGGGCTAGAGATTGCCCTGAATCATGTGCAGGACCTTGCACTTGGCCTTGTTGAACTTCATGAGGTTCGCACAGGCTTACCTCTCAAGCCTGTCCAAGTCCCTCTGGATGGCATCCCTTCCCTTCAGCCTGTCGACCACACCACACAGTTTGGTGTCATCTGCAAATTTGCTGAGGGTGCTCTCAATCCCACTGTCCATGTTGCCAACAAAGATGTTAAACAGCACCGCTCCCAACACTGACCCCTGAAGAACACCACTCATCACTGTCTTCACTTGGACATCGAGCTGTTGACTACAACTTTTTGAGTGCAACCATCCAGCCAATTCCATATCCACCGGGTGGTGCATCCATCAAATCCATGTTTCTCCAATTTAGAGACAAGGATGTTGTGTGGGACAGTGTCAAATGTTTTGCACAAGTCCAGGTAGATGATGTCAGTAGTTCTTCTCTTATCCACCAATGCTGTAACACCATCATAGAAGGTCACCAAATTTGTCCTTAACAAAGCCATGTTGGCTGTCACCAATCACCTCCTTATTTTCCGTGTGCCTTAGCATAGTTTCCAGGATGATCTGCTCCATGATCTTGCCAGGCACAGAGGTGAGACTGACTGGCCTGTAGTTCCCTGGATTTTCCTTTTTTCCCTTTTTAAAAATGGGGGTTATGTTTCCCCTTTTCCAGTCAGTGGGAACTTCACTGGACTGCCACAACTTCTCAATTATGATGGATAGTGGCTTAGCAACTTTATCTGCCAGTTTCTTCAGGACCCACAGGCGCATCTCATCAGGTCCCACGGACTTGTGTACCTTTGGGTTTCTTAGGTGGTCTCAGACCTGAACTTCTCCTACAGAGGGTGGTTCATCATTCTCTCAGTACCTGTCTTTGCCTCCTGCAACTTGGGCACTGTGGCTTGAGTACTTTCCAGTACCACCAGCTTGGCATGCCTATGACTGAAGATGCGCTTTCTATTCTCTGACAAATGGACCCCATCTGACCTATTCCAGGCCAAATTCACTATACAGATGCTAGCTAAAAAAAAAATAAATCCAAAGCCAACTACTAAATAAAATCCATTTAAAAAACAAAATCATACGAATATATTTCCATCCACTACTTTTACATGAGTTCACTATTTCACTATCAAAGTTCAGTTTTCTTTCATATTGGTAGTGGGACTTGTAAACAATGGAGCTTAGATTTTTCCACATCACTAACAAGAAAATTAACAGAAAACAATCCCTGAATTAACTCCTGATTTTTGTCCTGCCTAATTTTTCCCCAGACAACACAACTCCTTGAGAGTTCTCATGAAGACACTTCTTGTCTAACTCTGGCCCAGTGCCCACATTCTTCTTTGTGGAACTGTGTGTTAATGAAGTCCAGATTAGATTAATAGCTAGCAGGAAGGGTCTTAAATTTGGATTCGTTTCACATACACCCATGTTGCTTTAAAACCCATTTTCCCATGGTCTTCATCCTTTCTTTCAAAATATGTTTTAGAACCCAAAATAGAGTTTGTCCTTCTTAAATATAAATATTTTTATTAATTTCTTTCCTAACAGTTTGTTAAAGAACCTATTAGGCACAGATACAGGTTTGTCTTATATTTGACAAGATCTTGAGAAGCTGGTGATAGCAATCATACTTCTCATGTGCAAATTGTTACTGTAAAAATAAAGATTGTAGGAAATGATTGTACCACAGCTAAAGGTACTTTCATTTAAGCCTGCAGAAAGTAACAGGAACCATTATACTTGAGAAAGATTTCATTAGGTTTGAAACAATAAATCTGAGATCATGTGAGATTTAGAAAAACTCTCAACCAAATCTCATAAGATATGTGATAAAATCACAAGAGTTGTCAACAATCTTGATCCATCTTATAAACTCTAGATAAATATGAACAGATGTAGATAGTGTAATTAAATTGATTGTGAAGTTTATTTCCCAAAAAATCATTCTGAGTATCAGAATTAGACACAGACTCCTTGAAATCTAATTGATTTTTGAAACAATTGAGAAATGCTTTAAAGCTTTTTCCCCTCTGAGCTTTTTCTAGTTATACTTGCCTGTTCTGGAATATTTTTCACTCCCTTATGACTATATGAAATATTCACATTATCAGTGATAAAGGGTAATAGCTCTTCTAAAGAGTAAAGAGTGAAGCCGAGTATAAACAGAATCTTACCTAATACACCAGCGGAAATTTCCCTAAAAAGAAGGGAAATAAAATTCTGCTTTAATCACTTTCAGTTATGGCAATTTTAAATGCAACTCAGAGCAATAGGCGGTTAGAAGTCCAGAACTTTTTAAGAAAGAGAAGTTACAAGTATAATAAAGAATTTAAACAGAAGAGAACCAGAGGAAATCAGGAACACACTACTGAAGCCACTAGAGTCATCTTCTGAAGCCTGCTATGCTATTGAGATTATCTTCACTGGGATCTGGAGGCCATACTTTTTAGGAACAGCAAATAATCCAAAGACAAGCTATTGTAGCACTGTGTAATGTCAAAAGTTGGGAACATTATTCTAGTTAGCTCTCCAAGCAGTTAGGTCATCCTAAGTAAAATGTTATTAAATAAAAAATTATTTTAGCATTTTTCATATGCTTACTTTTTTCATATGTTTTTGATACTTTTTTTCTAACATGGTGTTTCTATAAAAACTAAGAGCTACACAAATAGAAACAACCATCATCTCAAATTTCATGAAAATATGAATTAGAAAATATGTAGCTGACTGTCAGCTTCCCATATGAGCTAAAAAGCTCCTCTTAGGCCAATAAAGGAAGTAAAAAAAGGGTGAAAAAACTCTAGAGATTTTATTTCCTCCAATGTTTCTATGATAGAACAGGCCTGTCCTCAGTTAGGCTGAAATGTCCCAAAGAGAAACGACTACAATAAAATCTGCTGCCTGTCCACTGGGTCACCTCTGAAGCCTAAAACAAAGATTCATGACAACTACATGAAAACACTCCAAGGACTGGCAAAGGTGCTGAACCTCAGTTAGGTTTATTTGAAACTAAAGAAATTTAGGAAAGGCTGTCTGTTCAGGGAAGCTGGAAGAAGATCTAGTGAGCATTTTAGTGCTCTGAGAATAATGTGTAATTTATTAGGCAACAATAATTTAGTCCATCTAGCACATTTATGTACTTGAGATAACCTTCACACCTACAGTTTCTAGCCTTATCTAGTTGAGTTATCATGTATTATCATCTTTTGCAATGAGTTAAACTCCCTCTCCAACATGAAGCTGCAACCCAGCAAGTCATTACCACAACTGTGTCTCGTGCATCCTTAGATGTGAAGTGTGTTTATAGCACATTTCTCTGAGATCAGCTGAAAAATCCATGATGAGTTTCCGCCTTTCAGGTGGCATGGAGAGATGACCTTCTTTTAAGACTTACATTTTGCTTATGTGATCTATTTTGCCTGAACTACTAAACAACAGATTGTGCTGGAAAAACACACACTTTCCATACTTCTTGTTGATGCTGGAACCATGGACAGTCAAAACCACAGTGTCAATGGCTGTTTGACTTAATACTGTAATGAGTCAGGAACTTTGCTGGAAAGGCAGAGAGGTGCAGTTCCAGTCATTGTTCTCTTCAGTGTTTCTGTTTGTTATCCAGTGATGATCTAAAGTAAAATGCACAAACAGTTCTGGGCACATAGCCCAGGAGCCAAGCTTTTCCAAAAGCAAAATGAGTTCTCTAACCACTGTGTTACAAAGCCAGTCTGTTCTCCTTTTATATACCTGTCTGTCCCATAGCCCAGCATCACCCAGAGTGCTTGCTATGCAAGATGTTGGGTGACTGGTGCATTTCCTGGCCTGAAAGCCAAGTTTTCCACTTCCTGAATGAGTGCTCTAATTGTCAGGCCAGTGTCTAAAAGCTCTTACTTAGATACTGGGATCTGATCACCTAAAGCCTGTAAGTGGTTCCACGCTCTGAAGTGCGGTTTTGCGAAGATGTCAAAGTTCATATAAAAGGTGAGTTTCAGGTGCACCCCTTTTGGAATTTGGGCGGGCAGCTGACCTGACGTACTAAAACAAAGTAAAAATTATGGGGCTAATTTCCTCATGTGTAGGAATTAGGCCCTTCAATCATGACAGGCAACAGAAGAAAAATTAGCACACCTAGGGACACTTTTCATTTCAGGAATTTCTGTATATCATTATAACCACCAGACTTCATGTCTTAACAATGCCACCTTACAAAACCACATGTGCCATTTTCACAAGCTTTCCCTCAAAAAAAGGTTTGTCTGGAGATATAACAATAAAACCATACTTGAGAAAGCAGCATAACCACTGGAGAAATAAAAATTAATGTTTATTCACTTGGAATCAATGCCATTTTTAGTTTACGTGGCAGCCAGGTACAATCGTAATACCTTTTAATATAAAAGATGTTACATAACTAGCTTTTACCATACTTGAAATGCAAATTCATGTGTCACAGTGAGTAAAGGAACTTCACAGGTTCATCTCTCCTATGAACTATGTCATCATTCATTACTATACATGTGTTATGACAAAAACTGATTAAATACTTATGTTAATTCTTATTCTTGGCCAGACTCTTCTTTTAACCAGACTTTTTATCCATTTCTCCCACATTCCATTTTCTATTCACACATAGCGTGTCTCTGACCCTAGGAGAATCCATTTGTGCCTCTGGTTATGTGGTTGCTACACCTAAGTGAAAAAAACATATAAAAAATTCCCTGGATCTGTACCAACAATTCTTTTTTTGAGAATGCCTGGAAATGGTAATTAAGACTAGGCCAGAAAAAAATCTTTCATCGTAACAAGTCTGAATTTCACTGTTTCAAATAAAAAAGCCTGCTGGAGACCACAACCACGTCCTTCCAGTAACACTAAAAGAAGGAATGATTAAATGCCTCTTGTTGAGCAAAAAAGGATATAATGAAAGCCATGGCCTAAACTAAACTGAAGGAAAACACAGGGGACAGGAATTAATTAGTGAAGCTATTTGTATTCATTAGTCAGAAAGAGCTGAGAAGCAGCCAGCGGACAGGAAGAAACTGAAGAGGCTTCAAAACAATCAGTGAGAGTGTAAACTTGAAAGAAAATAAGACAAAGCAGGAAAAGGAGCTTCTTGGGTAGAGAGCACTGGATAGAATATTACGCTGAGAAAGCAAAGGGAAGGAATTCCCCTAGGTGTCTTATTCTTACTGTGTTCTGGAAAACAGAATTTTGTGTACGGGATTTGGTAAATTATTGCATGAAAGAAACAAATAATTCTAACATAAATTTGTCTTAATAAAAGCAATAAACAAAGCCCCAAGTATTGGCCAGTTCCTTGGGCTAAATGACACTATAACGTAGTTCCTCTGGGGGTTTACATTGTATTTCCTCTCCTGATTCCTCAACCCGATATGATTGTCCAATCTCAAAGTAACTTTTTGAAAAGTGTGACTCATGCATATGTCCTTCTCTCATGGTTCCACAGCTGAAGAAAGAAGTGGAGCCACAATACTCCTCATGTTCTCTGCTTCAGCTCCCAGGGACAAGGCATGGAATACAGCTTTGAACTATGTAGCTGTATCAGCCTGAAGTGAAAGATGACGAAATGCAACTTGGACAAAGGAGATAGGTAGTTACAGAAAGGGTTTCTCTGCATATCTGCTATTAAGAGAGGAAAGGAGTGAACAGGGACTTTTCCACTTAATGTTTTCACTTCAAGAGACTGAAGTGAAGATGAGTCTTTCTTTCTGTTCTTGAATAATATGAATACTTTAAGCCCTCCTCCTGCTCCCACAAAATTCATGAAGCTCACACAGAATTCAGTTGTTGAAGATCAAGTTGTCAATGCCTGACAAGACCCAGAATTTGGAAAATTGCCATTTATCAAGATATAAAATGCCACTGATGATGATGATAATGATGATGAATTGCATCTAGGGGACCAGCCCAGTATCTGGAGTTTGTCCTCTTTGTAACAGGCACTTTATCCTGTCCTTGAAAAACCTTCAACCCCTCCTAGGCAAGTGCTATCTACACATAGTTGGAGGTACTTTGCATCCATCATTATAAATATAGTTGGAGCTTTTCCCATAGGAAAACTTTGAAGAATCCCAGCCAATTCAAGTTTCACAATGCACTAACAATAATTTCTTTTGCTTACCCTGAGCATCCAGTTTACAGTAATTTCATGCAGACTGTATTTCACTAATTCGTGTGTGAGATGTCATTCTTGTACAAGGCTGTTGAAAAGTTTATTAAAGACCATCATACTGTGCCCACCCTCTTCCTTAAATTCCATACAAATAAACTAGTCAAAGGATCACTTACTTGAGAGTGATTTGCAACCAACAGAGTTATACCAGCTGTTTCTTGCAATCTTTTTGTGCTGTAAGATCATCTCAGTGTTCACAAATCAGTTGCACTAACACCTTTCTGGACAATGAAGTTTAGAAAATCAACAACATTCTTCTTGTCCTATTTCTGAATTTTCTGTGTTCGCCCTCTTCAGTTCTCAGCATCTACTCTGTCATTCCCTAAGTCTTAAGAGATTGCCTTGGGTAGTTCTTTAAATGCTGTTGGGTCTTTAATTTATCTCATGATACCTATAAAATTGTTTGTCCAAAACGCACATTGACTAAACTGAAACAGAGGAAATTATATTGTAAATGCTGCAGAGGAGGACTTGGAAGAGAGGATGAGAGTAACTATGACAGGAACAGAACCCTCTGGGAGTAATCACCTGCATCAGTCATCACCACGGTTAGCAGATTTATTATTTGGTTCAGTTATTTGTGCTTTCTATAATTAAACAAAATAATAGCCTATCACAGAAACCTATTTCACAGAATCGATAAGATTGGAAAAGACCTTTAAGATCATTAAATCCAACCATCAACCCAACACCACCATGCCCACTAAACCATGTCCCTAAGTGCCACGTCCACACATTTTTGAACACTTCCAGTGATGGTGACCCCACCTCCCTGAGCAGCCTGTTCCAATGCTTGACCACCCTCTCGGTGGAGAAATTTTTCCTAATATCCAATCTAAACCTCCCCTGGTGCAACTTGAGGCCATTTCCTATCGCTTTTTACTTGGGAGAAGAGACCAACACCCACCTCATTACAACCCCTTTTGAGGTAGTTGCAGGGAGTAATGAGGTCTCCCCTCAGCCTCCTCTTCTCCAGACTAAAAAACCCCAGTTCCCTCAGCCGCTCCTCATAAGACTTGTGCTCCAGACCCCTCACCAGCTTCATTGCCCTTCTTTGGACATGCTCCAGCACCTCAACGTCCTTCTTGTAGTGAGGGGTCCAAAACTGAACACAGGATTCAAGCTGCGGCCTAACCAATGCCAAGTCCAGAGGCATGATCACTTCCCTGCTCCTGCTGGCCGCGCTATTTCTGATACAAGCCAGGACGCTGTTGGCCTTCTTGGCCACCTGGGCACACTGCCGGATCATGTTCAGCCGGCTGTCAACCAGCACCCCCAAGTCCTTTTCCACTGGGCCGCTTTCCAGCCACTCCTTCCCAAGCCTGTAGCGTTGTGTGGGGTTGTTGTGACCCAAGTGCAGGACCCTGCACTTGGCCTTATTAAACCTCATACAGTTGGCCTCTGCCCATCGATCCAGCCTGTCCAGATCCCTCTGCAGAGCCCTCCTGCCCTCCAGCAGATCAACATCCCACCCAACTTGGCGTTGTCCTCAGCAAAGATATTGAACAAGACCGGCCCCAGAACCGAGCCCTGAGGAACACCGCTTGTGACCGGCTGCCAGCCGGATTTAACACCATTCACCACAACTCTCTGGGCTCGGCCATCCAGCCAGTTCTTTACCCAGCAAAGAGTAAACCCATCCAAGCCACGAGCCACCAGTTTCTCCAGGAAAATGCTGTGGGAGACGCTGTCACAGGCTTTACTAAAGTCCAGGTAGACAACATCCACAGCCTTTCCCTCATTCACTAGGTGGATCACCTGGTCATAGAAGCAAATCAGGTTGGTCAAGCAGGACCTGCCTTTCATGAACCTGTGCTGGCTGGGCCTGATCCCTTGGTTATGGGTTGTGGCCGTTCATATCATTTCTATTTCTTAATTGTTACTGTCACAATTATTAGATTGAGAATGTTAGGTTGTGGGCCTGTATGAGTAGGAATACCATGGTGCAATAAAATACTGGAAGATAGGAAGGTCCAAAGGGGAAAATAATCATTTCAGCTGGTATTTAGGTTGGTAGTAATACATCCACATCCTGCTGGCCACACTGTTTCTGATACAGGCCAGGATGCTGTTGGCCTTCTTGGCCACCTGGGCACACTGCCGGCTTATATTCAGCCAGCTGTTGACCAACATCCCCAGGTCCTTTTCCACAAGGCAGCTTTTCGAGTAGCTCTTCCCCAAGCCTGTAGCATTGCATGGGGTTGTTATGACCCAAGTGCAGGACCTGGCACTTAGCCATGTTGAACCTCATACAACTGGCCTCAGGACATCAATCTAGCCTGTCCAGATCCCTCTGTAGAGCCCTCCTACGCTCCAGCAGATCAACACTCCCACCCAAATTGGTGTCACCTGCAAACTTACTGAGGGAGCACTCAATCTCCTCATCCAGATCATTGATAAAGTCATTAAACAAGACCGGCCCCAAAACTGAGCCCTGGGGAAGACCACTTTTGACCAGCCTCCAGCTGGATTTAACTCCGTTCACCACAACTCTTTGGGCTTGGCCATCCAGACAGTTTTTAATCTAGCAAAGAATACGCCTGTCCAAGCCATGAGCAGCCCGTTTCTCCAGAAGAATGATGTAGGAAATGGCGTCAAAAGGCTTTACTAAAGTCCAGGTAGACAACATCCACAGCCTTTCCCTCATCCACTAAGTGGGTGACCAGGTCATAGAAGGAGATCAGGTTGGTCAAGCAGGACCTGTCTTTCCTAAACCCATGGTGGCTTGGCCTAATCACCTGGTTGTCCTGTACATGCTGTGTGATGGCTCTCAAGATGACCTGCTCCATAACCTTCCCCAGCACCGAGGTCAGACTGACAGGCTTGTAGTTACCTGGATGCCCCTTCTGGCTGTTCTTGTACAGGGGAATCACATCTGCTAACCTCCAGTGAAGTGGGACCTCCCCTGTTAACCAGGATTGCTGATAAATGATTCAAAGTGACTTGGTGAGAACTTCTGCCAGCTCTCTCAGTACCCTTGGGTGGATCCCATCTGACCTCATAGACTTATGTGTGTCTAAGTGGTGTAGCAGCTTACTAACCATTTCCTCTTGGAGTATGGGGGCTTTATTCTGCTGCCCATGCCTGTCTTCCAGCTCAGGGGGCTGGTTACCTGGAGAACAATTGGGTTTACAATTAAAGACTGAGGCAAAGAAGGCCTTAATATCTTGGCCTTTTCCTCATCCTTTGTCACTATGTTTCCAGCCACATTCAATAAAGGATGGAGATTCTCCTTAGCCCTCCTTTTTTTGCTAATGTATTTATAGAAAAAAGAATTATTGTCTTTTGCTGCAGTAGCCAGCTTATGCTCTATTTGGGTTTTGGCCTTTCTAATTTTCCCCCTGTATAACCTCACAACATCCTTGTAGTCTTCCTGAGTTGCCTACCCCTTCTTTGAAAGGTCATAAACTCTCCTTTTTTTCCTGAGTTCCAGCCAAAGCTCTCTGTTCAGCCAGACTTTCTGTTCCCCACTGGCTCGTCTTTTGGCACACAGGGACCCTCTGCTCCTGTGCCTTTAAGATTTCCTTCTTGAAGAATGTCCAGCCTTCCTGGACTCCTTTGACTTTCAGGACTGCCTCCCAAGGGAGTCTGTCAACCCCTCTCCTAAACAGGCCAAAGTCTGCCCTTCGGAATTCCAAGGCAGCAGTTCTGTTGATCCCCCTCCTTATTTCTCAAAGAATCAAAAACTCTATCATTTCATGATTCCTGTGCCCAAGACAGCCTCCAACCATCATATCACCCACAAGTCCTTCTCTGTTCACAAACAACAGGTCCAGCGGGATGCCTTCCCTAGTTGGCTCACTCACCAGCTGTGAAAGGGAAAGCATCTTTCCTGGTGTACTACTGCTTTTCTTCAGACACCTTCAAATGTAACTGGCTGATTACATCTAAGACAAAGATGAGAAATCAGTCTCCACATCTTGAAGGTCAGAATCCAACTGAATTTATTCTTTTCCTTATTGTCTGACATTTAATTTCTCTTGAGCTAAAGGCAATGACATATATACAGTTGAAGAGTTGAGTATCTCTTGCTGGAGCCCTCCTCCTCAATGACAGACTACTCAAGCAGGATTCAGCCATGCCACATCTGCATTTAATGCTATTTTAGACCACCAGAAGTGTCCCATCTACCAACTAGCTCCACTCCAGAAGGGCACAAGCCTCTCCTCTACCCCTCTGTGTCATAGATGCTAGCTCCATCTCCCTTAGAGCAGTACGTTTGGTAAGAAACTTGAGTTGGTTACAACATGCAGAGTTATAACATGTCATCTAGTCTGTCTAACCTGAGAACCAAATTTGTGTCTTAATCTAGGCAGTAAATACCTATATTTCTTATTCAGGCAATAGAGATAGAGCTCTTGAAGGAGAATACTGCTACTGTATACCTCTGCATAATCACATGAGTTACAGAAGCTCCAATCCACCCGAAGTTTATAAGATAAAACTATTTTCTCACTTCAGGACATTGGGAAGCAGACTTAGACAACATTTTTTTTTTTTAATGTCAGAAATTCAAAACATTTATATGAAAAGCAGGAGTTGTTGGCTTTCTCTCATTTGGGGGAATATGTCCTCCAGTACCGACCTCAAACTGCTAAAGATGTCTTACAGGACAGAATGCATCAAAGTCAAGCTTCTGCTATATGCATTTGAAGAACAGTTTCCCCAAAAAGCATATTTTCACAGTGTGTGAGGCAGAAGAGAATTGCCCAATATTCATTTCATTCTCATTCTGGCCACATGAGTATAAAATGAAATATTTAAATAACACAGAGAAGGAAAATGTCTTCATGTGCATATATAATGCAGAATTTTACTTCCATTTTATTGCTGCATGTGACCTTTAATTTCCTCTGTTGCACAGGGTTTTTTTGCCATTTATTTAGCAGTTCAGCTATGGCATTGAGTAACATAACACAACAGAAAACTCCTACAGTCTAATTTTAAAACTCTGTAGCAAAGCTTTTTTATCTTGATCAGTTCTATTGCCATCAAGTGAGAGAGTAGGCATTCAAGAAAAAAGTAGCCTCATCTGATGAGTATGTATTACTTCCACCAGCAAGTACTAAAAAATTGGACATTAATTGAAGAAACAGTCACAGAAATTTTTAAATAACCTTAAAAAAATTCCATAATGTGTGAAATTTGAATGTACTAGAACCTAACTACATGGCTCTGAACCCAGACACCCAGATTTAGCAATGTACTTGTTTCTCTCTGCTGGCGAAAACCCTAATGTCTTTTTAGTGCCAACAATTTTTAAAGTGTATTCTTCTATATTTTACAGTGGAAAACCATTATCCTTCTTCCTCCTATCCCTGAGCTATCTCATATACAATAAATAACCAATTTCTGCTAAAATTTTTCTTTAAATTAAAAAAGGAAAATTGTATAAATCCTTATTTTATAGTGAAAAAAAAGCATATATGCTAAAATAGTCTTCCTATTAAAATTTCTGTGAAGTTTGCTACTGACTAGATGGTCATGGATTTTTTGCAATATTATTAATTTCTGATAGAAAAACAACAGTGATCAGAAACCATTGCATTTGCCCCATACATACCGACTCTTTGTCAAAAGCTTGGTATTTATTTAAAGCTTACAGCACATAATGTAGAAAACAGGCTCTTTCAGAGGTACTTATCTGTTTCACAGGGCCTATTTGGCATTGTATCACAGTGTCCCTCAAATTTTTATTTGATAAGACCCATACATGCCATCATTATCATTTAACCGATGCATAGTTGAGGCAAAGAGAATTTTCAGTGTGGTTTACCCAAGGTGGCACAAGCAGCCTTTGGGCACAGCACAGGCCTAAATCATGGTATGGCAGTGATACCCCAGGTATATTACTGTCCTGTCCTCTGCCTGGACAAATGACAACCACATTGTAATTTTAGACTGGTAGAAATTTACATATACAGACATTTTCAGGCTTATTTTGAGAGGAAGTGCTATATTGCTTGCACTAATTCTCAGTGATCAGAGAGTCTCTTTACTAGATCCAAGGAGCAAATTCTGTACCTCTCTTGATGTTCTCAGCACTGTTTTGTAGAAGTTTGCTGAACTCATGCATTCTAATTGGGTTTTAAAGATAAAATACTACCATAAGGAATAAATAAGTCACAAAAAAAAGAGGACAGAGAAAAAAAATTCAGAAATGCTGAGCTTATGCAGAGCTGGCTCATACTCATTCCCAGTGATTGAGATTTCATTCCAGAAACTCTTGCAATCAAATCCTTGATTTCCTATATCCTTGGAAGGATGATGGAAAGAAGTAGGTTATTAAATGTTAGAGCATTTCTGCTAAAACATGTCTAGGCAGAGGTTAAAAGCTATAGATAGAGCTGACAGAGAAAATGTGTAAGAGTCAGTAGCACTAACTTTACACCAATTAACTGCTGACAAATTACCAGTTTTGTGGACTCAACAACAAATGAACTATATTGTGTAGGAATTCATTACATTTTTTTATACAGATATTTTATCTATTTATTTATTTTTATTAATTACTACATACAGATTTCATTTCCATTTGGAAAAATAGCTCTTAGATGTTCAAAATTCACTTTGACAAAATACTTGGCCCATCAGAAAAAATTGATGGTATCATGTGTTTTTTCCTCAAAAAGTACTTTGTTTTTGTGATTGCAATTATCCTACTCCTTAGTTATCTTCATTTCAAAGGATGGACTGTTGAAAAAGCTGTTTTTCACTGCAGGGCTTCATTTTTGTGGTGGCTGTAATTTGTACAGCAACTGGTATCTTTTCAGCTCAGTGTGGTTAGAGAGGCAGCACTAAGTACAGTGTACACATCCAGAAAAGTAAAAAAAAAAATTTAAAAGATAATTTTACAGATAAACAAACATATGTAAAAAAAAATAACAAGCCCAAGTCACAGAACAAACTGAAGTGAATGCCTTGCTTGGAAGTAGGTCTTCTTTATCTGCTGGAACCACAGAAATCTCAGTGATTATATCAATGACCGTATCAGACTCTATCTGCTATGGGTGCTCCAAGACTGCTGTCAGGATCAAATTAATCCATCTCCTTCACTCCAGCTGAGCTGCAGAAGCCCTCTAGCAAATGTGGGACCCTATATGTCCTGGTATGGGAAGCCAGGCAAGCTGTATGAGGTGTGTACTAGATGCCTGCAAGGCAGGCATGAGTCAGGAGACAGAGATGTATTGCGATGAGACATCCCAAGATGTCTTATTCTAGCACAGACATTGCCAAAGGTTGTAAGAGCCCTTCCATATCTAGATGTTGTCTACATGTCTCCTGGGCTTTTTAAAATGCATTTTGGCATGACCCTCTGCCGGGCAATTCTGAGATCTTCAATTTGAAGACAGGCAAGTGTGGAGGCATCAAAAGAGAGAACTCTATACACTAGTCCTTCCCTGCTTCCCAGTGGAGTGCAAGATATGAGAGCTGAAGTGCAATGTCAAGACAGGGAACTGTGGACCTAGAAACTGTCCAAGTTGGTAGCTCAAGAGAAAAATCCAAGAAACTCCTAACAGAGGAATAATTCACTCTCTCTCTTATTCTTAACATATGTGAAAATCTTCAAAAGTGGGGATAACTTCTGCTCTGAATAAAAAGTGGTTTCTGCAGGAAAGCAAAATGCACTACTCATTAGTACGCATGAAACCACAAATTTTTTTTTTATTTTCCAGTGAAAAGGCAAAGATGGGTCAATACTGATGTGGTTGGTATTGATATTTGAGTGCAATAAATTAATTGTTACTGGAATCGATAATCGAACTACTTATCGATAATGTTTACTAGTCTGGGACTGCATACGGATTCCAGCCTATTGTGTCAGGAAAATCAAATACCATTTATCCCTAAATATCTCTGCCCATTTTCAGTGTAAATGGCACATCTTGGTAAGTATATGTGATACCTGGCTTGGTGCCAGCTGACAGATCCTTAGAGGGCTTAAGATAAAAATAGCAAGCCATCTGGACATGTTCCTGAGCAAATGACTCTGGGTAACCCTGCTTGAGCAGTTAAGTTGGACGAGATGACTTCCAGAAGTCCCTTTCAATTTCAACCATTTTGTAATTCTGTGAACACGTCAAAAGTGATAGTAGGACCTGCAGGGTTATTACTAAAACCAGGTATGATCATTTGCCATCATATGATGACAAAAGAGATTTGCTTTGCTAAGGTCACATGTGTAAGGCTGTAGACATGAGAAAATAAGCAATGCTCATCACCTGAGTTTTTGTATTTGGGTTGGGTAACTGTACACTTTCCTGGGCACGCTCATTACATATCCCATACTGTTATTACTGCCTTGGGAAGAGAGGGAGCTCTGAGAAGGAGAGTGCAGTAAATAGGACCTAATGAGGACCTCAACAAATCATCTAGTTCATTCTTCCTCTCTAAAGGAGGATCTACAATACAGTATCATTTTTAAACAGAGTTATCTATTCTCTTTTTAAACTTTGAAGTTACCACAACCTCCATATGGTCTATTCAACAGTATATCACTGTTGGTTCCTTTTCTCTCACTAATATCAACTTAAATCTTTCTTTTTAGAGTTTACCTCACCATCTCTTATCCTAACCCATCTGGCATGAGGAATAGTCTATTCCTTATCTTGTATTAGCAATCATTTAGCCTTTGCCTCTCTAAACATCCCGCATTCTATCCACTATTCTTCACAGGACATGGTTTTTCAGATATTTTATCATTTTCACGGTTTTCCTTAGGGATTTCTTGAGCTGATCCACCTCTTTCTTGAAGCGCAGCAGCCAGAAGTGAACATAGTGTTCCAGTAGAGACTCTTGTGTACCTATATAGCAGAAGGATTATTTCATATTTCATATATGCAATATTACTGCTTATACCTTCCAGCTTGGTATTTGTTTTTACCAGATCTGCATGATGTTGCAGATTCATAGTGAATGCATCTTCAAACCATGCTATGGTTACTCTCTAAATTCAGTATTTTCCACTTGTTCTAACCAAAAGAGCAGTTTTTTTGCTAATTTTCTAACTTCTCAAGGACTTTTGGGTTGTTGACTCTCTTTGATTGCATTAGACTAGATCCCAAACTGTTAGATAAAGTTTAGATGAGACTAACCTAATTAAGCTCTTTGCAATTATCCCTGGTGAACAGCATCCTTTTTCAGAAAGCATCTCTGATACCATTGGTTAATCTTGAGTTCTAATCCTGTCCTAGAATTCTTTAACCTCTTATTTTGGTATCATTTCTGGGTTTAATAAACATATCCCTTATTCAAGCACAAAACTTTTTAGTAAGTAATGAATAGCTTTGGGTATAGGAAAAACTCCATCCATATGTCCTTTTTTTTCTGCCTCTCCATGCCTTCCTCCATTGAAAGGCAAGGCAGGATCCTGGTTGGAAGGGGGCTGTAGTGTGATCCCATAGGTTACCCAGCCTGGCAGATCTGGGAATTGGCACAGTGTAGCTTCCAGAACCAGCAATCCTCTCCTGTGGTCAGACACAGCCACTGCTCATAGGGTGCTGGTCCCCTCCACAACCACTCAGTCACTCTGACTCATTGACCTTTCTTAGTACGTTTGGCACTGCACATCTATAGAAACCATAGCCAGGGCCTCTGGATTGCTCACTATGACCTGGTGCTGCATATTCATCATCTTCTTATCTTCTAAGTGTTCATGCCCAGAAATAAAAGCAATGATGACTGGTCTATAGTTCTCTAGGTTTTTTCCTGCATTTCTCTTCTTGAAGAAAGGCATCACAAGCTCCTTTCTGCAGTCTTGTATAAATTCAGCCACTTTTCACAATTTTTCAGAGGAAATCATTAGTGTCTCCACAGTCATGGGTCTCACCTGGTGCAAGAATGACAACACGGAAACTCCTAAGGTGATAAAAAACAGACAGCATAGATTTATCATAACCAATGTCATTATAAATAATTTCTTAGAGTGGGCATACCATCTGCTTTTCTGTGCCCTGCCAGCTTTCATAGCTCTGATGGGAGAGGCTGCCAAGACAAATCTTGGCAGGTCTCACCGATACCTGCTAGGGTGCCAGTCAACAAAGTTTGTCAGTTCAATCGGATTTCTTTCTTTGACAGGATAACTGGCTTATAGGGTAGACAGGAAGCAGTAGATATGATACGACATGTCTGGCTTTAATAAGCTTGTGATAGTGCCTCACATGACATCCTTATAAACAAACAGTGAAAATACAGTCTAGAGTGGCGCTCGCAAACTAGAATCACATCCTCTCTGAGGGTCATGACTGTCATCAGACGTACTTACAAGCTGAATGAAAATGCAGTTGTTTACGCAAGTATTATTTGGGTTGCACAAAATTATCAGTCTGTAAGTAGTGTCTCATAACCAGAATAAGTTTGCATGTCATTAGTCAAAACAAAGTCACTATAGATTAGGTGAATACGCAGTTGAAAAACTAAATGAAATTGTAGTGAAGGGCTCACTATCAAACCAAAAGCATCTAACAAGTGTGGTTCAAAAAAGGCTTTACCTAACTAGGTCAAATTTTATCATTATACAAAATATTATAATTTATTATGTAAATATATATAAAATTTAGAGTGTTATTATTTATGTAATTTATTATCTATTTTACAGGTAATATTCAATATTTACATTAGTGGCTTGAATATCAAGACAGATAACTCATTTATGAACAAGACACTTGCAAGGAAAGTACATAAGGATCATTAGCAAATGTCATACATAAGACAGATGAGGTAATGATACTTCTCTAGGCTTTGAACCCTTGTATTCAAAATTTGCATTCAATTATTTATGGCATGCATTGTAGCAATCTTCCAGAAAGTTGTAACCACTGCACTAATTTGAAGCAGTAGCCCCTTAGTCAAATTTATTTAGACTTTAAAATATAAATAAAGTCATGGTAAGATAAGGAAAGGCAATAGAAAAAATAGAAGTAGAGGAGGGCCTGAAGAAAGAGGCACAGAATGGAAATGAATGGCCTTAACGTTTTCTCTCACTGTTTTCTCTTGAGAGGAGGAAACAACATGTTGACAAATAGCCACCATGTAGGATGTCGCTAAATTGTAGTGTGGGTATTTATTCCTTATTTGTATATATATTTCACTAAATTACCTTAATACCTTTGAGTTTCTAAATGCAGGAAATAAATACACAGACAAGAAGACAGATAGAGATTAGCTTTAATTATTAAAAAATCAACCTTACTTTGCCAGGTATTATCAAACTTTTCCATGGTATTCATAATTCAGCTAAGGCATTGTTTACCTGACGGATGTTTACAACTTTTATTTCTTCAAGTCCCTTCTTTCAGTAGTCTTTGAATACCTGCCACAATTGCTCTTTCATGAGAGCATGATCTGGCACTGCTTTCTCACCTTCATATCGATTCTCTTCAAGCACAGGTGATTTCCCAAGTCCCATTCATGCCATCACTCCACTTGTGATCCATTAGCAAACAATGAGGCAATTCAGAAAGAGAGCAGGATTTGGACACCTGACTGTGTTAAACATTTCCACTTATCTAGCAAGCAAGTCACAACAATTGAATGATGAATATACAGCTCGGGTTCTTTTCAGTGATAAATGATGGCCTACCTTACTGGTATTCTTGCATTTCTTCCCTCAGTAGCATCATAAGGCAAACAGGACACTGAGTAAATAAAAGACATAGTAGTATAAATAAGGCCTCACTTTTGAGAGCTCTGTAAAATAAATACTCCATTTGTCTGTTCTGTGATGCCTTCTTAATGTTTCCAGAAAAATTTGCTCAAAAATACGCTTTAAAAAATTAAACCTAGAGACTAGTCAGGAAAGGATCGTGTTTATCTAGTACCTACCAGAGAAATAAATGTACTGGAAAAGATAAAAATTAGATAATCTACTAGGTCTTTATACCCTCTACTTTCAATCATACATTTCTCCACTACATTATTTAACGGTGAGTTGGTATTACGGGACAAGGTCATCAATTATCCCAAATGTCTCATAAAAATATTATTATTTTCTAGAAATAAAATACCATCCACATTTCAAATTCAATTTGAGTACATTTGCTAATGATGTGGAACAAATATGAGTACACTTTGTACCAGCTCAGGCATCTTGCTTTGGAAAGTATATCCAGTCATATAAATTTTAAAGCTACCATATTTTGTGAATATAACTCTATAAACTGTTTGGCATGGTTGGCATGCCAGGAAAAGGTCAAAAGTTACAAGCCTAAGCATAAAAACTAACAAGCCTATAGAGTTAATTAAAAGTCAATGCTATCCTTCAACACAGGATCAAGTATTTGCTTTTTTGTTGTTGTTTTATTGAATGAGAAAATGCATTTCTCACAACCATAACAATTAATTTTAACATGAGTCAAAGTACCAAGCGCTTCCACATACGAGTCCCTACTAGATAAGGATGAGGCACAAAAAATAAAGCTGTTTCTGGTTTTCCTCCATACATTATCTCTAACTACGCAGGCCTGTCCCCCGTGCTTTCGCAGTGCTGATACTACCAGCCCCCAGGCAGAGGGAAGCAATCCCTGGCAGGCAGTACCTAGATCAAATTCTTCCCTTGATTTCATATTCTGGGGCTGTCAGCTCAAGAGGCTGGGCAGGTTTCTTACACAAAAGCAAGGTCTCTCAGGACCCTCTTTAGCCGATGTTCTAATGTCAAAGAGGTTACCATCTCTGTCTAGAAATAATGCAGTTGGGTCACAGCGTTCACTCTAGCCAATTCGTTTGGCTGTGGTACAAGTGACAAGAGAGTATGAAAAAGACAATTTAAGCAAGAGTGCTGAGCCCTGATGTACACTGAGTGTGAGCTCTGACAAATAATATAAAAAAAATATAATCAAAGAGAGCTTCGGGGGGAAGAAACAAACAAACAAAAAGGTAGTAAACCAAAAAAAGTCTACAAATCTGAGTTCTGAAAATAGAAAAGGAAAGCAAACATACATTAAGGGTTTAGCATGTTAAGGATATCCCCTTGTTGAAGAAAGGACCCAGGTGTAGAAGAGGAAAGGACAGGGAGAAGATTTCTCTGGTAGGTTTGTTGGGTTTTTTTCCTAGAAAATGACCAAGGACCTTTTCTGTGTGGAAGGAAATACTTCTTTACGCTATTCTGAATAATTTCCCAGGAATATTTCCACCACTTTGACTGCTGATCATTCAACATGTCTACACAGGTAACACTTGGCATACCCCATAGATACGCCTGGGAATTGATAGAAATCTGGCTGGTTTAGGCAGAACTACATGGCTTTGGAGGGACTGCAGGGCAAGATTAAGGGCTCTGCAGTTATGCTGCTACTGTTTCTTCTTGTCCGTACAAAATCTTAGACTGCTCTGAAAGCTCTGAAATACTTTACTAGGCGTTGCCAAACTCAGCTGTTATTTAGTGGATGTTCTGCATCCAGATATATTTTACTGAAAAACACAGAGCTGGTGACTGAAGATGTCCCTGCTCATTGCAGGGGGGATTGGGGGGCTAGATGACCTTTGAAGATCCCTTCCAACCCAAACTATTTTATGATTCTATGTTACTCCAAATGTACACCACTATTTGTATAAGTAAAAGGAGGCCAGCAGAACGGAAAATTCCAGACCAGACAGTGAAAGCTTCCAGAGCAACCAAGAGTGTTTTAAGAAGAAAGCATTTTGAACACTGATTACACTGCTCTTCCTGCATTCCCAACATCACAGTATTATTTATCTCAATACTTTGAGAGACAGAGAGAGTTTCAGTGCACTGTCCTATACATGTGGACAAGCACATATCTTTCCTTCTAGTGACTGAATTCCTCAGATCCTGGCATTCTGTCAGATGAAGCTGTTAAGCTTTTTCTTGTTCTTATTCTTTTTCTATTTCTTTTTCTTTATTTTTCAGCTTTTTCCTTCTCTTTCTGAGTTATGTTTTCAGTTTTGTTTTTCTTTTCTTCATTCTTCTTTTTTTTCTTTTTCTTCTTCTTTTCTTTCTTCTTTCTTTTCCTTTTTCCTTTTTCTTTTTTTTCAACTCTCAGATGATTTTCAATATATTGAACTGTCAGATATTTCTATCTTTCTTTACCTGAAAAGAGTATGGTAAACACAAACAAGGCATATAATAGACCGAAATCAGTTGTCTATATTTCAATATGAAATGGTATCTACATAACATAAGTCTAGTTCTCCTATCAAAGAGTGAGAAGTACTAAGTCTCAGCCTCTTTGGGGTGTTTCAGGATTAAAGAGGCTGTTTGATCACCTTTGGTAAGTTAAGTGGAGAAGAATGGTAAATGAATCATCAGTGAAAGAACATCTGTGGTCACATCCCTTCTGTTCCCATTGCAGATGAGCCCGGTCACAGCTGTGCGGTTGGACTGTGATCCTAGGAACAGCACCAGAGCAAAGGTTGGGTCCTGGGGCAATTCGGCACTTTCTAAGGAGGTGCTTTCAGGGATGCACGAGGGCATTCCCATTGCATGTGCTGCTGGTGACAGAAATCAGCCATTAGCTGATCCTTGTTTGGTTGGGTTTGCTTTGTTGAGAAGAAGGAAAAGGGAAGTGGGCACCTGTCTGAACAAGAAATAGCTCAGGATACAGCATTTCCCCATGGGGGGAAAAAAAAGGGAAAAAAAAACCAAAGTAACTATTTGCTGCTAGCAAAAAATTAAAAGATTCTTTCCCAAATACGTTTCCAGTACAGCAAGCAGGAGTTGGCAATATGACTCATATTCATAGAAGCTGGCTGTGATTTCCTGCTTTTCAGACTAAAAGTAGCCTCCCTTCAGTTTTCAAAATGCAATGTGAGGGGATCCACAAATCCCATGAGCTGGTACTGACAGTCTCAGCCCCATCAGTTGCCGTGCACATGAAACTAACCTGCTTAGAGATTGAGTACAAAATGTTCTTTCAGAAAAAACTGTGCATAGGAAAAAGGACACAAAGATTTCCTACACACAGTGTGGATATTTACATTCTTTTTTTTTCCCCCTTTCTGGTGGGTATTTCACAGTTTTTTGGACCACCAAGTAGCAGAAGCAAAGATAGTAGTGAATGACTCACACCAGACATTTCTAATGTATTAGTCAGATATCTGTTACAGGAATAAGTATTGATTCTGTGCCTGCTTAAATGAAAGATGTGTCTGATGGCTCATGAAGGAAGGTATGTGATATTCAAGGACTGTGGTTTTCTCCAGTAGATGTACGTGTCTTTCCAGGCAGAGGTTTGCAGACTGTGCTGTATGTACTGCTAGTGGTGTTGGACCAATTTCAGACCAGTTCTGCACATGATAGTCCCCAAATCAATTAAATTTAGGAATCTTGCTTTAGATGGAATCACTACAGCTTGCTGGTGGCAGCCAGGAGAGCCAGACTAGCTCTGTCTGTACCAAGCCTCTCAGTCCATGGGAACATGTTCACACTAGAATCTAACAATCGATCTTCAGTAATTCCCTATGTGGAGGTAGGTATGAAAGCCACAGAGCAATTGGCTGACTAGGTCACTGATGGGTGGTATTTGCCTGTGTGGAGATAGTCCCATGATAATTCATGGAAGAGGTGAGAGGAGGTGAGGATAGTTCTGGTTTAGGAAAGCAGAGTGTAAGACAGAGCAGTGATGAAAACAGCCCTGCTAAGGGCAGAAAGGGGAAGATCTTAAAAAAATGAAGGAGGCTGAAAACACCCCACCGCTGAGTATGTACACAACCTGGCCAACTCGAGCCATGAGCTCAAGTATTCACTCAAGTGAATAAACATAGAACCCCCATTTTGAGGCTCTGACCCCGATTATCTTTTTTCCATTTACTTCAAAGGGATCAGTCATATGCTGGGAGTTAAGCAAAGGGTGAATTGTTTTCCTGGATCAGGACCCAAAGTGCTGAATGGTTAATGTGTGTTTATAGATTTACTGTACTGTATTATATAATTATTGGCTCACTTACTGACTAGCAGAGTCATGTAAATTCAGTCCTATGTGCTATTAACATCCCTTTGTGACTCTTGGATTTGTTCTTTCCACAGCTGAGACTGTGGAATTCAGACTTAGCTGAAATCTTTGCTAGAAGGTCTTAATGTCTGCTTAATCATTTGCACTTGAAGACCTTATTGGAGTAATTTAGTCGCCTTTTAGGACTTACAGAGAATTGATACTGATACGGCAGGAATATATATCTCTCATTGTCATGAGAAGACAAAGAGTTTGGGGTGGGTTTTTTTTTCTTTTACAATGCTTTAAGTATTATATATATCTGTTAGTTTTTACACAGCTATGTATTTCATTGCTAAATGAAAAAATTCTGTGCATGTGTGCACAAAAGGAGAGCTTGATGAAGAACAAATATGGCCTGTTTATTTTAATCACAATTTTTTCCTCTCTTTCTCCAGCATTTATTATGTCCTTGATTCACTGTTCTTCATAAAATCAATTCAAATTAATATAATTCACTATGTTTCCCTAACAAAATTTGGAACCTAAAACCAGAAGAATGTGAATCCAGTCATGATGGATACTCTGATTTGGATAAGTCTGTATCCTTTCTTTGGAAGAAAGATGGTCCTCTATTTGCAGCTATATTAAGAACAAAATGTATGCTTTCTAAGGTAGAAAATAAACAAAAATATCTAAGCACAAGTTTACACAGTGACAATCTTTGTCTGGTTCCTTCAATATTTAAGAAAGAAACTGCAGATGCAAGCTATAACTCTGGAAGGTAAAGTTGAGGCCACATTAATGTTAAAAAAAAAGTATTTTCAATCACTAGTTTGATGTTTTCACTTGTTTCTTTCAGCATTTGTCTTTCCAGGGTACCTTTGATGTGCCATTGTTTGTTGCTCCCTTTGTTTTCAGGATCCTCTGCACATATATTAAGGAAACCATGTTCTGATGTATCAATCAATTGTTATTTCAAGGAACATGAATGTTTACACCCCACCTGCCTCAAGAGGCAGACCACTATTTAGTGCAAACAAGACTTCCCTGATGGTTTGAAAGCCATCTCTAAGCACACTCTGCTTAGCAAGCGAGGCCAGGCTTAGCATCCCCCAACCAATTCACATGGGTGAATTATCTCATGGACAGCAGTTATTCATGTTGCTAAACAGAGTGAGGAAGCAGCACGCAATCGACCCAGGGGATGAAATCTTGCACTCTTCTTTCCTTGGAAGAAGAAGAAGAGCTGGAGCAAACTCCCAGGGCGGAACAAAGGACTAGAAGATATTACATGAATTAGCACGTCCATCCCCTGTCCACAACCAGGTAACGTACTGCTGGATCAGAGAACTCTACTCTTTCCCACACTGCAAAACCCTCAGAGTATTTCTCAACATCTTATAATAATTTCCAGACCTTTACTACAAAAAGAGCTGTAGACAATATTCTTGGCATCTCCCCACATCAGAGATTTTGTACTTTCAATAAAAACGCAAAGATCCTTCCTAATCAGAGCTGGGGGAAAATTCTTTCCTGAACCCATCACGATGATCAGTCTAACTCTGGTTACAGAAGCAAGAGACAGCAGACAAGCATGAGAGAAATGTCTTCAGCCCTAGCTGTCCCACATCCATGTGAGGGAATGAGAGGCAAGGGAGAGAAAAGAAATATGTCCTTCTACCCACCAGGTGCTGGTGGGAGGTGAGAGAGAGAGGTGTTTTTTGCCTCTTTGCTCTTCCTTTTGGAGGGAAAAAAATTCACATATCCTATTAAGGCCATTCCCTACAGTTTCCAGGAGTATGGTTTATCCCTTCTCGGCACAGGGCATATGCTGTTTTTCAGTCTCATGCAGTTCTCTGTAAGTTCTGATCTTCCTGACATCTTGTGTGTTGCCCTATGTTTATCACTGCAGCTATGCTTTAATAGTGACAATGAGAAAATCAATGTACCAGACCCTTCAGGTACAAAGTCATCAATGCCGAATTCAGGCAGCCAACCTCAGAGCCTCTCCAAGAGCCCAAAGGAATGGTCACAAGCTGTCCCAGACCCACTAGATGGCACTGCGTATGGCTGGTACCAGCCTTTACAAGCCTGAGGCAGAGTTTAGCGTGAGCCCAGCAGCTTCAAACTCAGCTGCATGACTTTGATTTCCAGCACAAGTCCCTCCACCTGGAACCTCACCCAGCTGTTCCGACCATTCAGCAACTTTTGGGTTCCCCCAGTCCCTCTAAATTAGTGCTCTTTCAAATAATTACCAGTATTTATTTTTTTATTCTCAAGAAGCTCCACGATTACATTTTTCTAGTTCCTGGATCTTGCCCAAAACATTCCAGAGGTTTCAAGAAATATTTAGAAAGTCGGTAAGTCTGAGTATCCTGTCTGGCTGGTGTGCAGTGCGTATGTGAGTGGAAGGGTACAAACTTCAACCGAGCCTCCCAGAAATGCTGCAGATTACAGGAATTTTGACATGACCCTAACTTTCCGTCTTCGTCGCACCAGTTCTGCTTTACGGGCTCAGTCTGGATCCCAGTGAAATCAGCTGGGGAGAAGGGTTTCCACTGGGATCACTGAGAGTTGGATAGAGGCCTCTGTCAGGTTTCCAAACACTGAAAATGAGTGTCCTGACATTTGGTAAATCTTTCCCCCTTTTCTGATCAGGGTTTCTACCCGTACTGTGAGCAGCATTTGCTGCTTTATGCTCACAGCGAAAACTGATGGGGCTGTTGGGAAAACGGATGGGACTGCCATTTTCAGTCTGGAGAGCAGCACTTTTGCCAAACGCGTTTTTCTAACTGAAATGGGAGTTGAAATCTCCTCCTTTCTCTGGCTGTCTGCTTCTGTACATTATCTCCTCCTAACCTGCTGTCTCTGGCTTTCAAAAGTTTCTCTTGTGTTGCAGCTTCAGCAGCATCCTAAACACAGCTCTGAGGCTTATTTTATTCAGTCTTTGGAACACTTCTTTATGTATCCCTAAGTAAAAGTGCTATTTGAATCATCTCTTCTTTGTCCTCTCACATCATTATTTACTCTAATAAAGTGCATCAGGCATTTTCCAATTGTGCCATTCAAGATTCAGACACAAACTAATCTATAAATCATACGCAAAATGTGCAAATTGAACAAACACCAACAATTACTGGGCCTTGCGCATTTGAAGCAGTGTCTCAGAGAAAGCCTCCATGACTAAGCAGTGCAGGTCAGCAAAGCCCTGCCAGGAAGGGCAAATATGCTCATCAAGCCCTAAGTTGTCAGTTATTGTCCCCCATCCGAAGGCTACTGCCTCCAGGCATGGCAGACACGGTAAATGACTGTATGAGGGTTCTTAGACCTCTCTCATGTGGATGCCATGGCCTGCCGGAGCAGGAGATAAGCCACATACCCCTCCAGAGGGAGGTCTCCCTCTGCTTATCAAGGGCTTATCTGGAGATATCCCTACAGACAAACCTGCTGGATAAGAGATGCAAGTTGGAGAGCAAGAAGTGAGAATAAACTCTGTGAAACTGAGAATAGAGTTCTGTGCCCAAGTCAAGGGGTGACTGCAGGTAAAACCCCTAAAAGGGGGGAAAAAAAGAGCAAAACATTCTGAACCCCTCTCTTTTTTTCTTTTTCTTTTTCTTTTTTTTCTTAATTTTGTATGTTTGTTTGATAGCTGACTGCCCCCAGGTGTGCCTGGAGCCTGCATGAAATCAAACAGTGCCATGAGAAACTCCAGAAATTGAGAGGTATCTGGACACAAATTTTAGAGTATATGACTGGTTCAGTACTGTACTATGTCACAGCTTTACAGGTTATTAAAATCAGCATTTCTCTTTGCTGGGCAACAAGATATTAAAAATAAAACAAAAAAACACAAACAAAAACAAAGCCCAAAAACCAGTGTATCTAGTCAGGTTTCCAGACAAAGAATGGTTTGCTGTAGATGGTTTCATCAAGTACACCTCAGACCTGGGCATGATGAGGTTTCGTAAGCTCAGCTGAGCTGTACTCACTGTAGGATCTTGAGAAGCAATCCTTAGGACAGTTTGATCTCCAAATGTAGGTTAAAGTAGCTTTAACTTGCACAAACTTGTAATAAATCCAGAGAGCACTAAACAATAATATATTCTGGATTTCATCTATCCCATAGGGTAGGATTTACTGTAGTGGTGCAGAAGCCAAAACTTGATCCTCATATCTTCCACCACATCCATGTAACAATTTCTTCCCAATTATGAACCTATTCACTCTCACTTCTGTATTTTCCCTACACCAGTAGCAAATCATTTTGATGGTAATTTGTTTATCGGCCTTTGCAACTGCCAGATAATTCCTGGCATCTCTGAACATAATTTTTGAGAATTCTGTGTCAGAAAACAAGGTCACAATAGTTTGCCTCAGCATTCCTTTAGATCATGAACTTACGTCTTCTTGCAGCACTGTATGGTCTGGTTCATCACCTTGTTTCATAAGTTTGTTTACTTCTTAAGAAAAAAAGGTATTTTGAAAAAAAAAAGGAACTAAAAGATAAAAAACATTGCCATAATATTCACTAGACCCTTAAAAAAAACTTTTCACAGATGCTGACAGCTGTGTGAGAAAAGTTTGTCCTCAAAGACAGAAAAGCTAAACAAATATTATGAAAACAGAAGCTGTGAAACATCAGTGGTGGTTTTCCATAAGGTCCTTCTCCACTATTAATGACTCATATTTAAACAGCATAGAGAATATGCATTCACTTCTCTTGTAAGTTCTTGTCTGGTCCTCTAATGAAGTAATTAATGTGAACATGTAATATTACCAAGAAAGCTGGCAAATACAAATCAAACAGGTTTTTGATGGTGAGCCGGCAGAAATCCTCCCTGAGCTAAACATGTGCATCAAGGTTTTATAAGCAATTAAACTCTATCCCTGAAAATCCTATTTTTAAATCTTTTGGATCACCTGTAAGGTTTGATGGTCAGCTGCAATGAAAGAAAAGCTTGTGGGAAAATCTCAAGAAAAAAAAGCACCATGAAACAAATTATTTCAAATACACTTAACCTCTTCCCTGCGAGCATGTTACTTTTCACCCTGTATTGATGCTGCTTCAAACACGTTACATTTAAAACTTACTGGCAGGATTATGAGGCAGCACAGAAGGTGCTTTTTCACTTCCCATGCTGCAGCAAAAGAGATAAACTTTAAGAAATACGACAAATGCTCCATAATATTTTACAATGGAACAAGATCTCAATGGGATGGAACCACTGCAAAATTGTTCTTGAACAGTACAGTATTTAGGCAGTGACTTTAAGTAGTATAAGACATCAGCCATGCTTCTGTGTGTGTGCTGCAGCCTAACACATGACACACATCCCCGTCCTCTTCCAGCTTTGACTCGCGGCAGTACAGACATCCCCCAGGCTTTCTTTGCTCCTTCTTATGTGACTCTTCAGCAGCAGATTATTGCCTCCAGGCTCTCCCTCCTAGAAAGGCTCAGTGACTTGACTTGCTGCAGTAAGAGGATGAATGAGTTTCAGCCTCCTGCCCCCAATGCCTGGTTCAGTGCAATAAAGTATGGCAGGGAGCGTCTGTTCCCCATTAACCTCGTGGCTGAATCCAGTCCTGATGGCCTTTGAACTGAGAGAGGCTGGACACTGGGAAGCTGCCTTTGCCCATTTGCCATTGTATGCCTGGACATGAGGTCAGAGAAAAAGCATGTGGAAAGGCCGCAGCGTGCATGGAAGGAGCGTTTTGCGTCCTCATTTGCCCGTGTGGGCAGAGCGCCCAAACCATGGGTTGACCTGTTGCCCTTTAAATACAGAGTGTCCTCACTTAAAACGTGCTAACACACTATGGGTCTTAACTGTTCTTTCCTTTACAGCAGTGTAACACTGTTGTGTCCAACAGATCAAGTGAGAAAAATCAGATCCAGTTAGCCTACACTATTTTATTTGTCCATGGTTATAAACCACAAGTGGCTGCAGGTTGCATCTGTCAGCGTGTAAACATGACTTCAGCTGGTGTTCATCACATCGATGCGGCTTGTTTAAAGAGTTATGTATATCACAATTATCGTTGAATGTTCACCACCACAAAGATGCTGGTGGTGACACAGACTTAACAGCAGCAATTATGTGCTTTGCCTTTGGAGAGGCAACAGGATGGGCAGTCTCTTCTGAGCTGCTGTCTGCGGTTTCTCTAGGTGAACCAGGAGAAGGTGCTGCAGAGGAGACTTTTGGAGCCATGCTTTGTGTGTCCTGTCCCAACCACAAGCGAAGCAAGCACATGTTTTTCATAGTACGGCTAGCCTGCTACTCCCTTCGCTCCTGCGGAGCGCGGCGCTCCAAGAGCACTGACAATGATCCCTGCTTAACCAGTAGAATACATCATTGCTGAGCCAGCTGCCTGGAAATGTTAATGCTGCTCTGTGGTTTCTTCAGGACTTTGGGCCAGCATTTACCTCATCAGATGTGTCTTTCCTTTGCTGCCCTATCCCAGCCTGTGCTCTATTCTCAGTGCAATCTATTTTCCATGAGTGACAAGCTTGGGAGTCCCCAAAGGTAGTTAAAGGAAAGCAGGATGCAAAAGGAAATACACGGAGTGTATGGGAAGAACGGGGGGAAAGAAATGAAAAATACACTCGCTGCTGACATGAGAAATCCTAGCCCCAGGGGAGGAGAGCAGGCACAGGGGCTGGAGAGGAGCACAGCAGGACTGAGGGGGAGGCCTGGGGCGGTGAAGATTGCGATTCCAGCTGAAGCTGATGAGACTGCAGAGGAACTGAAGCTGAATAAATTTACAGAATCTACAGAAGTAAAAATAGAGTCCTGTAGCCATCTTTTTCCACAGAGACACTATTATCATCCCGGTTTCACAAGTGGAGAAACAAAATGTTTAAGTGATTTGCCTTTGGCAGGTTTGGAGCCCAGGTTTCTCCAGCCCTCAGGCACAGACATAACCAAGAGATTTCTATTACGTATATTACCTTCAGGTGACTTGGAGAACATTGATTAAAGCAACTTTAACTGTGCTAGACTCAAAATTCAGATACCAGATGCAGGGGGAAGATCTGCTCTGATCAAACCTTGGCTCTGACCTTCACCTTGCTTGCTTTCCTTCCTTTAAAAAAAAAAAATACAGGGCTAAAAATGTATGAAAGGAAGCGGGGGAAGGCTAGTCCTGGCTACTTCCCTGTACGTATGTAGTTTTTGGCCTAGCATTATTAGGCCCATCTTGCGAATCAGTTGAAGGGTCAATAAATCTAGAGTTTGCTGGGATTACATGCACATACCTCCACTCCGTGGTTTCTCATTGATGCACCCACTAGTTACCATGGCCATCAGCGTGTGCTTTGCCTTCAGCAATAAAAAAAAGTGGAGCCAGCTCTCAATTTGTCAGCCTTACTCTCCTGTTTGGTCAGATGGTCTACGATGTTTGCACATGGCAACTTGCCCTTCCAAGGTGCACGACGCACTGCCTGTTCCCTTGTGACAATCTATGTGTTCGTAATAAACTTCCCGTTCATAATCCAGCACAACCGTTTCATGTGGTTAATCAGCTGATGAACTTTTTCCACTTCTAATTTTTCAGAGTCTGTGGTGGGTGCTGCACAAGATCCTGTCTCCCTTTCACCCGCCTCACAAACAGTAGGGAATAGTCTGGTATAAAGAGACGGATAGTGTCAGAAATGTGACAGAAGAAAAGAGAGATGCTGCATACAGTTTACATGAAGCAAACGCCATCTTACTGCCTTTCCAGTATATTCTCATGCCTTTGTGCTACTGTAATGGTGCCTTGAAAAGGGACCCTAATTTCATAATGATACATGGCAATAGTTCTTTCGTGACGAGCAACCATGTCTGTGGTTGGTAAGCATCTATTTGAAAAAGGAAAAGCTAAACAGTCCTTACAGTAATTAAGTCTCAAAGGGTTTTCTCTTCCTACTGCAACTCCAAAAGCGAATCAGCTTCAAAACACATCTTAAATACTTCAACTGTGTATTAGTAAGGGTATTTCTCAGTAAGGGCTGTGGATTCAGAATATGGGGATATCGATTACATCTGCTTTTAGCTTTCCACGGGAGGTTTCCAAGGAGGACGCTAACTAGAACTGAATAGACAACCACATTTGTGCTGAATAGCTAGAAAGCAAAGGAAACCCATTATGTGGTTTTAAAAAGTTTTGTGAATTGTGGAAAAGATACGTAATGTTTCTGCTGAAAAATATGCCATCACAATTATCTATATGTTCTTTATTTCACTCCAAGAATTTTCAACAATGAATGTCTTTCTTGGGACCTTCATAAACAAATAAATAACTGGCAGCATCACTGTCATGAAATACGTTTATAAATGAGCTTACTACTACACAGCTGCTCTGAACACTGCATGTATACATGTAAATAATTAAATTTCCACCTCTGACAGGTGGGGTTATAAAAATGATTAAAATAAATAATGTTGGTTCGAGGTTGGTTTTGGGTTTTGTCTTTTTTTGGAGAGAATCACACTAAACCATTCTACATACACCTTTGGGCTTGCAAAACATACAGCCCCATATGTGTTCACTTTTCAGAATTACTTCCAGACACAGAACGGAACAGATGTGGAGTGGCCATTGCCTTGGGAGTTTGACCCAGCAGCATAGGCATCTCACTCTTATTATCCTTCACTTTCTACTGATCATGCATCAGTTCCCTTTATATCGTCTCTTTTCTTACAAATATCTATTCATGTTGGAACTGATTCTCTTTGGTAATTACACTCGTCTTCAGATTCCCTTCAAGATTAGAAAAAATTTCGCTTTACTTTTGCCTCTCCGTTCACTGCCTGTTTTGGATAAAGCTGGGTATGGAAGTATTAAAATACCAGAGGAAAGCCTGCTGTCACAATGAGTTTGATCCAAAGTCCTTTGAAGTCATTCATAAACAGTGGTTCCCAATTATGGCTTTTGGGCTTTGGATCCACCCATGGCTTTCTACTCCAACAAGAAGCATAAGTATTAAACAGTTTTCAAAAGATTCATCTGATGGGATTACCAGTTTGATTTCCTGAATAATGCTCTCTGAAGATTCAGATAAGCATGTCACCACTTGAAAGCTCTCCCTATCACCTCAGGCCAGAATCAAAGCTCTTCTGAAGTCACAGCACTCAAAGTTTCACAAAGAGTAGATGATTCCAGCCTTACAACCGAGCTGCTCTTTGGTCTCTCCGGCTGAGAAAGGATACATGTTCTTGATTCTAACACCAGAACCATCTGCTGCTTTTGAAAACATAGTCTTCATTGTTGGAATGATTTGTATTCTGGTGCAATATTACTGGAACAGTCTTGGCATCGTTTCGTGCTGGAAAGAGGGTTCTTGGATAATTGCTCATTTGTTATTACCATCTCCTCTTTCTAAACCAGTGTGTTTCTTCCCCACTAGTCAGAGACTTTATATTTGAAAGCAGTTATTCTAATGGAGGTCCTAAATTTTGTATCCAGAGTCATGGACAACAGTGACAGCTCATTTCATAGAAAGACCGCCTATAGCAGGTATACACTCACACATATAGAACGTGTAACTAATTGTTTCCACACCTAGTTTATTTTCTCACAAAGCTTAGCCCCCCCTAAGATATGTGGCTGTAAAAACTTGAATTGCCTTTGGAACATTGTATTCAGTAGATGATTCTTTAATATTTGGTTCTGAATCTGAAATGCCGCTACCATCTGAGGAACATTTTGGTTCTGTTCATCAAAATCTGCACACCTTCACTCATGTTTCAGTCTGCCAAATTCAAGCATGGTGCCCTAAAATGATGCATTCTGTATCATGATCTGTTTTATAACTAAATCCTAGGAAATGCTGCACTAAGTCTGCATGACATACAGGAATATATTCTGATATATTAAAATATATATCATTAATATATAATAATATATAATAATATATAAATATTCTGAGTAGAATATTTAGTAACAGCACAGAATTTTCAAATTTTAGCCCAAGTGCTTCATTGAGCCGATGCAATAAAGGAACTTCTTCGAGCTCTAGCTGAACACTGTACTTGGACTTTGCTGGTTTATCTTCCTTCTTTGGGAAGTCCTTTTCTTTGAGAATAAGCAGAGTAACCAGAACCATTGATGGGGCAGACTAAGAAGACAGGATCCCCGGGCAATCCTCTGAGCAATACCAAATGTGTATATACTGTAGATTCCCCCAGACAGTTGTTGCTATCACCTGGGACCTTGAATAAGTTAGAATGCAAAATAAAACTACAGTTTGATTGAAAAGATTGATTAGATATTCTGTATTTACTGCTTCTATCTGGAAAGAAATGTGACAAATGTCCTAAAGAAGAGTGACAGCCTGGAACAGACTTCTAGTTCTGCTTTCGCACTTGGGAGGTTGGCCTTTATGCATGCATGTGTACATGGAGCGAGGCAAGCCTCCGGTCTCTGAGCAGACAGACACACAGCCACAGGCAGACAAGGGCTATTCAGCTCTTCAGGGAGGTCTGCTCTTCAAATACCTACTCTTGACCTCTCCAAAAGAAAGGTGGGAACTGGATGGGAGTACCCTACAGGCTGGAACCAACAAAAGGCTACTAGGTGGAATATCATCTAGTGATTATCATCTAGTCTTTAAAATTTTGCTTTAGTGTCAGTAATTAAAAATTATGGCTATAAATCTGTGGTGGGTTGATCTTGGCTAGATGTCAGGTGCCCACAAAAGCCACTCTATCACTCCCCCTCCTCAGTTGGACAGGAGAGAGAAAATATAATGAGAAGCTTGTGGGTCAAAATAAGGACAGGGAGAGATCATTCATCAATTACCATCACAGGAAAAACAGACTTAACTTGGGGAAATTAATTTAATTTATTACCAATCAAAATCAGAGTAGGATAATAAGAACTAAAACCAAATCTTAAAACATCTTCCCCCCACCTCTCCCTTCTTCCTGGACTCAACTTCGCTCCCAATTTTCTCTGCTTCCTCCCCGCTCAGCAGCACAGGGGAACAGGGAATGGGGGTTGTGGTCAGTTTATCACATGTTATTTTCTGCTGCTCCTTCCTCCTCAGGGGCAGGACTCCTCACACTATGCCCCTGCTCCAGTGTGGGGTCCCTCCCACAGAAGACAGTCCTCCCTGAACCCCTGCAGCCTGAGTCCTTCCTACAGGCTGCAGTTCTTCACAAACTGCTCCAGCCTGGGTCCCCCACAAGGTCACAAGTCCTGCCAGCAAACCTGCTCCAGCCGGGGCTCCTCTCTCCACGGGGCCAGCAGCCGGCTCCAGCCTGGGCTGCCCACGGGGTCACGGCCTCCTTCGGGCATCCCCCTGCTCCGGCGTGGGGCCCTCCCCGGGTGCGGGTGGAGATCTGCTCCCCCGTGGAGCTCCATGGCTGCAGGGGCACAGCCGGCCTCGCCGTGGGCTTCCCCGGGGGCTGCCGGGGAGTCTCTGCTCCGGCGCCTGGAGCAGCTCCTGCCCCTCCTGCTGCTCTGACCTGGGGGCTGCAGGGCTGTTCTCTTGCATATTCTCACTCCTCTCTCCGGCTGCGGTTGCACTGGGGTTTTTTTCCCCTTCTTAAGCATGTTATCCTAGAGGTGCTACTACCGTCACTGATGGGCTTGGCCTTGGCCAGCAGCGGGTCCATCTTGGAGCTGACTGGCATTGGTTCTATCAGACACAGGGAAACTCTGGCAACTTCTTACAGAAGCCACCCCTGCAGCCCCCACCACTACCAAAACCTTGCCACACAAACCCAATATAAAAATCTCATACGATATCCTAAAATAGGCAGAATATGTTATTAGATATCATAGATTCACATAAAAAGTAGATTTGTTTTATGCTACTGGGAGATTCATGAGGTTATAAAAATGAGCATGAAAGAGTTTCCAAAATACTTTCATTTTAAACGGCAGGAGGCTTTGATCAGTCTACTGTTTTAATTAATAATTGAAGATTTTCCACAAAATAAAATAATTTTTGTCTGAAAAATTGATGTCCTTTGGTAAGGCAGGACAAAAGGGACACACCTTTGCATAATTAGCAACTGTATCCTAGACATTAATCGCTACAGAGGAACAATTAAGATATGTTTGGCTGGAGAAATCTGTTTGCTACCTTTCTGCAACCATTCCTATATCTCCATCTCTCAGTGAATACAATGAGAAAAGGATGTATTTTTAATGTCTCCGAGTAATCATGGGTCCCTTGCTAAACCACGTTAAGTTCAACATCAGACATGTCACATTATTTTTCCCCATTATATAAACATTTTTTTCCTTATGAAATATTATTCTTAACATACTCAGTATTTCTTTCTTTGGACAAAATAAAGTACACTGTATAATCAGCAGCATCAAATAGGGTTTCTTTCTCCTCCACCTTCAATGGCATTGCTAATTTGTTTGTTGAGTTATTCCTTTGCTTGAAATTACTTTAGAAAATCTTCAGTTGTCTATTTAACCAATAGCACAGAAAATAAGTGTCATCCAAGCCAATCTGTTGCCTCAAAGAAATAGAGCAAACAAATAGTTGTTAGCTAATAACATGAAGGAGTGATTCACCAAAGGAGCAGAATTTACACCCATGCCTTGTCTTGATTAGAGTGCTCAAGTTTAATTCAGCATGCCACAATTTCCTGCTGGCTGTTCGTCTGCATCAGTGACAAAAATCTCCTTAGAAGCTGTTGGTACTGAACACATTGACCCAATTAAACCTGTAATAAAATTTACTTGTTTGCAGTTTCAGCCCTGATGTGGTCTCTGATTCATTCACCAAAAGGTTTCCGTTTACTGAGGGAGACTTTTTCATTGGCAGTGGAACCCTGAAGTGCAGAACTGAATGCACGTTCAGCCAGTTGCTGGCATACACTGTAAAACAGACAAATTAGGCACTGAACTCTCTTTTGGTGGAGAGCCCCATTTTGTATTTTCAGGCACTTAAACAGACAATGACCGCGCTAGTTATAAAGCTGTGACCTGTTCTGATCAATCTTGAGTCATGGGTTAGGATAAGAACATTTGTTAAATACTACTATATGTATGATAATTTATGTTAAATATTAATATACAGAGAGAACGTGTAATACATATAAAGGTGACCAAACATATACTAACCAAAGCACCTAAGATAAACTAACAAAATAGAAAGCAACTAAAAAATCTGGTCACCTTATTCCTTTGCAGTTCAAGGTCACAATCCTTAAATACAGGTGATCTGTTCACACCTCATATTCTGCCAGAAAATGTTTATTATCATCACTATCACAGTTCCTTTGATTATCCTTTTGCCTTTGAGGCAGATTGTAGTTCCAATGTTGTGGCTGAGATGGAGTTAATTTTCATCAGAGTGGCTTGTAAAGTGCCGGTTTGGATTTGTGATGAAAACAGCATTGATAACCCAGGGATGTTTTAGTTATTGCTGAGCAGTGCGTATACAGCATCAAGGCCTTTTCTGTTTTCCACACTGCCCTGACAGCAAGTAGGCTGGGGTGTACAAGAAGCTGGGAGGGGACACAGCTGGGACAGCTGACCCCAACTGACCAAAAAGACATCCCATCCCATATGACATCATGCTCAGCAATACAAACTGGAGGGGAAGTTTGCCAGGGCTGCCATTGCTTGAGGACTGGCTGAGCAGCAGCTGGCTGGTGGTGAGCAATTGTGTGTTTGGGTTTTTTGCATCATTTGTTTTTCTTTGGGTTTTTTAGAGAGTGGGAGGTTTTTGTTTGTTGTTTGGTTTTGGGGTTTGGTTGGGGTTTTTTTAACTTATTAAACTGTCTTTATCTCAACCCACTAGTTTTTTTCACTTTTATCCTTCCAATTCTGTCCCCCATCCCATTGCGGGGGAGTGAGGGAGTGGCTGCATGGTGTTGAGCTGCTGGACGGGGTTAAACCACAACAACTGTTCACACAGCAAATAACTAGTTTTTGTTGTTGTGGTTGCTGTAGCATCTTGCCATGAACCAGAACTTCATTACACTCATAACTACCTTAAAAATGGGAAGTCAGCTTTCTTGTTGCTCTTTAAGGAGTGGGACAACTGTTCAAATAGATAGATGAGGGATCACAGGGAGGTAAAACTGGTGGATGTTAATATTAGTGGAAGCGGTATTGGCAAACACACTATGCTTGTGGAGGCAGACACTTAACTGATGCAGCAGAAGCCCTGCTGTTTGCAAATTCAGGGCTGATGCAAACGGCAGCAGTCTTTCTGATGTGTTCTGGGCTCAACAGCACGCACAGTGCTCAGATGAGGAGCTGTGTTCTCCAAGTCCATTTGCAGATTATGAACACCCTGTTCCCTCTTTCAGGAATCAGCCCCCCCCCCAAAATAAAAAAGGAAAACATAATAAAAATCAAAGCACATGAAGAAACTTAGAGAAAGCTTCTGAGGATAAAAAACAATTATTGAGTCTCTGACTAAAGTTTATATCTGATTAAAAGACAACTGTACATATTTCATCCAAATAGTGACAGGAGATAATGAGGACCTGAAGAAAGATATGATACATATAAATTTTTATGTAGTTTGACCTCAGGTTTCAGAAGAAAAGAAAGGATAAAATTAGATTCAAGCATTTATCCAGAACCTCAAGGATAGGAAAATATGAATTATAGCAAAAGTCATAAATATACTTCTCCAGGGAAGCTTTGACCAAAAGGGAATCTGAAGAGAAGCAAAACCACATTACAGGAATAATTAATGAGGACAATGCATTTCAGGTTACATTACATAGACCATTCTTACCTCCTTAAAGGGTAGTGACAGGCCTCATACCATATCAGCTTCTGGAGGCTGCAATACCTACAACTGGAGCAGGCAAAGAGGGCAGCAAAATGAGCTGCATCAGGAGGCAGCATGAGAGGAGGTGGCAAGAAATCAAAAGTGCCGGCAGCAAGCTCTAGCAGGGAGGCAGGCCGTTTCGTTTCTAACAGTGCCTTGCTGGTAATTGCAACAAGCTGGTCTCGCTGCAATCTGAGATGCAGCTGAGATACCACCACATTGGACACCATTGAAAAGGGAAAGCTCTAGTGCACAGATTGTGATTATTTACACTCAAGAGGCTGCATCCCAGGTGGTGATAATGGCCCATAACCTTGAGGATATGCAAAAGGTGTGATATAGAAGGAAGTTGCTTAATGAATGAGCACCTCAAGGCTGGAAGAGAATTTGATTATTTATTTTTTACCCCTTAAATGTTTGATACTGCAGAGTGTTACTACACTGCGATACACACCAAAGACAAGATTTCAGTACTGCCTAATGGCACCATAGATGTGTTATATGGCCTGACCTACCTGGAGACCACCACCTTTAACTCACAACCAAAAACAAGAGCACCTGCCTGCTTGCAAATTAATTGAGCAATGGTAAAACACCACCCAATACAACAAATTTTACTAAAAGCCTCCAATGGAATGACCTTTTCCTTTGGATTTTTCACTCTGCTCCTTCACACATTTGTATATTTTTGTGTCTCAACTCCTGAGAGCAAGCTCCTTCCTTCTTGTGTCTCTGTGTTTTGTAGAACATCCAACTGGTGGTAAGTGAATACAAATAAGAAAAGAACCTTTCCATTCAAGTTAGAAGCTGCTATGAGAGAAGTGGTGGATTTAATTATTTCTACACTATTTATGTAGCCCCTCAGCCTCTGAAGGAGCATCCTTTACCAGCAGCCTGGCACAATATGTAAACTTGTTATAAATTGTTTTTCCCATTACCATGACTGTTGTATTTGCTTTCCTGAATAGGGTGTTGCATTCTGGGGCCAGAGAGGGTTTTTCCAGCTATTTTTATTCTGGGTGGAAAAAAGCTCTCTCTTTGTTTGCTTGCCTTTGTCACTGTTATTTTATATAGTTGTACTGAGTGCTTTTGCTAGTGATTCAGGATTGCAGTCTGTGTGGTGTCAGCAATGGACAGTCCTTATTGGCCTGTGCACTCTTAATCTTTCATCTGCATGCCAAGTACAAAACACAAGAAAAGTAAGCTGGAAATGCTATTGGTCTCCAGCACCGGAATGTCTGCCTTTGCCACACAAAGCTTGCAAAACCATAGTTGTTTATATGTTTATACTTGCCTTGTTTTTTTCTTTCCTCTTTTCTTCCATGTTCTATTAAAAAAGGAAGCTGCAGCCATCCAGCCCATGTATACTCCCTGGTCAAGCCTCTCGGCTTTCATGTCTCCTACCCTTGACACCAAAGACAGGATTTCAGTAGATGCCTAATGGCATCATAGATGCCTTAGAGTCCTGCCCATGTGGTATACCCCAGCACCACATCAGAGAGGTATCTTTCTGTACATCCTGTGCCATCCCCATGCAAATGTGCCTCAGATACTGCAGAACACCTAAAATGGCTCTATGTTTAACAACCTAAGTCTCCTTTCAAAAATAAACCTTTCTAATATGACACTGGGCGGGCGGAGGAGCGGAGAGGAAAGAAGAGCATGGAAAGAAAAGCATGTAAAAATGTTGAAACACAAAGTAAATTGAGCTGGCTCCATCTTCCTTGGAAATACAGCCTACCCTGAACAGAGGTTTTGAACAAAAGTTACTTCAAATAGCTTTTATAAAATCCAGCCATAAGGTCCTAGAAAACTCTCTCCAAAGCAGAAATAGGTGTCCTGTCATCACAGGCACAATTTGGAGGTCTCTCAGAAATAGAAGATATTTAATTAAGTTAATTTTGCAACAAGGTGCCACCATATACATTTTTTTTGTTTTTCAGATGGGGAATAGAAGAGAGCCAATAGGCTGGAATGTGCAGTGCCTCAAGGTGATGGCATCCCGCCAGCTTCTCCTTGCAGGCATATCCATGCCAGAAGTACTTAAGTGCAAATGGCACGTAAAACAGAAACACCTGTCATTATTGTGCTGGAGGTGTGTGTGTATAATTATGTGAAACTCTGCAAAAAAAGTGTGCTTTCCTGCCCAGAGAATGTAATGAAAAGTTTTACTGTGTGGAGCGGTATGGCTGGAGTGGTTGTGCTGGTTTTATCAAGAGTTGGCCTCAAATGTACCCTGAGGGGCATTGCTCAGCCCTCACTGGAAAGCACTGGCACATCTGGACCACCCTGCCTCCTCCTAGCTGCCCTTTCACACCCACCTCATCCCTGTTCACCCTTGTGTGTCAGTCATAGAAGATGGCTACACTACAATGAGGTTCACCTAAGAATTTTTCTTTCCATTGCAGGAGTAGTAAATCTGTCATTTAGATTGTATATACTGATTTTTCAGCAATAACTCACCCCCTTATCTTCTGTCTTCATCAGCAAGCAGTAAAGCTCCGCTGAGACCCTGACAACAGCTTTGCAAGCCATGCTATGGTTTTGTGCCAGCACAGCACAAAGCCAACCCAGCAGATACATACTGCTCTGCAAGCAAGCAACAACTCTGGCCCTACAGCTCTTTGGTCCATACCATATTACAGGACCTCAGTATGTGTGTCGAGGAACTGCTCTTATGACTGAGGGGCACCTGCCTCTAGATGAGGCAGTCTTTGAGTTCAGTATGGCAAGAAGACATTTTTTCATGGATCCCCTTGTGTCTGTGAGTACGGAGTGCACCTCTGTGGCACAGGTGAAGTCCTAATTTCCCCTGACCCCATGCCCGATCAGGTGCAATGACACTGTTCTTTTCACTGGCAGCTGATACAGAAAAAGAGTCTGGTGAAAGCTCCTGAGATAATTAGGATAAACTTTCCCTCCATAAACCTCAATGTAGCTGGTACTTGGGAGTGAAAAATCCCCATTTGCAGAACATTGAAGTAACAGTTCTAGTGATGGCACTCAAACACAGAAAACACAGTATGTCAGAAGGCAAACAGAGGTAATGGAGAAGAAGAGAGGACAACATTTTATACCAGAGAAAAGCTGTTTAGTTGTGGGACCTGTCAAGTCAGACCTAGTTGCTCATAGTTGAGGACTATGATTCATAAGAAAGTGCATGAACTGAAGAGGAAGGGTATTGCATAGCACAGAAGATGCTGATCTGGGCCCCAAGAATACGTTACAGTGATGAGTTTAAGAGTCAGACAAGTTTATGTTTCATATAGATCGGTTACTGAAGTACAGCCAGACTTCCCTTGCTGTCCTGCAAACTTCATCTATAGATGTTGTATGCTCTACTTTTATTATGCATCTCTACAGAAGTGACCACTGAAACCAGGCTCTCATCTGATTAGGATTCAGGATACATATGTGTGTAGGGGCTACAAAAGAGTATGACAGGACCGTAGGAGTTTCAGCCTCTAACAAAGGAGCTTAGAAAAGTTGTACACCCCACAGGTGTCCTTGGGAGAGCTTAGCCCATGGCAAAGCCTAGTCAATCACATTCAGAGATCATCTTTGTGCCAGACTGTCAAGCAGCATCTGGAGCTGCAGTAGCTATGGCTATCCTTCCTACCCGTGCTCTGGCCACACTTCACACAGTGAGCAAAGGACAGTTTCATGTGCTGTTACCCCATCCCGCCCCACTGGGTGCATGTTGCCCAACCTTCAGGCTGTACTTAAAAGCTCACGAGTCAGGGCTGGAAAAGATGGTATGAAGAGTGATTTCAGACCATATAGACCTCTCCAGGCTATTTCAGACTTCCCAAGCCCAGTGTCCTCAGACTCACTAGAGGGGTACAGTTTGGGTTGTGACTCAGACTCTTAGCAACCTGGAAACCAGTAGGACTTTTCATATTTGAAAAGTAACCTAGGAGTTCAGATGAAAGAGCAGTGGCCAGGGACTACTTACCACTTGGAGTGGACTGTTGGGAAATGACAGAATTGCTGCCAGGGATGGGTCTCTGGTAAATTTTGAAATTTAAATAGTTTCACATGCTGTGCTAAATTTTCATTAACAAGGATGTTTATTGCAATCTTCCCACAATTTTTTAGAGTGGACCAAAATATGCAGCAGCAGGGGTCCATTTGTTCTGTTGATTGATTTTTAAAGTTGGTTAAACGCCCACATTTTAGAGCCAATTTTTCATGTCTCTCCATGAAAAAGAGGTTGTGCTTTGCTGTAATGAATAGTAGATTTTTTTTTGTTGGTCTTAAAACTGCTTTGTTGGTCTTAAAATTCTGCCTAGCTTTCTAATTCCTATATTAAATAATTCTGGTCTGTCATGCCTCATGCCATCCAGTAAAGTGCCCCTGAGTCCTGGCCCAGAATGCCAATAAAAGGGACTGCTAACTCCCTACAAAGGCCCATGCACACATTTCAGGGTTGATCTCAGCTCCTTGAATGAAGATAGCTAAACAGAATTATATGCATTTTTATACACATTTTATACATGAAACCAGTCTCTGAGTTTTTTTCCAGAATTTCTTAGTAATTAAAGAGTGAAGAAATTTGAGATGTTGATGCTTTTTCTTTCATTCCTGTTGCTACAGAATGCTTTCCCAAGTGGTTAGGAATTGAATCATACTTTAAAAATATCCTTAAAGTTATTTGATCTCACATAGTATTTCCTTAATTCTGATCAGAGGTCCAAATGAAAGTATCTCATCTTGAAATATCTTAGGGCTGCATCTCAGCCTTCATCTGGAGATAATGGGCCATGTAGTGAGCCAGCTGTTCATATATAGGTCAATTCTGCAGGCTTTCTGTAAAATCAGTTTTCATTGGCTGAATCAGATCCATTTCTCTCAGCAAGTTCATATAAATTGTAAAGAACTTCAGGCACTACCAAATGAACCTTCCTTTCAAATGTACATGGTCTCCAGATTAATAAGACTAAGAAATTTTGTTGAGATACCTAAAGACTTTTAACTGATGCTCACTGCAGGGGGGTTGGACTAGATGACCCTTCCAACCATCCAATTCTATGGTTCTGTGATTCAAATTCAAGGCTCAGATATTTAAAAGTTGCTCAGTATCAGTATGAGTTTTACCCAGGCAAGGTTTTTGCCCAAACAAACTGGATGATAAAGAAACATGTGAAGTAATTACTGGAGTTTTGATAATAGTTTATCTATGAGGAACTATATACAAATACATATCCAAGAATCATACCTAGGCAATCATCTAGGGTGTGGAGAAGGTGACAAAAAAAAACCCATTACTGGGTAAACTATTTAAAAGCCAATGGCAATGTAAAGCAAACTAAAGGATACAGATTTCCACACATGGTATGGCTGAATAGTGCAACTCATTTCTAAAGAATGTTTTAAGGGCCACAGTTATAAGTGGGTTTCAAGAATGGATGAGACAAATTCACAGTTGCATTGGCAGTTGTTAAACATGACAGGCAACGTGTCATCAATCTCCTGTTCTGGCAGTCTCCCAGTCTCTGAGTCCCAGGGACATGAAAGAGCCAACACTGACAAGGCACTTTGCTCTTAAGTGTTTTCTATCATCATCCAGCAGAGGCTACTGCAGATGGTGGGAAGTAGAGCTAGAAAGAGGTTTAGTCTGACCCTGTTCAACTGCTATTTTGTGGATGGTAGGAGGAACAGGGAAAATAAGCTAGGACCATCCTGTAAAGAGCTGGGTCTTTCTCCTCTGGTCCAGCATCATGCCGGGGACATCACATGTCCTGTCTTGTGTCTCTACCAGCAAGAGAATATGGATAATACTTCCTCACTTCACACAGGTAAGATAGCAGTAAATCCTGCTAGTAACTGGTGGGGGCAATGATGACTATATAGCCACCCACAGTGCACAGCGGCAGCAAAACACAACCTGTTTGTGGGTATCTGAGTATCCACCAAAACCCAAGGAACCCATGGAAAGTGACAAAGGGCCTATACACTGAATTAGAAAATCCCAGAAGAAGTTTAAAGGTCCACAAATTCAAGAAGGCACAGAAAGCAACAGAACGGTGCTTTCCCTTTCCCTCACCATCTCCACACTACCTAATAAAAATGAAAGACAAGTAAACCAAGTTACATTTTCTCATTGCCTAAATATTTGGGAAAGGTATCTCCTTCCTGCTCCCATAAATGCGTATCAAAATCACTATAATTACGTAAATATATTTGCTCAGTCACAGTGAAAAATATGGTGACTTCTCATGGGCCAGCATCTTGAAAATATATCAGCATAAAAAGCCTTATTTTAAATTATTTCACTTTGAAAAAATGGTTCTGTGTCTTGTTACCTAATAGAAAAGATTACAAATACCCGGAGATGATTAAGTAAATAGCCTTTAGGTCAGTTTTATCTTTCATTGTTCATGTAGGTAGAATTGATGGCAGTAGGAATTCCACTCTTGCAGAGACTCAGTTCCTGCCAGTTACCATCAGTAAAAATTCCATCTATATTCTGTACAGAAATCAGAGTAAAAAGCAGATTTTTTTTCTCTCATACAACAGAAAGTGAATATACCGAGAATTTGCAAAAGGAAAGTTAGACAAGGAATCAAAATCAGGAAAGAAGTCTATATTTTCAAATCTGAAGATTGTGGGTGAATTTTGAAGTTCTGCTTACAATGGAATCCAAGACCAGTTAAGAACCAGAACAGGTTCCTTTAGGAGAAGGTGTTTAGGTAACTCCAGTCTTTCAAGATTGAGGGCTTTTTTTAAGAGAGGCCTATGAAGGACTGCTTCAGCATTTTTTATTTATAAGCATGAGGTAACAATAACAGAAAAGATGAGAGACCAACCTAAAAATAGCTTTTGCAGTAAGTAAAGTGTTCATTTCCATGTAGTTCCAAGTTCCAGAATTGGGTAGAAGAAGAAACTGAATGTTCATTTGCTTGGCTGATGCTTCAGCCACGTGGCTCTTTGTTAGTAACTGTGGACTGTGATCTGATCAAAAATCCCATTCTGGAGCCAAGCAGATTCCCCAACAAAACTCTTGTCAAGGCCTGTAAGAAATATTTGTTTCAACAGGGGAGAGTGAGGGGAAACTGTCCAGCTACAAATTATGCTCTAACAACAATAGCTTGATATGCATTATAACAGTTCTAAATGTTGAGCATGATGAAATGAAGTTGATATATTTCTTCTGATTAAGAATTTTATAAACCAGGATTTACGGTATTTACAATCATAGAATGATTCAGATTGGAAGGCACCTCTGGAGGTCTGTTACTTCAGCAGCTTCCCTGCACAAAGCTAGATAAGGTTGCTCAGGTCTAGTAGAGTTTTGAGAATCCCCCAAGGATGTAGTTATCACAATATCTCTGGGGAAGCTGTTCTACTGCTTACCCATTCTGATGTCAGGATTTTCCTTGTTGCAGCTTGGGATCATTGCCTCTTGTCCTTTCATTATGCACCTCCAAGAAAAGTCTGACACCTTCTTACCCACCCACTGGGCAATTAGAGACAACAATTAGATCCCTCTTTAGCCTGCACTTCTCCAACTTAAAGAAAACAGACCCCTCAGCCTCTCTTCATTCCTTGTATGCTCCAGCCCCTAACTGTCTTGGTGGCCCTCCACTAGATGTAGTCACTTGCTCTCTTGTTACTAGGGAGCTGAAAACTGGGCACAGTATTACAGATACAGACTCGCAAGGGCTGAGTAGAGTGGACTAATTACTAATTTTCTGGACCAATTACCTACAGCTTGCTACTGCAGTCCAGGATGTGATGAGCCTTTGTCACTGCAAGGGCAACCCAAGTTGACTTTTGTTCAACTTCTTGTCCACCGGGACCACCAGGTCTTCTACAAATTTCCTCCCTAGCCAGTCACACCCCATCCTGGGGTCATTCCCTCCCAGGTGCAGAACTTCGTATTTGTCTTTGTCAAATTTCTTGAGATACTTGTCAGCCTCCATACCAAAGTCCTTCAATGGCAGTCTTATCCTTCAGTAAATCAACAACTTCAGATAAGAATTCATTAATATTACTGCATGAGATCCACTTTAATAAATACCACTAATTCCTAAAACCAATTCACACAATGCATTGGGACTTAGCAGTATTCTGTGAAGATGTGTATGTCTCCATGATTAAGATTAAAGCTACCTTTTCTAGAAAATTCACAATTTCTTATTGTTCCCTCATTGTTCAAATTAATGAATAAAAAGCAATAACTTTCTTCTGGCTTGGTCTGTTAGCTCAGGAACAACAACAGGACCGAGTGAAGTCTTTCCACTCATTGGTTTCCATTGTCAGATACTTGCCAAGTGTTCAGCCACAGTTTCTTGGCTTGTGTTTATAGCACCCGAGACTCTCAGGTGGTCTCTCTATCCAGTTACCCACCAGGCTGGGATTAGTTTCTGGAGGTGTCTTCAGTCTGGCATAGCCACAGGCAAAATACACTAATATGAGATATTCTATTTCAACAGTATGTTAAGCAATACATGTTTCCCAACTTCCTTTTTAGATGCCAAGTAATTTCTGGAATAGGAAATTTGTTAGAACTTGGGTTTAGTTTTGTCAAGATCCTCAAAGTTTTATCTCCATCAGACACTGCATCTGTGATCTTCATTGGAATATTTTATTTTTAGTCTCAAACAAATCCTATAAAACAACAGAACAAGAACAAAAATTGCTCTCAGTTTCCACTGTGATGTTACTGTCAGCCTTAGTAATATTCTGCAGCTTCCTTTTCTTTCTGTACTACTTACAGCAGAGTTTTCCAAATTTCTTTCAAAATTGTATGTAGTGGCAGGAGAGAGACAAGCTGCAGAAAATTCAGCCAAGTTAGCTTAGGGAGGAGAGAACATGTGCCAGAAGGATGAAGGAGAAAGAGTGAAGATGTAAGTCTTTATTCATGTGCGTATGGACCACTACAGAGACAGGAGCTGTTGCTGCTGGCACCATCATTGATAACATCTACCATCTCCACAATGGCAGGACGCAAATGAGAAAATTTGGGAAGCTCTGACCTGGAGAAAAAAGGCACCAGAAAGCTTGTTTAAATCATAGAGTGGTCATAACAGCTGACATAAAGGTTGATCAGAGAGCAAGACCAGGAGTGTAAATAAAGGACACAACATTACCGTGACGAGTTCCACTCTCTGGACCATAGCCAGTTTCCTCTTATTTCCTTGCTTTGACTCCTTGATGGCACAAAAAAATCATAAACTATTAATTTTATTTGCATTTGAACTGAGATTAAAGAAAGGCTCTCTTCCTATATTTAAGACTGTACTGTGATGACAAGATTCCCTTTTTTTGTATTCTTAGTACAGCCCAGTACTTTCTCGTGGTGTGTTTGCAAAGTTTTATCTTTGTTCACAATGTGATTTTTTTTCCAATAAACTGGTGTGATATATTGTAAGCAAGAAGGTGAAGACTCCTAAAGATGTATTTTTGACCCTTCTGTATGCGTTTTGATGCTAGCTATACCACCAGCTTAGTGTTTAGACTTAGTAGATTGTGCCGTAAGTACTAGCGGCAGTAGCTTAGCCAATAAAATGAGCGGTGGGTTTAGATGTTCAGACTAACATAGCAATAGAAAGGAATGTTGTTTGCTCAAGTGAAAAACATGCAGTAGCTCTTTGTTCACAAAAATGGCGGGCATTCTTCATTAGTAAGTTTAGTAGCATTGTAATCTAGACAAGAAAATAATGTCATTCTTACCACATATACTGTCACTGATTCTCTTATTGGACCTGCAACATGACAAGCAGGTTAACCAGTTATGCAGGAAAAGAATAAAAGCCTGTCCTAGTGGGTTCACTTGACTTCTCTGTTTCCTCTGGGATGACAGGGATTCACAGACAGAATAGAGTCATGGAGTCATTCAGGTTGGAAAAGGCGTTTAAGACCATCAAGTCCAACCATTAATCTAGCACTGCCAAGTCCACCACTAAACCATGTCTCTAACCACAACACCTGTTTGTCTTTTAAATACCTCCAGGGACAGTGACTCCACCACTGCCCTGGGCAGACTGTTCCCATGTTTGACAACCTTTTTGGTGAAGAAATTTTTCCTAATATCCAATCTAAACTTTCCCTGGTGAAACTTGAGGCCATTTCTTCTCATCCTATGACTAGTTACTTGGGAGAAGAGACCAACACCCACCTCACCACAACCCCCTTTCAGGTAGTTGCAGAGAGTGATAAGGTCTCCCCTCAGCCTCCTCTTCTCCAGACTAAACAACCCCAGTTCCCTCAGCCACTCCTCGTAAGACTTGTGCTCCAGACCCCTCACCAGCTTCGTTGCCCTTCTCTGGACACACTCCAGCACCTCAGCATCCTTTTTGTAGTGAGGGGCCCAAAACTGAACACAGTATTTGAGGTAGGGCCTCACCAGTGCCAAGCACAGGGGTACAATCACTTCCCTCCTCCTGCTGGCCACACTATTTCTGATACAGGCCTGGATGCTGTTGGCCTTGGCCACCTGGGCACACTGCTGGTTCATATTCAGCCGGCTGTGATTCACTGCCCTTGTATGTGCTATTCTTGAAAAAAGCAAAATAGAAAAAAAAAATTGAAGCTAATTTTGGAAAAGGTGCAAATTTCTTATAAAATTCAACTCCAGTGTTGGTTCTGTTTAAAGAGTTGCGGCCATTCATATAATTTCTATTTCTTAATTGTTACTGTCATAATTATTAGATTGAGAATGTTAGGTTGTGGGCCTGTATGAGTAGGAATACCATGGTGCAATAAAATACTGGAAGATAGGAAGATGCAAACAGGAAAATAATCATTTCAGCTGATATTTAGATTGGTAGTAATACATCCACATCCTGCTGGCTACACTATTTCTGATACAAGCCAGGATGCTGTTGGCCTTCTTGGCCACCTGGGCACACTGCCTACTTATATTCAGCCAGTTGTTGACCAACATCCCCAGGTCCTTTTCCACAAGGCAGCTTTTCGAGCTGCTCTTCCTCAAGCCTATAGCATTGCATGGGACTGTTGTGACCCAAGTGCAGGACCTGGCACTTAGCCATGCTGAACCTCATACAATTGACCTGAGGACATCAGTCTAGCCTGTCCAGGTCCCTCTGTGGAGCCCTCCTACGCTCCAGCAGATCAACACTCCCACCCAAATTGGTGTCACCTGCAAACTTACTGAGGGCGCACTCAATCCCCTCATCCAGATCATTGATAAAGACATTAAACAAGACCGGCCCCAAAACTGAGCCCTGGGGAAGACCACTTTTGACCAGCCTCCAGCTGGATTTAACTCCGTTCACCACAACTCTTTGGGCTTGGCCATCCAGACAGTTTTTAATCCAGCAAAGAATACACCTGTCCAAGCCATGAGCAGCCCATTTCTCCAGAAGAATGATGTAGGAAATGGCGTCAAAAGGCTTTACTAAAGTCCAGGTAGACAACATCCACAGCCTTTCCCTCATCCACTAAGTGGGTGACCAGGTCATAGAAGGAGATCAGGTTGGTCAAGCAGGACCTGTCTTTCCTAAACCCATGGTGACTTGGCCTAATCACCTGGTTGTCCTGTACATGCTGTGTGATGGCTCTCAAGATGACCTGCTCCATAACCTTCCCCAGCACCGAGGTCAGACTGACAGGCTTGTAGTTACCTGGATGCCCCTTCTGGCTGTTCTTGTACAGGGGAATCACATTTGTTAAACTCCAGTGAACTGGGACCTCCCCTGTTAACCAGGACTGCTGATAAATAATTGAAAGTGGCTTAGTGAACACTTCCACCAGCTCCCTCAATACCCTTGATGGATCCCTAGGGTAGCAGGTCACTAACCATTTCCCCTTGGATTATGGTTAATTCCCCTGGATTATTTTTAATTCTCCTTGGATTATCAATTATTATTCCCGGCTCATTGAAGGGGGGTTGGACTAGATGACCTTAAAAGGTCCTTTTCAACCCAAAGATCCTGTGATTCTATGGGGGTTTCATTCTGCTCCCCATCACTGTCACCCAGCTCAGGGGCTGGGTATCTGGAGAACAACTGGTCATACTGTTGAAGATTGAGGCAAAGAATGGAAAGATGCAGTCTTGTATGGGCTTTTCCCATGTTGGAATCAAAAACTGAGCTGGTCTCTTGTGGGGTATCTGACAAGAGACAGTCAAACACTGATGCAAAACATTTCCGAAGGGTTTTAGTCAAGCTGTGTACACAATAGTGGAAAAGGAAAGTCTAAAGCAGGGAGAGTTAGAAGAAAGCTAGGAGGCAGGGGGCTTTAGAATACAGCAGCAACATTAGGAAGCATTTCTTTACCAAGAGGGCGGTCAAACACTGGAACAGGCTTCCTAGAGAGGTGCTTGATGCCCCAAGCCTGTCACTGTTTAAGAGGCCTGGACAATACCCTTGATAACAAGCTTTAACTTGTCAGCCCTGAATTGGTGAGGCAGTTGGATTAGATGATCATTGTAGGTCCTTTCCAACTGAAATAGTCTAGTCTGGTCTAGTCTAGTCTATATCCAAGTGTGTAGGAATAAGAAGGATAAAGTAAAGTTCTGTTGCAGAAATACAGTTGCTTCTTTTTCTTACCTGCTTCAAAGCATTCTTCAAATTAATGGAAAACACTTCTAAGAATCTCTAGTAACAACACTACATCTACCCAAAAAACTACTCACTGGCACATTCCTAACTTGCAAAATAAAACAAAAGAGAGCTTTCACTACTACACTAGTGCTGTTTATCTCATAAATGGAAGGTGAGTTTTACCCTCTGGGCATCACTAATAAGGAGGCTGTGCAGATCTTAGGCTAAAAATTCGAATCAGACCCTCAGTGTTGTGGTTTAGCCCGGCAGGCAGCTAAACATCACACAGCTGTTCTCTCAATCCCTCGCCATGTGATGGCAGAGACAATCAGAAAAAAGGTAGAACTCTTGAGTTGAGATAAAGACAATTTAATATGACAAAAAAGGAAAAGAAAACAATAATAATGATAAAAGAATATACGAAACAAGTGATGCACATCATATGGTATGGAATACCCCTTTGGCCAGTTTGGGTTGTGTCTGTGTTCCCTCCCATCTTCCTGTGCACTCCCAGCTTCCTCTCTGGCAGAGCAGTATGAGAAGCCAGAAAGTCCTTGACTTAGTGTAAGAACTGCTCAGCAACAACTAAAACATCAGTGTGTTATCAACATTATTCTCATCCTTTAGGATTTGCATTTATGCAAAACACCGTACTATACCAGCTATTAGGAAGAAAATTAACTCTATCCCAGCCGCTACCAGGACACTCAAGCTATTTGTCACAGTTCCTTAAATGAAACAGGTCAGACTCTAGGCCGTCTTTATTAGAAGTTCTGCAGAAGTCAGGTCATCAGACATTCCTGTATTGGCTTCTGCATACCTTGGTTGTTGCAGGCAGCCAATTACATCTATCCAGGTAGTTATGTTACAAAAGGACCATGATGGCCTAGCTCCTAGTTTGAGCTCTCTCCAAACAGCTTCTTCTTTTCTTAGCCTCTAGGTAAAGGACATTTTTTTTCCCAGGAACCTTCTAAGAGCATGTATTTTACATCATCTTAGTCCTTGAAACAGGACTATTTTATGAACTAGGTTTTCTTGAAAAACTTCTCATGGTTTTCCCAGGGCAGAGGGTCTAACGTGATACAGACAAAAGAAAGTGAACACACTGCTCAAAACTTGACCTCCCACTTATGTGCATACTTAATTTCACATGCAAAAATATTCCCATTGAATTAGGACTCTTCACAAGCACAATATGCAGTGCATATACATCTGTAAGACGGGCTCATACGCTATCACACATACGCAAATATTTGGTATTACAATTGGGCAAATACTGAAGTAAAGACCTGGAGATTTTAATATAAAAAGAGGAATAAATCATTATAATTTATAATGTGGGAGCCATTTCTAGGCTCAAGAAGCATCACAAAGTAATGGTTTTATGGCTCTCAGAAAACTGTTAATTGATGCGCAGGCTTTATGCTTTGCCAGGTCACCTCTTCAACAACATTGGTTAATGCAAAACATTTTGAAATTTTTCATTCCCTAAATTACTCCAATCTAAACATATCAGTGATTAACTTTATATCTGCATTCCAAATGGCATAGTCCTCCAACTTTCTAGTTAGGCTTTCTCTTTGTAAAGGAACTCTTATTTGGTTTTACTGTGATATGACATTACTTTTGTTTTAAAACTGAATGCTATTTAAGCATTGAAAAATTAACCTGCTGTTTGGAACAAGAGGACTAAAGGCTTTGGAAACTCTCAATTCCTTTGTCTGACTCCAGCAAACTGCAGAGTGAGCTCTTTAACGCTGTCGACCACACCAAGTTCATCTCTACTATCCAATCTGCATTACTGGCCAACACATATTAACAGAGAAACCTAGGTCATGCCTCCTGCTCATTCAAAAAAGCAATGCCAGGCATGAAGCCTTCTTCATTCTTCCAAGAGCCAGAACCAAGGCAAAAAGAGAGAATCCTTTTTTTCCTATAAGTACTTTTCTTGATTGCAAATGAACTCCCAATGCCAGGAGAATGCATTCAGATATAAATGGGACACATAAAGGAGCACATCCTTGATCAAGTAACATTTGAAGTGAAGAAGCATGAATCTACTGAATATAGATTAACATCAGCATACTAACAACAAAACCAAGCTAATATAAACTAAAATATAGGCTTCTTTCTCTAATGATATTTCCATCTGTGCTAGCAACAAAAAGTATGAGGAATAAATTATTGGATTTTGTTACATTTCTCAAAATTTCTGGATTCTTTCACAGCCACTTGTTGCACTTCACTAAGCTGCCAATAAGATTCATTGGGAAATTGGGTTTAATGCCACTGCATCAGCATCTACCAGAAGAGAGGTCAAATCACCAGGAATCTCAGTCCTCATAGTAGTTGCCACTACACCAATAGTCCTTACCATCAACTTCTTGATGTTCAGCAACATTTCCAAGAAAATAAACTCTTCTGGCCATCTTTCATTTTAGAACATTAGCTTCTGTGAAATGTGGTGACAAGACAGTGAAGAAATAGTAACAACAGGCTTTTCTGCCTGCTCTGAACAGAATAGTTACTAACCCTGATTCATTTTTAGCTATTCTAAGGTAAATGGTTTCATTTCTAGTTAAGGAGAACTATAGAAATGAAACAGGAAGGTCATAATCAATGTGTGAATCACTACAGCCAAGTGCAAATTAAAAAAAGCAGGATCCCATTCTTGGCGGTTATCAGTGGAAAGGGTTGTTCATTCCAGCTGTGCCTCCTTGAGTGTTGAAAAGGAATGATGATTTCTAGTGAACAGCACAGTTTATTGGTCTGAGGGCTTCCTGCCTAACAGCATCAGATCACAGAATCACAGAAATGTTTCTGAAATGAACCTCTGCAGGTCTCGAAATCACACTCAGAGATTGCTAGTACTAGATCAGGTCTACCACAGCTTTGTCTAGCCAAGTCTTTAAAACCTCCAAGAATGGAGACTCCGTCAGCTCTCTGGATAACCTATTTCTATGCTTCTCTACCCTCCTGGTGAAAAAGTTTTTTCTAATGTCCAACCTCTCAAACTGCACTTTGTGCTGTTGCCTTTATCATCTGCCACTACTGCAAAGAGTTAAGCTCCATAACACTTGCAACTACCATTCAAGTATTTGTAGGCTGCTGCCAGACTTAGCTTCCTCTTTGTTATACTGAATGAGCCCAGCTTCCCCAGCTCCTCTGCAAAGGCCATCTGTTCAAAATCCCTGACCATTGAAGAAAGCCTCTGTTGGACTCTCCCCATTTTTCAACATCCACTTGAAAAGGGGACCTAAACCAGGTTGTAGCATTCCAGACATTGTCTCAGCAGAGCCATGCAGAGGGGTATAATAAACTCCTCCAATCTGCTGGCCACATCTTCCTAAGGTGTACAGTAGCCCATTATGCACTTTCCTTGTTTCATAATGGCAGTACACTTTTGGGTCATATTCAAGCAGCTTTGCAGAAAATCCCCTAGTGTCCTTGTGAAAAAGAAGCTGACAATGAGACAGTAGTGTGCACATACAGCAAAGAAAGTCAACCAGCTTTTCATCTGTATTTAAAAAGAGTTTAGCCAACAGCCAAGGGAATTGACTCTTCCTTCTTTCCAGCTCTTGTGAGACCACATGTTATGTATCCAGTTTTGGGCTGGCTCCAGTACAAGAAAGATATTGGCCTTTGGGATCACTCCAGTATGACAGTCACCAAGTTAGGGGACCAAAGCACAGGATGTTCAAAGAGAGACTGAGGGAGCTGGGTTTGGTCAGTGTGTAGAAAAAAGGTTGTGGGTGATGTTATTGCTACCTACAACAATGCACTGTGAGGGTTTAGAGAGGACAGAGACACGTTTCTCAGAGGTGCAGAAAGGACAATAGACAACAAACACAAGTTGGAACAGAAAAAATCCAACTCAATATACGAAAAAATTCCCAACATGAGGGTAGGTAAGCACTGTATCAGGTTGAGGTTGTGGAGTTTCCATCCTTGGAGATATTTAAAACACAACTAGACAAGCCCTTGACCAACCTGGTCTAATGGCAGGAGGTTCAACAAGACAACCACCAGAGACTTTTCCAACCCACACGAGTCTGTAACTCTATTTGCCCTCCACTTTATTCCCAAGATCCCCTGCAGCAAGGCTGCTACTCACCCAGCCTGTGCCCAGTCTCCCCGGTGCAGATCTGATTCTTTGTTGAAATTCATGCTGGCCCAATCCTCAAGTTTCTCAAGGTCAATCTGGATAGAAACTGTGTTCTTTTCTGTATCAACAGCTTCTCCCTAACCTAATGACACCTGTAAATTAGCTGGACAGTTTTATTATATAGGTCACTGAAAAAAAATGCTGAAGAACATCAGCTCCATTATCAGCCCTGGAGTACTTTGCTTGTTACTGGTTGCCAGATGGGCATGGAGCCACTTGAGTACTACACTTTGGGCCTGGCAGCCCAGCCAATTTTCAACTCACCGGATGGTCTGATCACCATACATCCTCAGCTTCCAGATGAGAGCTCTGGGGTCAGAAGTTGTACTAAAGGTACATCCACCTTCTTCCCTTCATTCCAAAACCAGTCATTTCACTGCAGAAAGCAATCAAGATGACTGCTTCTGATTACCTCCTTATTCTGTTTGAGTTCAGAAATGAGTTCCAAGAGAAGGTCATGTACCATGATCTTTGCAAGGACTGAGGTGAGCCAGCAGCTGACAGTGTTTCAGATCCTCTTTTTTGCCATTCTTGAATATGACTGTAATGTTCACTTTTTCCATTCATCACAATTGTTCACAGACAATACACAAGCCTTGCAATCACAGCAGCCAGCAAGGCAACTACAGCAGCCAACTTTTTCAGCACCTTTAGGTCAGTCCCAGGAATATGAATACATCCAGCTGAAGTAGTTTCTAACTTGTTCACCCAGTGCTGGCTCTTTCCCAAACTGTTCTGGTACCTGCAGGGATCAGGGAGAAGGTTCTGCTTGTGATGAGCAAGGTTAAAAAGGCCCTGACTACTTCATCTTTTTCCACATAATCTATGCTATGTTGTCTCTCATACATCAGCAGCCTTACATCTTCCTTTTACAACTCATCCTTATTGCTCAATTTAATTAAGCCATTTTTAGGTTCATCTGGGTTTTTAACTTTCCTAATTTTGTCCCTAAGTACCTTAGTGATTCTTTTCTATTCTTCCTTTGTTGCCTGTCTTTGTTCCACTTTTAACATGTTCACTGTTTGTATTTTAATTCATCAGGAAGCTTCCTTTTTGTCAAGCTGTTTTCCCACACAAAGGGATGGCTTGTTCCTGATCCCTCAGTGAGTTCACTTGAAGGAGTCATCCAGCTCTGTTGGGCACCCTGCCCCTGTATGGCTGTTTCCCAGAGGATTTTGCTTAACAGTTCCTTAAATAACCAAGTCCGTTCTCTGAAAGTCTAGAGCCCTAGCTCTGCAGTTTTATTTCCAGCCTTGCTCCAGATCCTGAACTCCACTGCCTAACACTCCTTGCAACCTAAGATGCCACCAGTGAATGCATTTTTCATCAGTCTTTCTCAGCCTGTAAGCAGCAAGTCCCACAGAGCAACACCCCTGGCCAGCTTCTCTAACATTTGCATTGGAAATATGTCACCCACGCAGTATAACTTTGGTTTGTTTGCATGAAGCCACATTGCCGTCACCACTGTTGCCTGGACAGTTGAGGCCACCCATAAGAACAGGTGGGACATTTCCAGTAGCTGTTTGGAGATGGCCTCTTCCTCTCTTTCCTGTCAGTCAGGAGGTCTGTAGCAGACTCCCGAGATACGCTCAGTGTTACTTCCCCCTCTGAAGTTGATGCAGAAGCTCTCAATAGACATATCTTTAGTTTTGTGCTATAGAGCTCTGTGAAGTCAAGGAGATCTTTAATATAAAAGATGTCCCACTCCTTATCTTCCCTGCATATCACCCATCAATGGCCTGTTTGCTCCATGGATTTCCTTCCCAGCATATTCTCTGTCCCATGTGAACAGTCCCTAATGGAGACTGGCCATTCCTCACCTTTTGCCTTCACAACTATTGATTTCCTGGTTCATCAGGAGGGGTCACTAGAGGCACAAATGCATCAAGGGCAGTGAAATCATGCCCAATATTGCTCACTTGTCTGCTCATTGGCAGTGCTGCCCATTGAATTGACTCAGATGTTCTGGTGAAATATAAATAAATTGCTTGGTGCTTTTTTCTGAGTCTCTCAGAAAAGGTTATGGATGCCATAACCTTAACGTCCCCTCCACCCCTTCTTTCTTTCTCATCCCAACTTTATATACCGAGCATGACACCATATATGGTAGGGAATACCCCTTTGGCCAGCCTGGGTCAGGTATTCCAGTTGTGTTCCCTCACAGCTTCCCAAGCACCCTCAGCTTTCTTGCTGCCAGAAAGAGGGTACAGCTTTCTTGCTGCCATGAAAAGCCAGAGAGTCCTTGACTGCTTAGAAACAACCCAAAACATCAGTATTTTATCAACATTTTCTCATCCCAAAACCAAAACATATCCTCACACTAGCATCTATGAAGAAAATTAACTCTATCCCAGCTGAAACCAGGACAAAAGTTTACTACAACATCTGATATTTGCATATAGTTTCATATTGATCTAAGCTGCAGAGGTACATTAAGGCATTCAGCTTAGAATCTTAAAGGTAGATTTGTACTCTTCACCCTTGAAGCCGTTACATGAGTTCAAGGCTTGCGTTCTTTGTGCTAGAGTTTTAAGATTCATGCAAGCAACAGATGAAGTGCCATGCCAAGATCTTAAGTCTTTGTTCTGTTAAATCCTACTAGTTCAGGCTGGAGTAAGATTCACTTTATTTACATCTTTTCTATGTTTTAGCTGCTGTGTCTCTTTCAACTTCCAGAGTCTTTGCATTTCCCTTAAACATTACTCATAATAATACTAAGCATTTGTAGGAGCATCCATGTATTAAGTATCTTACAGACAGTAACTAGTTTTATTTGCAGCAACTAATGTAATGTTGCTTTCAGTTTGGTTTAAAATATTTATCTTTTCCTCCTCTGATTATATTATCCATTACAACTGCTGAGAAAACAAGATCTACAGTAGAAATTGTAAGTCTTATTAAAATTCACTGATTTCCTAAATGTAATGTAAAACATTTGGACTTCATTTTCTTCCAGACACATTAACTTTTTACTACTTCATTTTTGAAAGATTGTCCTGTGCTCCATCATTCATATTTGTTTCTGCTCTGGCACATTATTCATTTACCAACAAATTTATAAGATGGAGTTTGGAATCCTTGCATTTTGTGATTTTTTAAAACTCTTTTTGAGTTCACCTAGAAATTCACATTAATGTCTCAGTCAAATATAAGCAATTATTTGAAAGTAAACTCAAAGATAAATGCTCAACTGTAAGCACAGTGCATTATTTCACTCTTCTTCAGTGCTCAAAAAGAGTATAGTTAAAGCAGAGCTGTATCAAGACATGCATTTTTCTTTTATTTCATTCCATGTTTGAAGAACAGTATTATGACTTCAACAAAAAACCCACTATTTTCATCAGCCATTCTTCTTAGTAACAAAAATCAAGTGCCATTCAATACTACACAAAATATTTTTAGATCTACATAAAGTCACTGTTTTATACACAAAACGTTTGCAGAAAACTAAGTTATAGCTTCCACCATATGAAAAAAACACCTTTTAGTTTCTCATAAAATATAAGGCATTCTGCTTTTTAAGAGGTGCTGAAGGCAACTTCTATTAGAAGCTTTGGCATTTACCACCGCTATGAACCTTGTCACACAGCTGTAACCCTCACTATGCTTTGATACTCTTGACCATGTGTGGTTTATGGTTAGCCTCCAGCTTCTACAGTTAAGGTTGCTGTCAGAACAAATAGTGTCAGAAACCTTTGTTCTTAAAGGCCAAAAATGGTCTTTGTGTGAGCTGATTCTAAAGAGAGTCCTGCTCCTGTATCTGCAATCAACACCCCTTGCGACTCCAGGCAAGTCACGTTCCTCACTTGTATTTTCTGGATAATAACTCTCTTTTGTCTGCCTGCTTCCAGTGCACCCTCTTTATGGCCAAAGCTGTCTCTTCCATGGCATAAGAACTGCACCCAGTCCATGAAACAGAGCTTGCTGATCCTCAGTCAGGTAGGAATTTGACAGACTAAATACAACTCTTCTTTCTTTCAGACCCATCTCGAATACAAGGTTCAAATTGTAAAACTTCAAAAAACTGTATCAATGGGTAAATTTAAGCCATATCAAATTAGATATTTTCCAGCTCCTGACCCTGAACCTTTTCTTAAAACTTGAATTCTGAAAACCAGATTATTTTTAGCTTCAAAACCCTTGGCTAATTTATTTTCATTTTGCTTCAGTTTTGTATTCTTTTGTGCTTCCTGTTTCTGGCAACGTCCATGAGTAAAAATGCCAAAGTCCTGTATTGAAATCGAATGCTTCGCCAAATGAAAAGGGGAAAACACTCAAAATCATGCAAGGCAGTCTTTTCTCATGAGTCTTCTGTTCTCATGAACTTTGTAGGCGAATTTTGGAAATGCAAAAGTTCATAATTTAAGAGACATCAGATAAGGAATCAAACTTCTGGGATTCACCCATTTGTCACTAATTCCTCTTCCTTCTGACAACAAAGCAAGACTGCTGGAGGGAGTAAAAAACAACACAGAAGGGAGAAAAGTCCAGAAATTTTAAAAAATGGGATGATAAGTTCCTTGAACAGACTCAAAAAAAAGTCCTGGAGAAAAAAAAAAAAAATATGACAATAGGGTGGAGGGAGCTGCCTTCAGAAGGTGAATTGCAGAGAGGTAAAAGCGGATGAATGACTAAGATGGACATCTAAGTGGACAGACGTCTGTGTTTTGCCTCAGAAGCCAGAAGAGCTACTTTAGACTGAACACCTCAGTTCAGACTGCTACAAAGGAGGTGAATGTTACCTAAAGTATTTACTGTCTTATCACCTTCCTTATTCTTTTTTATACATCAGTAATTATTTTTTTCATCAATATTGGTAGTATTTAAGGATCCTAATTTTTATACACAGGTATTTGATGAAGTATTTATAAGAGGCCTTTATAATTGCGATACACACCCATCAAAACTCTTGATTATAATAAAAGCCACTATTACAATTTGTAAGAAAACACTGTATATTTGAGTACTATACTACAACATACGGCAACTTAACACAGTTGCTAAAAATCCTGTGTGGGAAAAAAGTATTCAGGTTAGCCTACTTCACTTACATTCACACATCTGTACATTTATCTACCCATGCACTGCAGTGTTCTCTGAACTCGCACCATGCCCTCTGCACTCCTCTAGCTGTTTAAAGTCTCTTGATATAAAGAGCCTGATAAATTTCCATTGTCTTGGAACTAGGAATTACAGACACTTTAATCATATGGTTCTCATGTCATCTGATCAAATGATCCTAATCTTCTGAATTTTCACAGCATTGCACGACTTTTTGCCACATGACTTTCATCACATTTGGTGGATGTCAGGAGGCTAAAACCTCACACATCACTTTGAAAATGTACTCCTTTAAAGTGCTATTGTTAATCATGTTCATGGGTGCCTGCTGGGATTCCTTACAGTGCTTTCTTAGGCTCACAGCTGGTTTTGATCTCTGTGGATGATGCAAACCTCTGCTCTTCTTACCCACTAGACACTAACCTTACTTTCTTTGCTGAAGTCACAAGTCTGTAAAATCTATATTTTTTCACTGAAGAAACCCTTTTTTATGACTAACCTGATATTATTTATTTTGTGTTTGGCAGAAATACAGTTCGTTTGTTCTTCAGTTCTAAAAACAACACAAGAATAAGGATTAATGGAAAAAACCTCTTAACAGCAATCTAATATATACACTAAATATGCATCTGCCTACATATATATAGATGTCTATATAGAGATATACTTGTAAATGCTTCAAATGGAAATAAGTATAAGTAGGCAGAGATATGAAATATATATTAATAAGATCTGATGAAAATTAAATCTAATCTCTTAGATTTGATTCAAGGCGACCACTCAAAATGTGTCTGCCCAGTTCTCAGCATTGGTTGTAGTCTTTAACATTTACATCGAGTAGTGCACAAATCATAGAATCATAGAACAGTTTGGGTTGGAAGGGACCTTTAAAGGTCAATCATGGCCCAGAGTGCCCCACAAAAAACAACCCTTTAACAAAGACCAGCAGCAAGCATTTTTCCAAGAGACTCATTTATGGGGTTCTCTGATACCAGTCCATCTTTCTTTCCTTTAGGCAGTATTTATACAGGAAATGCAAAAAATAAAAAAAATCCCAAAACTGCTGGGAGGAGCCCAGGAGTGCTGCCCTCACACATAGGTGTCCACACGTTCAGCTCTTTTCTCCTGTTCCTTTGCAATAACTTTCAAATGAGAGGAGAACATTACAACCATCAGTTAATATCTGAAACCTTGCCCTCCGTTGTAAAAAGCCTTCTGTCTGTTGTAAAAGAAAACGTCGCACTATTTGCTGGCATTCGCAGAAATGGTCCTTTATTAGAGATACCTGATTAGAGTTGCAGAAATGCAGGATGTTGGAGGAAAGACAGTGTCCTGGATCCAGTAATCCTAACGGGGTTTCCCTTATTGCACCAATGTCATAAAATTGACAATAAGAAAAATCTTACCACTGACCACCTTCTTCTTCAACCTGCCATAAACTTGTGCGCATTAAGGAAGGCATTCTAATTTCTGACCTCTTGGAGACAGATTCACCTGCTCAGATGTTGGGAATTTAACTAAGGGCACAGGAGGTGCTGGGGTGGTGAGCAGGAGCGACAGGCCTGCCCCTTTCTGGCCCTCCAGCCAACCTCTCATGTGCCTGGTGAAGCATTCCTAGGGAAAAGTTTCCACTAAACATATAGTTTTTCAGTGAAATGCAGTTAGGAAAGGTTATTCTTTCCCATAATTACTTCAGCTTTATGCCTAATGCTCAGTGGGACATATCCAGGCCTTGCTGACTCTGAAAGGCTCACGAGCCAGCCACTACTTTGAGGTGCATCTGTCTATACTTACAGGGAGGGTGCCAAAAATAGCAAAGGTTTAGATCTCTACAGCCAAGATTTCTGAAAACACAGACCAAAAAGCAGTAATTTTTGACATCAGAATGAGTCAACTCCAACAGATGAGACAGATTAAAATAAAAGGTTAGAAAACAAAACTGCTCTTTGGCATGCAGGTCCTTTTCACCAGTCTTCTCTGGGGCCAACAGCTTTCTCCTGGCGCCCTGGGTTGCAACAAACACTGGGCAGCCTGCATGGGGTCCGCTGGGAAGGTCTTCTTCCCATCACCTCCAAGACATATGTATTTGTTCCCTAAGCCTTTCAGAAAACTTCAGTGTCTAAACGCTGCAGGCTCCTGCCTGCTGGTTCCCTCACCCTCTCACAGGGACCATCCCATCTTCCACTCCAGATGCGCATGCCTAGATAGTCCAAGAGAAATCTCCTCCTCCCAGGAGCTTCATCTGACTCAGAGAGCTGCACTCAGGACAAGGCAAGCAGAGGTCTCGTTCCTGCTGCCCAGACACTCTTTCTAGCAGAAGACATCTACAGCAAGTAGTAAGAACATCGAGCAAATGTGCTATCACTGTTGTGTTGCCCCTGTGAAAAGCCACAATCATTCTCATAGCAGAGGAATGCTTTTTTTTGACAAGGTAACCATTTCAACTTCCGGACAGCTACGGTATTGCCTAGTACCTGCATGTTTCATTTCAGTTCGATTCCTTCATTGCTCACCTTCAACATGAATTCAAAACTCGCTCGCATTGGAGCTTCCCAGCTGTAGCAAAGGCAGAGGTCTCAATATCAGCAGCTGGAACTGAGGGTCACATTTCTTGTCTCTTTGCCATTCATGGGCTATTTCTAACAAGTTTTTAGCAGGATTGAAAGTACCTCTTTTTTTTTAACATGATAGGAGGAAGTCGTTAAGTTTGCCACTTCCTTCTCCATGTTCTTTGCATCCTGTTTGCTGGCAGGTATTTGAAACAAGATCAGCCTTTGATTACTGCCAGAGGAAATGGATGACTTGTGTTCAACTAGATTACTCCATGTAGGTACCTATTTGTTATCAATATCCTATTTGGGGGGTTGTTCAAAGGATCAAGACTTGATTTGGGGTTTTTCCTAGGCTTTTTGACTCCATGAATAGCCAGGTTGTCAAATTCAGTTTCTCTGTTCAAAGCTTACAATCAGAAGGGCTAAATCTCCTGGTTTTCCATAACTGAAAGCTTAGATAAGGTTCATAAAGTGGTAAACTTTGATATCGTAAACATACAAATTTTAAGTCACCTACCTGCTTAAAGACAATAAAGTCTGTACAAACACATTAATTCTCTTTTTCTTCCCTTGGTTTCTCTTATTTTATCTTCAGAGATTACAACTCTGTTGACTGAGAAAAAGCTTTCCTCTCTCTCCAGACTCCACTTTTACCTGCGGAGTGTTTTCTGTTTACTTGCCTTTGTGATGCATGTTCACAGATAGTGACTTTTTTAAACTCAGTTGAAAAGCTTGAAGTCTTTTTTACCACAGCCATACATTTCTTCTATGATTTGTCACTTATATGTAATGGTTATTTTTGTTTTGTCATCTCTTGACATACATACATCCTGATATATATCAAAGTTTTTATCTTTGTTATTTCTGATAACCAGCTGTTGTTTTCTTTACAATTATCGGTTTAAATTTGCTTTAAATTTCTCATATGCTGTGTTTTGTCATAAATCTAAAGTCAATGCATGCTTACAAAATTGACCTGTTCATGTTTGGGGATTCAGCAGATTATGCTAAATTTCAGGACCGATTCAAAATGCTGCAAATAAATATGCATACAGAAGAGGACAACTCTTCAGTACTCTTCAGTACTAGTCTCACAATCCCTCTCCAAATTCAACAGCATACTGCAGTTATTACTGGTCAGTATTATTTCTCTCCGTTGTGTTCCATTGTTCTTAATCTCTGGAACTCACTTCCATATTTAATTTTGCTTTTACAGTTATTAAGTGCAGATAGAAATTTTTCTGTCTTGTTTCCATTCAACTGACCCCTATAATGGACTTGTGAATATTATTCCTTACAAAAATTTAATCTAATCTAATTTATTTTAATTTGTTCCATAATTTTAATAATATAATATTATGTGACATTAAGATTTTATATAAAAATACCTTATTCTGCTTTTTTTTTTTTATGTATTTAAAAAAAAAAGCAGATATCCCTGTCTTTTAGGCTCCCTTCCTGGTAAACGTCATGCCTCTTCTGTCCCCTAGCTATAAAGGGAGCTCCAACAACAAATCTAGACCCATTTAGAGTTTGATTCAAGTGACACATTGGTGTTAAGTGCCTTTTGAATACCCAGAAACACACATGGCATCCACAGGGAATGGGTAGATGTGTCACAAGGCCTGTGGAGGACTGATATCCTCCCTGAGCAACATCTAGAGGACACGAAAGATTGCCCAAGATATCTCAAAAGGTACTGCCTAAATACCTCTCAGATTGCCTAAATGTAGATGTTGTCATCATAAACTGAATTCCACTTCTTGGTTTCTGTTCAGTTGCACAAATTTTAGCGCCTACTGCTGTTTCTGGCATTGTCTGATCTCTGACTGACACATCCAAAGAATGCCTTACCTAGCGTATTTGCAAAGATGTTGCAAAGAAATAGGCGCCCAATGCTTTTTGCATCACTCCGGGGTATTTAAGTCTTCTGCACAAGGCTGACACATATAGCACAGCTCCTATGGGATGCCTCATTACCAAACATTCAACATCTTCACAGTCATTTTTCCTACACAGCATTTCTCTAAAATCTTTACAGCTTAAAAAGAAGCACCAACAGAACAAAGTAGGCTAAAGTAAAAGCTAGAGAGCTTTCTTCTATTTCTCTACTAGAAGTCATGGAATTCATTCTCAGAAAGAAAGATCCAGAATCCTTTCACAGTTGGATTAATTAATTCTTTTCCTCATTTGTGATGATTCAGTTCATCAACTTAACACTGCTCTACTGTCAGTGTTTCCTGTTGCCCCTAAAAGTGACCCAAGAGTAAATTAAAACAAAGTAATAATTTAATAACACAAGTAAGATATGTCATTTCTCCAAGGCTACCACAGAGAGTAGAGGTCCTCTTCTCAGACATAATCAACAGTTTTTTCCTCTGTTTAGCTAATCCTGGCCAAGAATTGGGAGAAAATATGCACAACACCATTTGCACTTTGCAGTGAAAGAACTACTTATCAGATATGGTGCTGTGTATTTATTGCTAATTGCCATAACTAGTCATGAGCGTTAACGAGAGGGTTAGCACGTAACACTTTCACACACTTTTTCTCTCTCTCCTCTGGAAAGTCTGCTTATCTGCTTTTTGTATCATGCTGTTCTCCCTGTCTGATTCTTTTCTTCTTTGACACAGACATGAACCTTCCCTTGGTCTGATTTGAGGACCCAGGTCCTTCATTTCTTGTGCAAGGAACTTTGCTTCCAGGATTTCACTTCCCACAGCTGTGGTAGGCCCTTTGCTTCTGCAAATTTTTCCCTATCATCAATTCTGATTACAGGAAAACAGTTTAAAGTCCCTGTAAAGCATCATACAGACATATGATAATACATTATTACTTGCTTAATCATCATAAGTCACTCAGAGCTGAGATTGAACAGGACAACATAGTGTAAATAATATTAGCAGTTGTGCAATAACAAGGATGTAGCATATAAGTCTTGCTGTAGTTGAACTGAAAGCCTGTGCCTTCACCCATGCTGGTCCTCTTTTGCTGCCTATTTGCTCCTAACAGCTTGAAAAGAGTTGGCTGGCAGGTTACGTACAGTCAAATAAACCTCCAAAGTCCCTGAGCTGTCTTTCTCAGAAGACATCCTCTTTCCATGTCTCAGCTCTCTGCACGGGAACCGCGTGGGCCCCTGGCACTATGCACTAACAGGTTCTCAGGAGTTTTTTTATAGTTCACTCCAAAGGCTGTACTGGAGCACAGCTTATCACCAAAAGAAAACCGTATCTGGACTTGACTGATCATACAATCTATTCTGAATCCTTTTAGTCCCCAGGAGTGATGATCATTCCTGCTATTAAAAATTGTATGACTAATGTGTCAATGGAAGTTAAGCACTCTTTGATTTACACTGTGATAGTCTCTTTCATCTTCAATGTCTAGGGGTCATCAAATGTTTGCACAGAAGCTCATGTTTCATCTTGGAGAAATTTAATCTTTGAAAGGTCTCTCTGACCTACTGATCAGAAAGACATTTTTCTGCTGGAGCACATCCAAAGAAGAGCAACAAAGCTGGTGAAGGGTTTAGAGCACAAGTCTTATGAGGAGCAGCTGAGGGAACTGGAGTTGTTTAGCCTGGAGGAAAGGAAGCTCAAGGGGAGACCTTATTGTTCTCTACAACCACCTCAAAGGAGGTTTTAGCGAGATGGGTCAGCCTATTCTCCCATGTAACAAGCGATAAGACAGGAAGAAATGGCCGCAAGTTGCTCCAGGGGAGGTTTAGATTGGATATTAGGAAAAATTTCTTCACGAAAAAGGTTGTCAAATATTGAAACAGTCTGCCCAGGGAAGTGGTTGAGTCACCATCCCTGGAGGTATTTAAAAGACATGCAGATGTGGTACTTAGAGATATGGTTTAGTGATGGACTTGGCAGTGCTAGATTAATGGTTGGACTTGATGGTCTTAAAGGCCTTTTCCAACCTAAATGTTTCTTTATCAATTTTTACCACAGTTCTAAACCTATTACTAAATCTTCCTATCTAGTAACAATATTATCTCTTTAAGTTAAACATGCATGGTCTTGGGCAAATGCATAACATTTGTTTAAAAAACTCCCTCTGACCTACAGCGATTGCTTTGGGCAGTTCACACGGTTAAGTATCAAGATGCGCACTGTTGCACAAAGGATGTTGAAACAGGTTTACATACACAGAGCTTTATTAGCAAGACCCGTAGCTTACGGACCATAGCCAACAGGCATTGGCTTTAATGATGGAAGTTGCACAAGGACAGAGAGAAAACGAAAGAGGGAAACTCTCCCTAGGGGTCAGCAGAAAAAAGTAGTGATGAAGTCCCACAGGGGCACCCTCCTTGGAGGGTGCTGTCCAATGCAGCTGGTGTGACTGTGACAAAGATTTTTCAGTGTGCTCTTTCAGGAGTACTGTACACTTCTCACCAGTACCCACGCAGGCTCCCTCATGACTGTTGCTGTTAGGGTGCTCATCCCGCCGAATGGAATACGCTTGACACAGCACAAGGGTTGCATGCAATCAGTTGCAAAGCTTTCATCCATATGGAACATGCACAAGTCTATGGGACATGATAAGATGCATCCCAGAATCCTGAGGGAATTGGCTGATGTAGCTGCCAAGACACTCACCATGATGTTTGAAAAGTCCTGGCAGTCAGGTGAAGTCCCTGGAGACTGGAAAAAGGGAAACATTGCACCTGTCTTTAAAAAAAGGTAGCAAGGAGGACCCTGGGAACTACCAAACCATCAGCCTCACTTCTGTGCTTGGGAAGATCATGGAACAGATCCTGCCAGATGTTATTCTAAGGTATATGGATGACAGGGAGGAGATTCGAGACAGCCAGCATGGTTTCACCAAGGGCAAGTCCTGCCTGACCAACCTCCTGGCCTTCTATGATGGAGTGACCACATCAGTGGGCAAGGGAAGAGCTACGGATGTTGTTTATCTGGACTTGTGTAAGGCTTTTGACATGGTCCCCCACAACATCCTTCTGTCTAAATTGGACAGATATGGATTTGATGGGTGGACTGTTGGTTGGATTAGGAATTGATTGGATGGTTGCACACAGAGGGTAGTGGTCAATAGCTCAATGTCCAGACGGAGATTGGTGACAAGTGGTGTCCCTCAGGGGTCCTTACTGGGACAAGTACTGTTTATTGGGCTGCAACAAAAGCAGCATGGCCAGCAGGTCGAGGGAAGGGATCCTACCCCTCTACTCCGCTCTGCTGAGACCCCACCTGGAGTCCTGCATCCAGCTCTGGAGCCCTCAGCACAGGAAAGACATGGACATCTTGGAGCAGGTCCAGAGAAGGCCACAAAAATGATCAGAGGGATGGAACACCTCTCCTCTGAGGACAGAGGCTGAGAGGGCTAGGGTTGTTCAGCCTGGAGAAGTGAAGGCTCTGGGGAGACCTTCTTGCAGCCCTCCAGCACTTCAAGGGGCCAAGATGGGGACAGACTTTTTAGCAGGGCCTGTAATGATACGACAAGGGGTAACGGCTTTAAACTAAAAGAGAGCAGATTTCAGCTAGATATAAGGAAGACTTTTTTCACAAGGAGGGTGGTGAAACACTGACGCAGGTTGCCCAGAGAGGTGGTAGATGCCCCATCGCTGGAGACATTCAAGGTTAGGTTGGATGAGGCTCTGAGCCACCTGATGTAGTTGAAAATGTCCCTGCTTACTGCAGGAGTGGTGGACTAGAGGACCTTTAAAGGTCCCTTCCAGCCCAATGATTCTATGATTCTATGATATATAACATTGGGTAACCTAAGATATTAAATTACCGCTGTCTAGTTTATTACACACTAATTTTTAGTTTAATATAAATGAAAACTTACAGAATAAGGGGTAAGAAGAGGATAAGGAGGGTAAGAAGGTAAAGAAAGGCGAGGTAAGGAAGACAGGGACATTCCCACACCAGTGGCAGATCCTTCCCGTGAAAACCGTCATACCAGTGTCAGGTTTTCCAGGTGCAAAGCTTTTAAAGTAGTGGCACAAAAACAACTGCATGAGAACAAAGGAAAAATAGTGCTCCAAAGGCTTTCAAAACACATTGTGACAAGAGCTTAAGTGAGAGGTTACAGAGCTACCCGGGAAAGGCAGGCCAGAGCCTTGGAAATGGAAGGCCCCAAGCACTGCAAAAGCTAAGGCACCCTGCAACAACACTCATCTCACACACCGGAGTGTCTGTGTGTCATGGTTCAGCCTCACCTGGCAAGTAAGCACCATGTAGTCAATCGCTTGCCCCGCCCCCAGGTGGGATAGTGGAGAGAATTGGGAAAAATAAACTTGTGTGTTGAGATAAAAACAGTTTAATAGGACAGCAAAGAAAAAGTTAATAATAATAATAATAATAATAATAATAATAATAATAATAAAGGAATATACAAAAACAAGTGATGCACAATGCAACAATTGCTCACCACCCAGTGATTGACAGCCTGTCCCCAAGTAGGAATTCCCATCCCCCAGCCAACGTTAGTTTTATATACTGAGCATGACATTATATGATATTGAACATCCCTTTGGCCAGCCTGGGTCAGCTGTCCTGGCTGTGCCCCCTCCCAGCTTCTTGTGCAGCTCCTCGCTGGCAGAGCGCGGGGAGCTGAAAAGTCCTTGACAGGACTTCAGCAACAACTAAAACATCAGTGGGTTAATAACATGATTCTCATAATAAATCCAAAACACAGCATTATACCAGCTATTAGCAAGAAAATTAACAGTGTTCTGGGGTACAGGGGTGCACTATTCCTTTTTGAAAATTTAAAGCTGAATCTAACTTTGAAAGTTGATTTTGTAAAACTGCTGTCTAGCAAGGGGAATGATAATGCATAATAGCAGAGCAGGTTCTCTGCACGACCTTGAGTGTGTCCCTTGGTTTTCTGGCACAGGATTTTTCAGCCTAGAACATGATTCATGTAAAATGTATCTATCTCTAATTAAAGGAATGGTCCACATCACCTAGTCTTTGGCAGCTCCTAAGTCTAGATATGTCTAAAGCACATCTGATGCCTCTTTGGTTTTCCTGAATGTCCTGTAAGCACCTGAAGCACATATTTGAGAAACGCTGGAGCTGGTAGCAGCTCTTCAGGAAAGAGCTGGAAGTTTTGGTGGTTTCTAAACTGGAAGGATCAGCTATGCTCTGTTGTTGAAGAAAACAAAACAATCCCATTCAGATAGAGAAACAGGAACCTTATCTGCAAAGGACGTTAAAAAAAATCCTTTTCATATGCTTAGGATAACAAGAGTTTAGCTGGAGTATTTTGTCCAGTTTAAGGTGCTGCAGTTTGAGAAACCTGTGGATCAATTAGAGAGAATCCAGATGAGAACAATGAACAAGTCTAGAAAAGGATAACCTACAGGAAAAAATTGAAAGACACTGGAAAATTTATGCAGTACAGAGAGAAATAAGGCCCTTTCTTTGAGATTATTTCTGTTCATCTGTTCTGTCCTACCTATAAAAATCCTAAGGTCATCCAGTGCAGACTGCCTATTTTAAAGTGTTTCCACAATGGACTGAAATCCCAAATACCTTAGAACAAATTATAGGATGTAAGAATTCACCTTCCTTCCTTACTTTATGCTATTCCTAGTAATAGATCTAGCAATAGCTAGTAATCCCTAGTAACAACTGACTTTAAAAAAGACAATATTATTCAGCTTCTGCTCCGGATTAAAGGAAGATGACCTCAAGAATTAATCTTCCACTGCTGTTCTGTTTCTTTGTAAATAGAATAATCTGCCAACTGCTACATTTGCACTCCTTGAAAAGTGAAGACGATGTCACTCTTCAAATATGTTGTTGCTTATTGCTTGGCTTTTGATGGCTTTATCACTAGCCAGTTAGTATGTGAGATTTTTTCCAGTTATGCTGTTCACATCAAACCAGTAAGAAATAGCTATTGTGCCAGGATGCTGAGCTTATGGAGAACACAATTATGTGCTTTTTAGCCATGGAATTTTATTTAGGGAGGATTTTGAATACTTTTCCAAGGTCAGTGTTTATGCGTGTCATTGATATCCAGAGGGAAAAAAGAGGCATTTCTAAACATGTTGTTTTCCAAAAATGCCTTTGAGTTAGTAGGTGGTCCAAAATGTCCAGACTGTTACAAGCATGGAAGCTTTTATTCTAGGCTTTAAATACATTCTGACCCCATATAACATATGTGCGCTAAATAGAAAGATTTCAGATCAGGGGACTCATTTGGTCACAGGCATTTCTAGGTTAGATAAGCATCTTTCATGACTGAGACTCCATGTATATTGTTTTACATTGAACTCTTATTGGAGCAGGCACCCTGTAGAATGAGTCCCACCTCACTGAGTCTTTCAGTGGTTATTTTCCTGATTAAGGAAGTACATTAACTACCTCTCATACACTCACCTCTAACATTGTTCCCATGTATGCCATATAGTCTTTCTTCCACTTCCTAAGATTTAATTCTACCTGTGTAAGAGAATGAGCTATGGATATCATCTGTGTAAAGGGTTTCTATTAGGGCCTGAATAATTATTTTTTTTAAAAAATCCTTCCTTGAGATCAGTCGTTACTCAGAACCCACAAATTTTTTCACCTTTACCCTTCTGATTTTCTCCTGCATTCCACCAGGAGGGAGTGAGAGAGCGGCTGCATGGTGCTTAGTTGCCAGCTGGGATTGAACCACAACAAATGTCAATGACAATTCAGGGGGGTTGGAAAAGGAGGGAAAAGCTTAACACTAAAAATATCACAAGCTGACCACAATTAAAAAGAAAAAATCCACAACATATCTTCCTTCTAGGATATTTCACTTATCTTGTGATCTAAGCCTATGACAAAGAAGTGTCTAAGGACAACGTCTTTTAACAATTCAGTTCCTAGAAAAAGTACAGTAACTTACATGTTCATAAGCCAAAAAATCAGACTAGGGTTTACCCTAACCAAAGCATTAATGTATCTCTGTCTTCGTAGACTTTTTGTTTATCCGTTGGAAGTAGTACTGTAGTGGATAGTAGTAATTTTGGCAGTGTAAGTGGCCATTAGGGAAATGATAAAAATTATCCCAAAAGCTAAACATGTAAAAATGCTTCAGTTACCAATCTGTTTTGATTACTTTTTTTTTCTCCTTGAAGTCCGTATTCAGCTTTTCCAGTATCTGCCAATTACCCCACCAGTCTTTCTTGTTTTACACTTAAGCCCAGCATACCCCAAAAAATCTCATGCTAAACTATCTCTCTTGGGGAAAAAAAAAACCACAAAACTTCTGTTTATCATATACCCTTGTGTTGAGGTACAGATGTACATGCAGTGGGCTGAGGCAGGGAAGATCAGATGTATTTTATTTCCTTGATTAGCACTGAACAGGCTGCTAGTGTCAGGATCTTGATTCACCTTTCCACACATAAGCACCTGATGCCCTTTGAGGTGCTCTAGAGTACTCCACCCAGCCTCCAGCAACAGGTCTCAAAGGTCATGGTTTCCCCCTAGCTCTCTATCATCTCTTCTGGCCCACTGAGGATGTCTCAGATTCATACACTTGAATATCTAGAATCATTTTAGACAGCCAAAGGTAAGAGAAACGTTGCGAACAGCATGTTTACATTAGGATGAAGCTGTTCTCTGGGCTCAGAGCAATGACAAGAGGCTCAGTTAAGCACATCTGAGATGTCCTGAAAAAGTCAGGAGAAAAATAAGTAGCACAGGCAAGAAAGAAAAAAGCTAGACTGTGATACTGAGCAACAGAGCAAAAGCAGAGCCTGCAAGTGCTTCTGCTCCAGTGACGGATACCTAAAAATTAGGACAGGGGAAGCACTGGGCAGACACTAGCAGTCACCCTGATAGAGCAGCACATCAGAGGCCTCCTGGAAGGAGGACGATCAGTGTGATGCACTATTTGTAGGTTATCAACTTTAGAGGAGCAGGATGCATAGGTGAGGGGGTAGTGCTGTACATGAAATACAGCAGTTCAAGTATCACAAGAAAAAAGAAGTACCTAGAAATCTCTATGGGTAGAGATCCCATATTCTAAAAACAAAAATGTAATACTAGAACTGCTCTACTGAGCCCATTTTGGAATGCTGATAACAATCAGGAAAAGTTCAACGAGATTAGAGAAGATGTGAATTTTGAAGATTTAGTAACAATGAGATGTTTCAGCTGCCCAGTAAAAGACTGATTCCTCAACCAGCCAGCTGCAGGACCTGCAAGAAATGATACGGTTCCAGATTTGGTCTTGAGTGTTCACAGGGCCTAGTTCAAAAAATATTAATGGGAAAACTATTCTGCAGTAATAGTCACAATACAATTGGTTTCAAAGCTGTAGTAGCAGACAGTAAGGTAAATCAAAGCATGACAAGCAATTTCAAGAAAGAAGACTCTCTAAAATCAGGTAATTAGAGGAAAAAAAAAGAAAAAAACACAAAACACCAAAACAAAACAAAAAAACCCCACAGAAAACCCGAAAAAAATGCAATCCAGAAAGCAAAATGTCTACAAGCAGCCTGAAGGCTGTTCAAAAACACCAGGATTCTCAGGTGACCTCAATGCTGCAATTCAGAAAGGAAGTAAAAACATCCAACTAAAAAAGAATGTAAAGCTAGGGGTGTTCAAAGAGATAGTAAAAAAATACACAGGACTGGTTGGTACTCACCCAAGTGCTCTGAAGTAACTCTAACATGAAATTGCAGAGCTGCTGGCCAAGGTATGCAACCTATCATGCAAACAGCCATGATGCCACAGGACTCCCATCCACAGGACAGGTTCTGCAGGAAAACCTGGACATCATAGACTAATGAGACAGATTTCCAGCCCTGATGAGATGGTAGAGTCTATAATGAAGAACAAGACTACAAAACACATAGATAAATCAAGTCTATCACAAAAAAGTCAGTATGACTTCTGCAAAGGGAAAATCCTACCTCACTAACCTGCTGCCCGCAGATATAATATATCTGGATTTTTAAAAAGTCTTTACAAGGTGTCCTGGTTTCAGCCAGGATAGAGCTGGCTTTCTTCACAGAAGCTAGCGTGAGGCTGTTTTGGATTTGAGATGAGGAAATGTTGATAAGGTGCTGATGTTTTGAGTTGTTGCTGAGCAGTCAAGGACAGTCCAGCTTCTCGTGCTGGCCTGCCAGCAAGAAGGCTGGGGGTGCACAGGGAGTTGGGAGAGGACACAGCCAGGACAGCTGACCCAGGCAGGCCAAAGAGAAGTTCCCCACCATACAATGTCATGCCCAGTACAATTGGAGTTAGCCGGGGGGCAGAAATCGCTGCTTGGGGATGGGCTATTGGTCACCGGGTGGTGAGCAATTGCTGTATGGGGCATCACTTTTCTTGTACGTTCCTTTGTTGGTATTATTATTGTTGTTATCATTGTTGTTTCCTTCTCTCTTGCTGTCCTATTAAATGTTTTTATCTCAACCCATGAGTTTTTTCCCAATTCTCTCCCTCGTCCCACTCCTCCCGTGGGGGAGTGAGCGAGCAGTTGCGTGGTGCTTAGTTGCCGGCTGGGGCTAAACCACGACAAAGGCTCCATACTAAAGTTATTACTGCCAGCAAGCAGCAGAAGCAGGGCTGCTCCATGAGGGGGTAAGCCAGGAGCCAAGTGTGACCCCAGCACATGCAGTGCCCTCACCCCTGGGGAAGAAGGCTAGGGTGTAACAGGTGTCATCAACTGCCCAGTGATCACCAGGTAGGGTGAAGTCGGGTTCTGAGCCAGGTCCAGGGTCAATCCAGGAAGCCCTGCCAGGAAGAACAGGAGATAGAGCAAGAAATTATCTAGGGCATAGGTCCAACCATGAGACAGGGCTAGAGATAAGGCTATGCCAGCAATGCAATAAAATCTCAGCAGGTAAGTCAGGGTAGCAGGATAAAAGGCCAAGAACAAGATTACCTACAGCACGGGACTGGGTCACAGTCAGGGTCAGGACCAAGTCTGATATGGAGCCCCAGCGCCCACAGGCAGAGGTGTAGATGTGTTCCTCAGGTGAAGCTGGTCAGGGTAATTAAGGCTTGTTCGTGCCCTCAGGCCCTGACAGTTACAGAAATTAAGTCACCATAGGACTGGAGTAAAGGTCCTTTTGCGGAATTAAAACTGGTTAGAGAAAAATCAGTGGAATCCCTTGGCAGTTGCTTCTGGGACTGGTTTTACCTGTCATCTTCATCAGTGGCCTGATGAGAGGAACGTCTAGTGAAGTCTCCAAGTCTGGCAATGATATGAAGGCCTTTTCAGGTAGTCAAGTGATTAGTGGGCAAAAATGGCAAGTGAGTTTCAGTGTAGAAAATCAGGTGGCACATATAAGTAGAAATGATGCATATCATGTTTACAGATGCAGCTGTCAGGTCTGAGTTCGGCAACTCAACGTGCAACTCAAGCATTTGAAGCCATCTCAGCTCTCTGAAATCGTTGGCTCAGTGTGCAGCAGCAGCCTAAAGAGGGTCACTGGCCTGCTCTATGTCACCAGAAAGGGTACGGAGAACAACATGGACAGCATCATTTTGTCACTGTTGAAAACTTTGTTGCACTTCCATTTGGTATACTGTGTATAGCCCTGGTCTTCACATCTAAAGGGTGCAGCAGTGATAAATAAAGTGCAGAGATAAGCACTGAAAATGATCAAGAGGATGAAGCAGCTGCCATACAGTAAGAAACTAAAAACCCTGGGACACTGAAATCTGGATAGAAGAAGCTTGAATGGAATAGTCATTAGTTTTACAAAGTCATAATAGTCACAATTAAAAAGAACACAAAACTGGTTTTCGTCATAATCCACAAGACTGTAACTGCAGGCACTCACTGAATTTGTAGGAGGTTAGTATGAAACAGCTAAAATGAAGTACATTTTTTACACAAAGGGTAGTGAACTTCTGGAACTTGTTGCCACAGGGTTATGTGGAGGCAGGCAGTATCAGCAGGCTTAAAAGGGGATTAAACAAATTCAAGGGCAGCAGATCCACGAACAGATACTTTTGGACTACAAATTGTTCTCGGAGTAGGAAGTGGTTCTTTCTTTACTGTTCTGTATGATGTTCTGATGATTTATTCTTGACGTATTACTGTTGGTCAGGCTTTTATAACTGGCATTCTTACATTTATGTGCAGTGTATGTACATTTGCTCAAACTACTGTCATTGTTAAAGCCAGTATGAGCTGGGAGCTAAAACCACAACCAGCTTCACAAAGCAATAGAGGGTGGAGAGTTTGGAAACCAAGTAGACAATCTGGAACAACATAGAGAAGACTGTTGAGCAGATGTACTTTATCTAGGCCTCTACCTCCAACAACCCCTGAACTGCTGGATCCACGTTGTATGTACCTTGCTCTGTTGGCAGCCTTATTTCAGAACAGAGTCATCAAATTACTGTGGTTAAGTATGATATTTGCCTCAGAAAATTCCCTGAGCTGAAATAGAGGCCAGAAGAGTACTTTGGGGAAATATCTCACATGGTTGCCCTTTAGGCTTCCCCTTGCTTCTGTTGTAAAAGGATATTGGGCTAGGCAGACCCTTGATCTGAGTCAGCACTGCTGTTCCTACCTTGACCAGTGATCCTGACATAATCTGTATAATGACTACAGCAACAGAACATGCTAATATTAGCTTTGTAATGAAATCTACTGATCTGTTGAAGCCAGACTGTGGCTGATTACATTTTCTTTGCACTAGTCAGCTCAATCAGTTGGAGGTGTTAAGACTTTAACATTTTGAAACAATTTGTGGAAGACGATGTTCATGTTCAAGCCTCACTGGCTGCCTATCAGCAAATAAAATTTGGTCACTTTTTGGACGTGGTATGTGGTAGTTTTAAAAATGCAATGGTTATTCTGTTCATTGCGATTTTGATCCTCTAGAAGTCATGTTCTGTGACTTGCAATTATATATATTGTTATTTTCAGTGTATTTTAAATTGGCCTATTTTTCATCTGAATGTCATTGTGCTTATATAAGATGCTGAATATAGCATTTTGTAGATGATTAAAACACATTCAAATAACATTTTCCTTTAAATCACACAGTTAAATAACTTGCAGACCTCTCTACAATTACATGAGTTCAATTCTGTCTTACATCAACCCCCACTATTTCAACCATCAGGTCTTAACAAAGCTTAAGAAAGGGGAAGTGTTGACTCAACATACAGATGGAGAGCCAAAGCCTGGAAATATTACATGACTTGCTCAAAGTTACTCAGGGAACAGCAGAGGAGCTAAATTAGTGCTAGATCTCTTGGGTCCTGAACCACAACAACATTGCCTTCCTTCTTCTCACCACTTCTATTTAAGCCACAGCTTCCCATATTAATCTTCTTCAACTGCATTCTTAGGGAAACCCAAGGGAATCTATCTTTTTTAGGCCTTCCTTCTATGTGTAGGTGTGCTGGCAGACAGGCAGGTCGCAGATGACTGGGTGAGACAACTGACTGGGTGAGACTCTGTGGTAGCCAGAGAGCAAGGCTGCCAAGCCACTCCCTACAGCCAAGGGTCAGAGCCTGCACATACCCAAAGGTCCAAATGAGGATGTTAACAGCGCAACTTCTATAGCAAGAGGCATGTGTTTTGGCTCCTCCTCTTCCTTATGCCACCACGATGACTCGTCGTGGTAAACCAAACTTGGAACAAGATAGAGACACTGGACACATGTAAAAATGCATTTTTATCCAAAAGAATGTTTTCCAGACTTCCTCTGAGGTCAATGCAATATTTGCTTGCTCTGAACAATATTGCCCCTAACAATACAGACATTGTTCGAACAATACATACGCAGACCGAACAATTGCTCTTAACGATGCAAGCACTTCAACTTGTCAGCAATGCACTGCTGGAGAGGCTAAGCAGAGTTAATGAAAGTGGAAAACTCTGCCATCTCAGACTATTTGCTTAGAAATGAAATGAGGTGCCAGAAGAAGTATTCCCAGAAGGTAATTTTCATCCAGCAACCCCAGAATCCTTCTGTACAGGAGAGAAGGGGCTGAAAGCCGTAACCTGAAATGCAACAAATAGGTCACTGGAGGAAACTGTCTCCCTTCTTTATTTATAGACATGACCATTTGGGTAAAGCAGCTCTCAACGTGTAACACAGGCCCTTGGACATGATGCCAGGGCTTCAGGCTTTGTGCAGGAACTGCACAGACTCCAGAGGGACCTCTGGGGCCCTGAGCCCATGGGGCAGCCCTCATGGATTCACATGTGGAAGAGGCATTAACCCACCATCCTTGCAGAAGTTTTGGTGAGCCGTCTCTCTCTCTGACACAGGAGTTTGAACTTTTTTCCCCACTCATGTGGTGCTTCCAAGTCCATTAACCTTCCACATCAGGGCATATCATGTGAGATACATTAGATACTAGGTAACTGTATGTCGCACATTCCTCTCTGTGCCCAATCCCTAGATCATATGGGTGATTGCAAGTTCAGATAATGTACCATTAGACACAAAAAAATTACTAATAGCAAATGTAATACCTCTGACTTACTTCACAGTTTGCCAAAAAAACTGGAAAATCTGAACCAGGACAGAGAGATCCATTTGCTCCTTCTTCTCTCATGTCTATTTATCTATTCTGCTTTTGGATCTTCATTGAGTGACTCTCAGAACCAGGTGATATCTTTTCAAAGGGCATACAGCTTTTACTTAAAGATTTAAATTGTGATGGATTACACATCCTTAGTCATAACATTTTATATAGTTGATTATCTTCACTGTAAATAGTGCCACCTGGGATTACTTGGCTTTAATTTCCAACTGCTGGACCTTTTGTTTTCTTTTTTTAAGCTGCTTTGCTTTTTGGGCAAATGAAATTGATCTGCCTATGGAGAAGTCTGGGGAAAGCATTTCAATAAATGATGGGACATGAACGTATGTTAGTTACTGGGTAACACCCTTTAGCCTGTAAGAAGTGATCTAAGCAATAATACTGTGAACTGCTTCTAGGCTTCAACCTACATAATTATGTAAGGCAGCAGTGCCAGGTAGTGATAACATGGCAGTTTATGTAGTTTTGTATTGCTTTTAAGGTGAACTTCAGCTCACAGACACAGAGAGACAAGAATAGTAGAATGTAAAGTACCACACAAAGGGTGAAGCATAGCTGAGGACAGCCAAACCTTACCCCTCACTGCCTTTTGAAAACCACATCCTGTGATAAATTTGTGTTTAAAAAATAACTGCATTTTCACAGGAATTCCTTACCTCAGCAGCTCAAAGTTTTTGCTGATTATCTGTTGTTAGTCATAAAATAAAAGGTCATTTCAGTGTATGTGTACACATGTACATATACATTTGAATAAAAAACATAGTGTACATGTGTGGGTATGCATATTCCTGTGAGGGGAGCGAGAGAGAACATGATAGCTTTTTTAAGACACAGGACTGGAAGTTTAATTTAAAAGATGTCTATCCAATTCTACAAACTCCCGAAACATCTCAAGGGGCCTGTCTGATACCTGCTTCCATTAAACAGAGATACATCTCACCTGCTCTATTTACAGGTCACTTTTATCTCACCTTTCCCCAAAAAACTGTGCCCTATATGCCACAGCCTTTTTAAATCCGTGTTAAGTCCATATGTTAGGTTCATCTCCCTTTCCTGCAGACATGATCACTTTTCTGTCCCACACGGGGCCCAGGATGGGTTACACACCTCATCCCCTGGCCCTGGAGAACTGTCTTAGGCTCACAGAATAGGCACAATTGTCACTATTAATCTTTACTGATTATTTGCTTTGCAGTGATGCTTCTGTGTCAGTCATGGTCCAGGACTCTTTTGCACTGCACAATCAGAGAATCAAAAATTGAGCCAATTTGTGTAGTAGAGACAATAGTTAGATCTACACTAATGGATAGTACTTAGTCTGATAGGCAGGTCTCAACATATCACCAACTAGTGTTGAGTCTCTACTATAGAAAAGGCATATGCTAAAATATGTGTAGCATATTTTATGGAATTTATTAATATATATGAGAAGGATCCTCTCTCATGAGAAGAGCAACTTGGGAAAATTCATGAAGATGCTTCTCATAAATATATGATAGAAGGATGGTGATGACTTGTACTGTATTATTTAGAGCTGACATCCCAGCAATAAATGCATGATATGACTGTTTCTCAGTGCAACTGGAGAGGACAAGGAAAATAACACTTGCAGAAGCATTCCAAATTAGAAGCCAGGACATTTGGCATGCTGTTTTTAGGTCAGGTGCTAAAATACTGTAGTATGCCTATATGAAGCCAAGTTGAAATCACAAAGGAGGAAATCTAACCCTTTTCTTTGTCCCACCAGCTATCCTGAATAAGGGCTCTGTATGTCTTAAATTTCTGTTAAGAAAAAGGCTTAGTTAATGAACCCCAACTTCCCACTTACATGACTTCCTAGCTGCACATTCCCCTCCAAGAGCTGACAGACCATTGCTGGTGGGCAGTCTAGAGACAAGAGGTAGCAGGAACTGAGGAGTGACTGCTGGGCCTTTCTACTCCCGAGGACACCAGTGCATTGCTTAGTTGCACCTCAGGCAGCAATTCCTCAGAAATGTTTACCCTAGCTGGAGAGTTGGAGGACTTCTGCAGCAGACTGCCAAAAAATACAGTGAGAAAACAGAAGCGAGCGGAGCCCAGGCTGAGGGCTGAGCGCTGGCTCACCCCCCTGCAGAGACAGCCTTGTTACAAGCTAAGGAGGAACCTCTGATGAGGTCCTACAAACCAGTGCAACAAACTTCAAAGCAGCCCTACAGAAGTCATAGTCTGCAGCTGTCAGCAGAAAAAAACAGTATTTAAGAAGCACTACTGTAGTAACCAAAGCAGAATTTTGAACACACAAAACTAAGCCTTAGGGTCCTTACTTAGCATCTCTGATTTGAGGCTTATATTAAAAAGGGGAAGAAAAACACAGAACCTTTCACTATGTTTTGCCTTGACTCTTGCAAACTAAAAGTAGCAACAAGGTTGTGTTTGGTATGACCCAGATTTGCCAAGAATAGAGGTCCTACTTATTCCTTCATTTTTAGGTAGCAAAAAAGGATGTGCAGGAAACTATCAAATAGTAAGCACCTGCTCTGCATGCATTAGTGTTCTTACATATACAAAAAAACTGATGCCAAAACAGAGGCATGCTAACCTTAGAATTGCTGGGTTTGGTACACACATCCTAAGACTCTTTGTGACTGTGTGGTCTTGACTACGCTTCCAGTTACTGGCAGGATAAAAGGGCAATGGAAATCCTTAAATTGCCTACACGACAGATTAAACAGTCTGGGCTCACAGTAGCATTAAGAAACTTGTTTGCAAACCTTGAGATCACAAGGCTGAGCAGGAAAGCAGGACCTTGCTTGCATCATATCATCATTAAATATGTACAGCGGTATTGACAAAAGCCAGACTTCCAAAGATTGCCTACATTTCCTTCAGGCAATCCACTCCAGATGCTGTCCAGTGACTTCTAGCAGTGCTCTGCTTGGAATGAGGGATTAGCTGGTTGATCCCTGTAAGGGCCCCAACTCATTTCAACATAAAAAATGTCACAAGGACAATATGTAATAATTATTTCCATTTCAGATGTACCTTAAACTACATGGTTTCAGAAATTAAGAAATATAGCCAGGAAAACCCCAGCAGTGATGTTGTGATTTGATCAGAACATTAATATGTTCTACAGCAAGAAGGAATTAATGAAAATGCTGTCATGCATATAAAGCTTTGCTTCTACTGACTAATTCCCTCTTTGCTAGTATATCTCCACAGAGTTTCCAAAAATAAATTCAATTAAGTTTAAAAAATATACACTTTGCATTATACTTCTGTAACTAAGAGGTTGTGGAAGTGATGTCTATAATAGGAAATTCAAAATCTGACTATCAAACAGGACAGATTTTTGCAAAGAATCTACAGTCCAAATTTACTCAGATGTAGATTTAGGAGCCAAATACCCTTCGTTTCAAAGCATCATTGTGATTTTAGGCAATTCCAACTGCAAAAAGGTGGACAATTGCATGCCTGGGCATAGTTCTGTTCTGGTTTTCTCACAGTTAGTACCTTAGGGTTATGAATGTATCAAAGATAGGATAATGCTGCACTGAATCTGTTCTTTCCCCAAATGGACATCTATTTGTCTGTTGCTCCTGCCCATGAAGACATGGAAAGGCAGATCATATGGCAGGAGGAGGTTCTGGTACCTTTGGAGAACCCAAAGAGAGGGATATAACTACTGGCAGGAATAAATCAGTGTATGCCTTTTTTCTGTCCCATAGCCAGTCCCCCATGCATCATCTGCACTATTTTCTCCTTCTGTCTCCCCGCACTCAGCCCTGGCTACACCAAACACTTCTTTCACAACAGCTGGACAACAGGAGTGCAGGGATCAGATAAATTAGAAACTTCCTCCTGTCCCTAAAGCTGTGGAGAAATTCAGATTGGATCCACACAGAAAAGAGAAAGATGGCGGGGAGGAGAAATAGCCCCAGGAAAATCTGTGGTAGCAAATAGAATCAATCAGAAGGTTTACAAAATGATGCACAAAAAAGGTAAAAAGAGTACAGCCTTATTATGAAGCAAACTGTTCCCGTAGATCCAACAGCAGCACACACAGAGCACAGGACCAGAAAAGCCACAGGGAGACAGGCAAACCTTTGCTTTTTTTTTTTTTCCCAAGAATGCCAATGTGCGCCAGGCCTAGCTGCACCATCCGCTCAACAAAGGTCACAAATACAAGGCTGCATCCTGAGCACCCATGTCATAAGGTTTCTCTGTCTCCACAGGTTGGATATCTGCCCTAGGCAGTGACAAAGGAGGCAGCACCACCCAGAAATCAGGATAGTGCTCAAGTCATGTTATACCTGGAGGCAAAGCCCACACACTCATCGTGCTGTTCCGCCACTGTCTGCTGCATGCTGAGAGGCTTCCTGCCCTGTCACCATATCACGAAGTCTCTAGTTATTGAGAAAATGGCAAACACATATTAAACTCTATTTTTTTAGTTGATTATATAATTGATAGAGGTGAGAAGGAGCAGCAGTACCACCAACATCCTGGTCTACATAGCAAAAAAGTTTCATGATAGCAGTGCTCAAGAAGATGGGAAATTTTAATCTGATCATTCTGTACAGAGGGAGTCACCCCCAGCAATACAGAAGCTATTCTGAGAAAGAAGGTAAAAGGACCCTGTCCAGGGACTGTAGCATGCATCTGAGGGAAAACCATGCTGGGTTGCAGGAGAGATGCCACCTAGATGACCTCTGTATAGTTGCTTTGGCCCATCCTGACTCCCAAGAAAAGCTCTAAGGTTGCACATACTGCTCCAGTTAGTCAGTGTTCAGTGAAGCTCTTCTAACTCTTTGTATGACACATGGAAAGAATATCCTGTCCCAGGAGACTGCCTCCTTGGGAAGTCGAGGTCCAAGGCTGAGCACAGGAGATTGGATTTGACTCCACACCACTGAAAACTATGTCTTTCATGCAAGAAGACTCCCATTTTTCTGGACATTAATTTGTACAGACTCCATCTCCATCCTACCTCCATACTTTGTGGTCTTCAGTGTATTTATCACAGTATATTTATTCATTCAAGCCTGGTCCCCACAATTACACTGTACCATGTAATCCTTTCCTAAGACACTCTCTGGCTACCAACTTTGACAGGATCAGAATGCTCCCATAAGAAGCCCCTCCCTACACTTACCAATTGTCATCTCAAAACTCACTGCATTTGTGGGTTTACTTATATCAGAGGTCTGGTTCAGAAAGCTGCTGTATTTTGAATTTCCAGTACTTGGATGGAGTATACAGGTGCAACCTGACCATAGGTGTCAGCCTTTCTGATTACGGGTAGACAGCAGTTGCTCTGCTTCCATTCTCCCAGGACTTATGGTGTCCTAAACTGACTCTGGAAAGGGCACAAGCTCCTGTTTCCTGCTCTTTCTGCACACTAAACAACTCCTAGAGCTAAGCCCAGTGACCCCAGGCTTGTTTTGAACTATGGCTCTTAGACTCTTTCAAGATTCATGTGGTTAGGTTTTATATGTGGGGAAAAAAAGCTGTTTCTCACCCCCACATACACTCTATGCTCACATATATTCCAAATCATCCATAAAAGGTCTGCAGCATAATCATTACACTGGTCAAATATGAAAGGCAGCCTTGCAAAATTTTATTCACCCACACTGCCTGTGTGAGTCACCTTTCATTTCAACCAGTAAGTAAAGCATTGTTTGTTGTTGTCACCACTGATAGAAGAAAGGGTGAATAGATTTTCTGTGACTGAAAGGCATATTCAGTGTTACTTTTCTCGTGGCATTTTTGCAAGTCTGAAGTTAAATTGTTTCATTCTGATCCTATTTTATTGGCTTTGCTCAAAATCTGGGTACTTGTTAGATATGAAGAACACCCAGTGCAAATACAAAAGCTCATAATTTAATTTATCTGCAATTTTACTTGTCAGGATTTAATCAAATAGTGATAGCCAACTACATTTCTGGAGAATTCTCCATGAGTTACTAACTTAATCACACTTCCAAGTATTTCTTCTTATGACTGCGACAAATTTTTCCCCTCAGATGGGAGGAAAGGCTGACCTCAAAACTGCTTTTCAGACAAAGAGTAACAAAAAAAAATAGAGATATTTTGACCACAAACATAGGTTTCCTTGAACAATTAATAATTTTCAAACAGATGTTGTCTTCCGTGGTATGTCCACCTGTTGATACACAATGACTAGCACACCTCTCAACAGCAATGGACACACAGGTAACAACCCAAGCTTAAAACTCTTCCATCATATTTTCAAAGTTGCAGTAAAGCTGGAAATTGATTTCGTATTCCTGAAGCTGAGATTGATGAACCAAGTCAGACTATAGGAATCCCTTTGAACAAAGTAATTTTGGGATGCTTATAAGCAAGGAGCAACACGTTTCCCATCTTCTCACTCCTGTTCATTATATACACTAGACCTCTGGACAATATCTGAAGCGTTGCCAGAAATGATTTTTATTTTCTTAGCTAACATGAGTAAGAGGTTACAAATGCTGAATGCAGTTTACATCCTACTTAACTGTGCAATAGATTATGCTCACCTGGAATTGCAAATGGATCCTCCTTAGGATTACTCATGGAGAACCAGCTTTAAGTATAGCAAACAGCTGGTCTCTAGACCACCATTTCCCAAGAAAAGATCATCAAATTCTTAATTTTTTTTGTTATTGTTTATACAATGATTTCTGCAGGCTTATTCCATCTGCATGTAAATGTTCCCTGTAAATATTTACCAATACTCTAGTATACTCCAGTGAACAGAATTCATAAGATTTTTTTTTTTAAATGGGAAGATGGGAAATTCAAGTTCAAAGCACTCATTATCTCTTCAATGTACATAAAACCAACATGAGATATAAGTTTTAAGACCCATGCTAGTTCTTCAGTTCAGTATGACATTATGTTGCACTTGAATAGACTATTTCAGTAGCTCATGCAGTGTGCATAGAAATCTATACTGTGTGTTTTTGCAGCTCCCTCAGTACCTGCATAGTCTGCAGTCTTCAGTGTATTTATCGTAGTATATTTATTCATTCAGCCTGGTCCCCACAATTACACTGTACCATGTAATCCCTTCCTAAGACACTCTCTGGCTACTGACTTTGACAGGATCAGAATGCTCCCATAAGAAGTCCCTCGCTACACTTACCAATTGTCATCTCAAAATTCACTGCAGTTGTGGGTTTACTTATATCAGAGGTCTGGTTCAGAAAGCCGCTGTATTTTTAATTTCCACCCCAAGTATACTTATGACCATGTTCAGAATGACTCTTCCCCTTTCCTGAGATTTACCAGTTCCTGCCCAATATACATCTAGCCAGCAAAGTTTTTGTCACTTTTTTAATAGCTGAGGAGTTGGATCACTCAGAACTCTGGAGGACTGCAGTAGGTTGAATAATGGCATCTTTCTTTTTTGATTGTGTGACCTGGATTTGAAAAAGCTGAAGCTTTGAACTCTGTCCCATTCCCTGCATTTCCTGGTAACTACAACAGACATGGATCATTTGTGAACAGCTCAGACCTTTGGACGCCACTTACATACACAAGACTTGATCCAAAATCCAGTACAGTCAGTGGAAAGACTTCTGGTTGACTTCCATTCTCTCCGGACAAGGAATACTTCATGGGTCTAGAACATACACGCTTTTTCTTCACGTAGTAGCACATACATATTACCTTTGCAAATTTTTTCCAGTTAATGGTCCAAAATAAAGACTCAAGTGCTTTAGCGCAGTTTCCTTCTTCATAGCAAACTTCCAAAAAAGCATGGACAGCAACTGTGAGTCACCACACTCAAAACGACAAACCAGAAAGTAACAAATGCTCAGTAAATATAATACAGTATCTATAATGTGCAGCCAAACAAACAGAAAAGCTTTGAAACAAGTTTCTCAATATGAAGATATATTTGTAGAAATGCTGATCCATTTATGAAACTTTGTGGCAATCAGAATTGCCAGGGAAATTAACACGAGAGTTATGTGGGACTTCACCCCAGAAGCCACAGACACAATATTTTTGTTTGTATATAAAAAATAAGTTATTTATGCCAATCAGTAGTGGGAGTCATTGATGGTTTTAATTGAAAAAATTCTTGTTAGATTACCAAAATTGTAAAATCATCATGGGATGTTTCATGAAATGTAGCAATTGAACTGAACTTCTGAAAGAATGGGAAAACCTGGCAGACTGCAAATTTGACTCTGCCCAGACTGTGGGCAAGAAGAGATGTTCTCTGAGAGCCGTTAGGAAAGGATCTCAATGTGTCTGAAAGAGAGGAGAGCACAGGAACTTCTGCATCTTGTGGAGGTGGACTAGTACCTTTGGAGATTGGCAATCCTGGAGCCTCTGGGCCACACGTGGTCTAACTTGCAATAATACACTGCTAGTGTTGTGAACAGGAATGATGGCCCTGCTATGTTTACATCCCAGCAGTCTCACTGACCTGGCATGTGTCTCAGTATGTAAATCTAGAGCAACCTCAGCAGCAAAAGGAAAAATTAGGTTTTTAATAGTAATAGAACAGCTTGCCCACACACAATCTCCAAAGAGCACCTCAGGGCACCAGGACCAGAGGAGGTGAGCCTCCTTCCCTGCATGCCTAACCATGTGGGCACTAGGTGGGAGCCAGGCACTGCATGTGCAGCCACTCGCACCACCTCATCCTATCATTGCTCCCCACCGAGGAAAACCTGGCTCTCACCGCAGGAGTGGGGCGTGGAGGCTGAGGCCATGTCGGCAGTTACACAGGGCAAGGATGAGTGTCTCAGCTAGTCAGCCTAGGTAAGACACAAAATGAGCAGAGCCTACCGTGAAAAAAAGTCTGTGTGTGCATGTGTGTGCGAGCTCTTTAAGTCTGTGATGTGCTGCCCCTGCCAGCCTGGCACTGCTTCGGTTATGCCTGACCTGGCCAAGTTCTGTCTAACCTTACCGTGCTTCGCAAGCAGTTTTACACCCCAGATTTATTTCCACATTACCCGCTTTGGACTGGCCCTGAGCAGTGTTACTGTGGATGTCCTTCGGCAACAGAGGTCACAGAACAGATGTGACTTACTACCGTGCCTTTGTGCGAGTAAGGCCAAGGCATACTTCAGGCAGGCTCAGAGACACAAATCCATCTCACCTAACCAAATTAGGGAAAAGGTACACTGAGGAATAACAGCTAAGTTGCAAATTGATATCCACACACATGTGAAAATCCTCCCTGGATAAAAATGGCCTAAGTCCTTCTCCAGCCTAAGGTAGAGCCATGAAAACAGCCTGTTGTGGTGGTTTTGGTTGCAATAAAGTTAATTTTCTTCATAGTAACTATGAGGCTATGTTTTGGATTTGTGCTGAAAACAGTGTTGATAACACAGAGATGTTTTTGTTACTGCTGAGCAGTGCTTACACAGAGTCAAGGCCTTTCCTGCTTCTCACCCCATGCCACCAGTGAGTAGGCTGGGGGTGCACAAAGAAGTTGGGAAGAAACACAGCCAGGACAGCTGACCCCAGCTGACCAAAGGGATATTCCATGCCATACGGTGTCACATTCAGCATATAAAGTTGGGGGAAGAGGAAGGAAGAGGAGGATGTTCGTGATGGTGTTTTTCTTCCCAAGTAACTGTGATGCGTGATGGAGCCCTGCTTTCCTGGAGATGGCTGAACATCTGCCTGACGATGGGGAGCGATGAATGAATTCCTTGTTTTGCTTTGCTTGCATATACGTCTTTTGCTTTGCTTATTAAACTGTCTTCATCTCAACCCACGAGTTTGCTCGCTTTTACTCTTCTGATTCTCTCCCCCATCCCACCAGAGGAAGTGAGCAAGCAGCAGTGTGGTGCTTAGTTGCTGGCTGGGGTTAAACCACAACACCTGTTTATTGTGTCCTTCTTATGAGTCTGCTGCTGGGTCTGAAGGTAGGGCAAAGTCTTTCAGTTCATGAATTTCCAAAACACATGATCTGAAGTAGCATCCCAAAATCACATTTTTTAAACCATTGAAATCTGTAATCAATGTGTTCATCATTAATCTGAACACACCCAAAATAAAGTTTCTGAGCTGTTTGGAGATGCAAAAATAAGAACAGGATAAGAAAATATAAGAACAGGATAAGAAAATATAAGAACCAACCTGGCTTTCCAGTTGCAGTTACAACACTTAGCAATCCCTATCATTGACCAATCCAGAGCAATACTGGATTAGTGCCAAGGAGGATTATGATTCCACATCAGAAAGGTTAAGATGATAAATGAAAGATCAAAAGAGAAGATGTCTACAGATATAAAAGGTAATGTTTGTTTGTTTTTCTTTTCAAAAGTATTTCTTGGGAACCCAGCACCCTGCAAGAACAGACTGTACTGGCATGGGCAAACAAAAAGCAGTGGGAAAACCCAGTAAGTCCACTTTCAACCACATAAACAAACTTGTCTCTAGGCATGACATCACAGCCCATAAAAGCCTTCAGTGCTAGGGTTTCATTCTGCTTTAAGAGCATCATGAACATTAATTTTAGACTTGGCATGTTGAATAACCCCAGGGGAAAAAATGAAAACAAGGAAACAAGACTTTCCTCTATTCGTCAAAGATCTGAAGGCAGTGTTTCCCACCAGCTGACACAACGTATTTCAGCCTCTTTCCTGAAGAGCAGCATAGCTAGAAAGAGCTACGGGGCATGGATAGTCCTCCTGGCAGTGATGCGAACTGCTTGTTTATCTTCCGAAGGATCAGATGTTTTTGTCTGTTGACAGTACATTGAATGTAGCAGAACCAAGGGGATCCATTTAGATAAAAACATATAATTCATCCTTCCCTGAAGTTTTATGGTTGTGTTTGTGATAAATCCTGGCAATAAACCAAGCTCTGACTAAAAGGTCTGAATCTACTTCTCCAGAAAGAACAATTCAGAGATATTCAAAATAGTATGTTGCATCTGAACAATAATCTACCACAAAGTGACAAACCACTGAAAGATAGCTGTCAGTGATCTTCCATGGATCATTACCGTCGAGAGGATACTCCTCTAACAAACACCTCTTTTAGTGGATAAGATTCCTCCTTGGGTCAGTCACTGGTGTTCCAGTTAGTGCTGGGGTCCATGCCCCAAAGCTTTCACTGGGTGGCAGCTAATGATCAATCTAAAAGCAGAGCATTTCAGCGAGGTAAAAGGTTGATCCTCCATTGCTTTTAGCCCCTTATAATGAGGCAGGAGAACAAAACAGGACAGAAAGAGTTGAATTTGTTATTGCCTCACTTTTTTTGGCAAAAAAAAGTTCTTGTAAAAATCTTGCTTCCCATGCTGACTACAATTATTCATTTTGCAAGGTGTTGGAAAACAGTTAAGAGCAGGGATTAGATGAGCACAGTCATAAATCAGCTATTTTATGACCTCCCCATTCTATTGCCCTTCATCAGTCCTAGGACGGCTTTCTCTAAAAGCTTTTCCATTGGATTAATTGCCTTAATTTTCAGTTCTACACATGAACCAAATAACTGTTCTGCTCCAAATTCAGGTCTGTCTGAAAGCTCATCAGAACTGCAGCTTTTAAAATCGTGGTAAAAGTTGGCCTCTGAGACAAAACACATAGTTCTGCTGTATGTGGGATCAAAGATATGAAGTGCCAGATGACATGGGGTGGGAAATTATGCTGGCCCTGGAACACCACTAGATCATGGAGGACCCAGCAGAGGTGTTCACAAGCCACCTCTACACATACCAAGCCCTCATTCTCTTCAAAAACTGCAGCCACTGTTTAGTGCTTTGTCATTTGTTTACATAAAAGTGTTGTCCTCTCTAAGGGTTCACTTCTGAAAATAAGCCTCTGTTTTAAATGCTTTGACAGTGACTGCATAAATTTACATGACTCATGTCACAACACTTGGAAACTTGCTATGCTAATGATGGATAGTCAGCATTTTTTTGAGATAAGTTTTCAGTGGGAGCTGTGGGGGAAGACTAGGCTGGCAAGACCTCAAATCTGAGAAGATCATAAAACACTGTTAATAACATTTTCATGCTTTATCTCAACAATTATTTTTACAGCATGAGAAATTGTGCCAGAAATTCAAATTCCATTCATTTTATTACATTTGCCCAAGTGTTTTGCATGCAGGTATGGTCTACTTTGCATTGCAGGAATTAAGGAAGAGACAATTACTGAATCACAGAATCACAGAACTATTGAGGCTGGAAGGGACCTCTGGAGGTCATCTTGTCCAATCTCCCTGCTCAGTCAGGGACACCTATAGGCAGTTGCCCAGTAGTATGTCCAGACAGTTTTTGAATGTATCTCGACGGATGGAGATTCCACAGTCTCTCTGGACAACCTATACTGGTGCTCAGTCACCCTCACAGTGAAAAAGTTTTTTCCTGATGCTCAGATGGAGTCTCCTGTGTTTCGGTTTGTGCCCATTGCCTCTTGTCCTGTCACTAGACACCACTGAAAAGAGTCTGTCTCTGTCTTCTTTACTGCCTCTATCAGGTATTTATGCACATTCATGAGATCCACCCTGAGACTTCTCCAGCTGAACAGTCCCAGCTCTCTGAGCCTCTCCTCATAGGGAAGATGTTCTAGTACCTTAATCATTTTAGTGGCCCTCTGTTGGTCTTTCTCCAGTCTGTGCATATCTGTCTTATACTGGGGAGCACAGAACTGGACATAGTACTCCAAGTGTGGCCTCACTGTTACTGAGTAAAGGGGAAGGATCACCTCTCTCAACCTGCTGGCAACACCCCTTCTAATGCAGCCCAGGATACCATTAGCTTTCTTCGCTGCAATGGCACATTGCTGGCTCCTGTTCAACTTGATGACCACCAGGACTCCTAGGTCCTTTTCTGCAAATTTTCTATCCAGTTGGGTGGCCCCCAGCATGTACTGGTGCATGGGTTTTTTTCTCCCCAGGTACAGGACTTTACACTTCTCCTTGTTGAACTTCATGAGGTTCCTGTCAGCCTCATTTCTCCAGCCTATCGATGTCCCTCCAGATGGCAGCACAACCCTCTGTTGTATCAGTCACTCCTCCCAGTTTTGTGTCAGCAGCAAACTTGCAGAGAATACACTCTGTCCCATCAGCAAGATCATGAATGAAGGTGTTGAACAGGATTGACCCAGTACTGACCCCTGGGGTACACTATTAATGACTGGCCTCCAACTAGACTTTGTATCACTGATCACAATTCCTTGGACTCAGACATGCAGACAGTTTTCAAACCACCTCACTGTCTCCTCATCCAGCCCATGCTTCATCAGCTTCTCTATGAGGAGCCTATGGGACATAATGTCAAAAGCCTTCCTGCAGTCCAGGTAGACAATATCCATTGCTCTCCCTTCATCTACCAAGGCATTCATTTCATCATAGAAGGTTGTCAGGCTGGTCAAGCATGACACCTTTTTTGTGAATCCACACTGACTACTCCAAATCACCTTCACATCCTTCATTTGCCTGGAAATGGTTTCCAAGATTAGTTGTTCCATCACTTTTCCAGGGATAGACATGAGACTGACTGGCCTGTAGTTCCCTGGGGCCTCCTTCTGGTGCTTCTTGGAGTGGCATTGCTTTCCTCCAGTCCTCAGGCACTTCTTCCAGTCACCATGATCATTCAAAGATAATCAAGAGTGGTCTCATAATGACATCAGCCAGCTCCCACAGCACTTATGATCTCATCAAGGCTCATAGCCATATGTATGTTCCATTTGCTTAAGTATTGCCTGACCTGATCATCTTCCACCAAGGGTGTGTCTTTCTTCCTCCAGACTTTCCCTCTGTTCTCTGGGACCTGGGATTCCTGAAGGCAAATATTACCAGTAAAGACTGAAGCAAAGAAGTCTTTCAGGACCTCATTCTTTTCCATTTCCTGTGTCATCAGGGACCCTGCACCATTCAGCAGCAGGCACACATTTTCACTACTCTTTTGCTGCTTATAGAAGTCCTTCTTGCTTTCTTTGACATCCCTGGCCAAATTCAAGTCCAGGCGGGCTTTGACTTTTCTAATTGCATCTTGGCATGCTCAGACAGTGTTTCTATATTCCACCCAAGTACCTGTCCCTGCTTCTGCCTTCTCTGTATTCCGTTTTTATGTCTGAGTTCTGCTAAAAGCTCCTTGTTGATCCATGCAAGCCTCCCAGCATCTTTGCTTGACAACCCACTCATTGGGATGGACTGTTCCTAAGCTTGGAGGAGGTGACCCTTGAATATCAACCAGATTTCTTGGGCCCCTCTTCCCCCTAGCACTTTATCTCATGGAATTCTTTCAAGCAGATCTCTGAAGAGGTCAAAGTGTGTTCTCCTGATGTCCAGCATTATGAGCTTGATTTTAACCATCCTCCTTCCTCTCAGGATCCTGAACTGCACCATCTCATGGTCACTGCAGCGTAGGCTGCCTTTGACCTTCACGTCCATGGTGAGCCCTTCCTTGTTTTTAAGTATGTGATCCAGTAGAGCATGTCTCCTTGTTGACCACTATCATTTGGGTCAGGAAGTTATCAATACAACCCAGGAACTTCCTGGATTGCTTGTGCCCTGCTGTGTTGTCCCTCCAGAAGTTATCTCAGTGGTTAAAGTCCCCAGGAGAACCAGGGCCTGCATACATGAGGCTACTTCTAGCTGTCTGTAGAAGGCCTCATCCACGTGTTCTTCCCAATCAGGCAGTCTATGGCACACACACGCTATAATGTTATCCATATTGGTCTACTCCAGCAAAATGTGGAGGTGAGGAGTGAGTGAAAAATGATCAATCTGTAATAAGCTGACTGACAGCACCACTAAGAATTGCCTTATTTTTCAATACTCATGAAGTCATTATTAGATAGGAAGAAACCTATGAAAATTTAAATGTTTTTAAAGTGCAAAAGAAAGCAGACAGAGATAAATTGTTGTGGTTTTTTTTTAATTTGTCCGTGTCCAACTACCTACATTCCATTTAAATATATATGATGACAGAAAGACATAGAAATTACAAAACTAATTTCATTTTTATTCATCATTTGTTAAAACAATTAGGCTTTTATATAACCTAGCTCATATGCTTCTGTTCAGTGGCAGATACTTTTAGCAGATGTGCCTTTTGTGTGTGTCCTACCTATTAGGAGAGATGGATGGATACGTTTAATATGGGAGAGACAATTCTTTTCTCCTTGGAGCATTTTCTAGTTTCTACCCTGAAAGTAGCCCACAAGAAAATTATTCTGCATTTTACCCTTTACAATATTAGTAGCATACTTAGTTGAGAGATCCAAATTCACCCACCCAAAGATGATATTTTCCCAGTCTCATGCTTGGTGAAGTTCAACAGGGAATGAGGTCCCATAACCCAGAACATAATCCAGGTATGGGGCCCTCACCATGGAGCACTCGCTGTGCAGTCTGCTCCTAAATGGCCTGGCTGGCTAACCAGGGGAGAAAGGTTTTTAGCAAAAAACTTCATACTTTTACTCTTTACTGTCTGCTTACCTTCTGTAAGCACCTACTGCTTCCTCATGGAAAGCACTGGCTCACTTAATAGTGTGGATTCATGATCTAAAGTGAACGAGCTTACTGAATGAATGGCAAACTGTAGATCTTCATTGGTTGATCCTATAGGGAACCCATAGGGATTCCCAGGGTACTTTACAGGTGAGGAGTACCTGGGTGCAGCTCTGGTTTTCCTTCTGTTTCCTTCTTCTTCCCCCTACTCCAGGTAATGCCATCCAACCTCCCTTGAGCTACCACCCTGAACCACTTCCATCCTCTCATCTAGCCTTTGGTCTATGTACTTTGGGTGCCAAGGACATTTGCTAATATTTTTTTCTCTGTTTTTTTCTGAACCTGTCTTCTGTATTCATGTTCACTGAAGCCAGATGATGAATTCTTACATACTACACATTCCTGAAAACGTGACCATTTAATTTAGATTAAGGTTGCCTCGTAGCTTCAAGACAGGCACATGTAAACATCACCTGCATTTGAAGATGGGTTGTCACAAGCCACATCCAACTCAGGAGCTATGTTTGGCATTGAGCCTTAGCAAAAAGTGCATCTTCTCAGCAAATCTTGCTACCTAGGGCTCAGCACCATGACAGCGTGGCTAACCAGCCTCCTTTGAAAAGTTGGTTCACATCTGAACCCAGAGTGTAACTAGACCCAGTGCCTAAACAAAAACTGAACTTTCTGGGAAAATAAACAAACAAAGAAACAAATGAGACTTAACTCAGATTACTGACACTTATTGAAAATCTGGCGGTAACTCATGAAATTCCATACTGATACATGTCCAAAGAGTTTATTAAAGGCAAAGCTCAACTGCTTTGGAAGGAACTAGCTCTTCCTCCAGTGGAATTTCCACCACGCTGCAATGTGGCTTTTCCCACAGTACAACGCACAATGCTACTAATGTTACAGGATAACCATAATCTAATGTCATATGCCAAAAGACTACATACTAAGAAAGTGAGAAATGTTGATTGTAAATTTAGACTGCCAAAGCTGAATTGATTCAGGCAGCTTTAGAAATATGTATAATTTTGCAGTATTTTGTGTAGGTGATGATCCTGGGGAAAGAATAGCAAGAATAGAATCAGATGTAACAGATAAAGCTGTGTGAACTTTAAACTGGAACAAAATGCCATACACTATTGGTATCACAATAAGAACTTCCTAGGTGTTGTAGCTGGAGCCATTTTTAAAACTGCAAAAGCAAAATAGATTAAATACAGTAAATATGTATCACACCAAGACATGACAGTTAATATACATCTTATGAATCACAAAACACATTTTGTCATAATGTACTATTATATCATAGTGTATTCTATTCACTCTGTTTACACAGAATACAGAGTGAGAAAAAAAGTCATTCTAGTGGGAAATATAAGCTGTTTTGATCTGTTGGCATTCTGAAAGCACAGTTCACTGGACAGTTGACCATGTAGTATTGTATTTAAGTATCCCAGGAGCATTTTTTTATACTGAAAAATATTTTTATGAAAATTTTGGTGTTGCAAGTTACCTTAAACCAGTGTGCTATGTTCTGACTTAGATACATGAAGCATTAAAATACATGCAGAAAACTTAATGAAGACTGTTAGCAGGTAATAAAAATAAGGGAGCTCTGTCTTTTCTGAGCACTTCTGGATAAGATCTGTACCTTGATCTGAAATGAAACTATCCTTGCATATGCCTATCCAGATACTTTTTCCTCTCTATATTCTCTAACTTAATATTAAACCCTACTATATTTTATGAGGTCATCTGAGAAGTACTTCTAAGAAGTGATAGATAATATATTTTTCTTTGAGATATCATGAACTCTTCATTTACACTAACATGCAAGATGGATCTATTAAAAATGCACAATATTACTATCCATAAAATAGGGAAAGCTGTTCTTATGATACCTATCCATATATGATTGTAATATTACCCATTCAGCTTTGAGTAAGAGACATAGAATGATTCAGAAATGTGGACGGAGAATGTTTCATTTAAAGCAGGAATTTAAAATTATAAGTTGAAACTTTGAGTAATGTAGTTAGGCTGAAGTTGAGACATATCGCCAAGGAACTGAGTTATAGTCACACAACTGATTGAATTCTCTCATGCAGGATTGTTGAAGAAAACCTTTCTTTCAGGAAATTTGTAATATACTATTATTTCCATATACTACTGCATAAAGCAGGATATAGCAATTGTTATTCACATTTCTGAACAGACCCCTTTTTGAAAAAAATATCAATCACCTCCCGCTTCAAATGCATTTTTAGAATATGCAGAAATTGTCTCTGTGTATCTTCTGTCAGAAAGAGATTATGAGTACGTTGATTTAAAAGTGTAGGCCTCTTACCTTCTGGTTTTATATTTCTGTAGATCATCAGCTACAATCTTCATATTTTTCCTCCAGTAGATCTCAACAAATTGCAGTAAATACTATTGCCTTAAATACAAGCATGAAGATATGGGAGCAAAACTGGATTTTCTTAAATTTTACATCTGTTCCAGTGTCTGTAGTCCAAGCATTACATGCTTAATACCTTGGTTCTTAATTTATTGCACTCCTCTGCTTTCAGCAGTGGCTTCATTCTCTTTAATTTAGTGACAACACTCAATCTCTTCCATCCCTCCAGCAAGACTGTGCTACACCAAGTCATCTTCCAGTGTCAACAGCCATTGTCCCTCGCAGAACACCTCCAGCCTTAGGAGAAATAACTCATACAGTTAAGGGACATGTTTTGTACAATTTTACCATCCAGCCTGGTGAGGGAGTAGCCCCAGTGATGACCATTTAAGGATTTCCCAAACTAAATATTGTAAAATGGCGTATGAGTGGAAAATAGTATTTTCAGAGAGAGGGCAGTGCTAGGCCTGACTCTCCCTGCCGAACTCCCACTGGGGCCTCCCAACCCTGACTATGTCCCAGGTTGCCATTTCTGCTCAGCCTGGGGCCATCAGCCCCTGCCCCAGCAACACCACAGCAGGGCCAGTCTCCAGCTGTTGAGATGGTTACTTGTGCAGTGATGTCTTGCTGGACAACACAGAGCTCTTGCCCTTTTCCTCATCATAGAGAAACCAGACAAGTTTGGTTTCTCTCATATGCTGGTCTTCCAAGCCTAGAGGTCATTCTTGCATATGCAGATCCCCAAGTTTAAGTTCTCATGTTGCACCAACTCGATGCACTTCTAGAGGCTTCCTAGGGAATGTGCACCTTTCCATGATTTTGCAGGAAACTCTGACATTTATTTTAGAGTGTGTCACCAAAAAACTAATGTTTTAGTTCACAGGCTAAAGGAGAAAGTGCTTAATATAATGGGTTAGCTCCCATTGAGGCTTTTCGTCTGTTAACATAAAAACTAATGGGATGAACAACAGCATAACTTGTGCTCCAAATATGGGACAAAAGAAGGAGCAGTCAGAAAACAGCCTCTCATAACACATTCTTTTGGTCAAGAGCAGTCATGGTCCTTATGAAAATGAGCAAATTACCTCGATTTCTGGGTTGACTACAAGTAGTGGGAATTTGAATGAGGACACCTACTATGCAAGAGCTCCTTACATCATTCTCTATCAAACGAAGAATGGCAAGTTGTATTTCTGCCTTCTTTTTCCCTCCTGAGTAAAAAGTAAGCTTTCTTCCACCCTTGAAGACCACTCTTTCCTTCCAGCCTACTCCAGGAGAAAATGCAGCCACTAAACTACACCAGCTAGTGACTGCGATAGGATGTTTCCCTGTGCATTCTCCCCTTTGCTCCTTCACATTTGATCTTCGTTTGAGTTCCTTATTCTGAACCTTTCAGGTTCACAGCTACATGCCAGTCCTGTAACCCAGAAACTGGGTTGGGCCAGGGCATTGGGAGTCACAGCTTGCAAGTTCTTCCTCCTCGCTTTGATTTCATCTAACCGAGTAAGAAGAAATTAGGAACTTTCTCCCGCCTCAGCTGGAGAAAAAGGTTGTGTTTTAAAGGAATTAAAGACAAGGTCCAGGTAACATAGATATCGCCCTTAAGGAGTCTCTTTTTTCTTGAAATTCCTTATCGTCATCGCTCAGTGATAAAGCATTCAGTGCACTAATGATTTATCTCTTACATTGAGGAAGCTGCTGGGAATCCTCTTAGTGCTGCTTTCCCCTTCCTGTCTTTTTAATCACCTTTAATGGAACCAATGGGAACAACCTGTGACCCTGTGGTAGTACATAGCTCTTGTGCAAGATGGTCTTTCTACGTGGTTTTCCTGACCTACGAGTGGGAACTTACACTGGGCCAGCACTGTTCTGAATCATGGAAGCACTTGAATTTTATGTCACTGTCTGTAGTAAAGCTTTTAATCTTTACATCTAAAATTTTTTCTCTTCAAATTTCTAAAAGCTTCATCTATTTCACTAGCAAATATCTTGGCTTATTTTGGGGGAAACAGTGCTGTAGAGGGAAAACACATCTTTCAGGTATGCCTTTGAGAAATGGGACAGATATATGAAATGTTTGGTGCTGTTTTGACTTCTGTTGCTACTGAAAAGAGATCAGCTGGGGAGATTGAGAAATATAACCTCAGCATACTACCTTGGAGGATGCACTGGCTGGGATTTTATAGTCTACAGGCGTTTTCTGTCAGATATACTGTACACAAGGGCATTGCCAAATAACAACACAGAGTATTTATGGTATTCTGAGGAACTGCCAAAGAAAACAAGTCTGCAGATTACCCTTTATTTGATGTTATGCTGAAATTTCTCACATCAACAGAGTTTCTAGAACTGAAAACTTGATAAACATCTAAGGATGGATACTAGGCCAGGATTCCTTTTCGGCTTTTTAAGGAAAAATCCTAAATACATTGAAATCAGCCAAAACTCAGTAATTATAGAAAAAAACCTTGGACTTTGAAATAAAATCTCTTCTTATCTGTAAGTGGGTGTGTATACACGTAACATGTTTTTATAATTTTTACAATTGTTTTTCTTTCTATTTCAAACCTTGGTTATGGTATTACATCTTTGGTTATTTACCCATAATAAAAATTAAAGTTAAAATTAAAAGCCATTGTAGATAAAACAGTGGTTTTTTTCACTGTCTTCCAGTGCACAGAAAATACTTGTTTCCTGTAATTACATAGAAGAACTAGATTTGGGATAAAAACGTCTTGAACCATCTCGGCTGGTAATTAACACCTGTAACTACATATAGGGGAAAAAAAAAAAAATCTACCCAGAAGAGTTCCTGCTTGTTAATCTATTACAACAGAAGTATAAAAGCAGCAAGAGGACTAACAGTTCAAAAAGATAAATGGAGACTTGAAAAGGCCAATACTTATACAAGCGTCAACAATAAGGAACCCTAAAATTCTGTTGCTAAAACGCTGCTTTACAGTTTTGGATGCAAGACAGGCAATAGCAAAAGACAAGTCACATGGAGTACACAATCCACTGGGATGGATCATGGGAGCTTTGTTAATCTTTCATTTGTATACTGCCATCAAAATAAAAAGAAAACAAGTTTTTGGAATAGCAGGAAGGCAACGGGAGTTGAAGACAGCAGAAGGACCCCTCCTTATCAGACTTTTTTTTCCAGGCTAAACAAGCCCAATTCTTGCAATCACCAGGCACTCCAGATCACCTTGGTGGCCCTCAGCTAGACTTGCTCCAACATGTCCTTGTCCTCCTTGTCCCCAGGGATGCATAGGCAGGAGGTCTGAATAGAGGGGTATAGCACATAAGCTTCAGGAAGGAAAGAGGGCATGGAAGAAGGGAAAGACGACTGTGCATGAGGGCATGACACGGCATAATAAAAGATAGTAATAAAAGAGAAAATTGTTACTGTACAGTGTACAGTAATTTTAATTATTTTTTTCTGTTCAATGTCATGACCGGAGCCCAAAGCTGCAAACATGAAATAAAGTGTTGCAATTTTCCAGTGGTGGTTGCTATGAGACATAAACAGCAGGCCATTATAACTGATAAATGTCTCACATTTGCTTCGGTTTGGCAGCTGTAATACCTTGTATTACTCAAGGTATTTATCACTTTTATATACTTCTGCTTATCCCAGACAGGAACACTTTTTTCATGATCAATACCGGAGTTCTAGTAACTCATAAATGTCTTTATTTTGCTCAGAGACCAGTAATTCTGGTGAAGTTTATGGCAGAATTATCTGGATAGGTGCCCTCTCTAATGGAAAAAAGATAAGTTTTTGTTTTCTCCTTTCTGGCATTTCATGAGCATCTGAAGCTTTTCTACTTTCATTAGAGCTGAAGGAAGAAAATTTTTCTCCTTCAGCATTTTTAACTTAAGAACTTTTCAGGGATAATGTGCTATGAAAATGAGAGACAGAAGGTACCTTATTTCCTCTCTATACTATTTTTATTGTTTTGTTCAATAGTTAATATTGTACAAATAATCTTGGCAGTGACTCAGAAGATAACTCAAGGGTGGTAGAAAAAGTCAGGTTATTAGAGGCATATGGCCTTCTGAAACTGAGATATCAATGGGTGTCTCAAAATGAGCTCCCAGAAATATCACGTTCCCAAATCTTTAACAACTCTTGAAAATCCAGTGGGTAGCTCGCATTATTCCAGGAAGGAATAAATATGGGTTGCACAAAGAAAAGGTACAGTGGTCATGAACTAAACCTTCAAGGCATCCTGGGCTGTCTATACAGGGATCAAAGACAGTGGATGTCAAACTGGTCACTAAATTATTCTGTAAGAACAGTTCAGAAACAAACAGGGGTTTTCAAGCATGAAGAAATGCAGAACAACAAAGCTGACCCAGAAATGAAACTGAGACCAGCATCTGGGTGACAGCTCCAAATGGTCTTGCTGCATTTCCTCATGAAAAACGAAATATCTTATTGCTAATGGCTTTCTACATCTCCAAATTTACATATTTGTTGAATGAAAGCAAGACTAAAAATTCAACCTTGCTAAATTCAGTGGCAAAACACAGCTGATCTTACAGGAGGCAGGTTTTCACTTTATATTTCAGAATTACTCTCTGAGGTGCAATTTGTCACAATTAGCTCAATGATCTCATGCATGACAGGAACAAAAACAATGAGACGGAAACATATTAAACAAACAGCACAGGAAAACAACTCAATGAAAATGCAACCGAGCATTTCTTTTCAGAGGCCAATAGTGTATCAACACTAAAATCATTGTTGGAGTCCATTCTTTTTAGCTGAATGTCACCTAAGAAATGTTCAGATGTGGAAAAGCCTTCAAAAGAATTTTCTTTCATTCCCATCTCTTTTTCCAGAGCATGAAAGTGATGGCTGTGCATCTTTTAACTAGTTGGTCAAGGCAAAATTTTGAGGTCTTCTGCAGTAAAGTAAAGCCTTTGTTAGAAGCTGTGTTTTCTTGATGGCTATAAGTTGGTCTGATCTTTTTTACTTTGAAGACCAGAAATACAACTATCTTCATACCAGTATGTTCAATGCGGCATTTAAAGTAAAATGATACAAAAGGTATTAATTTTTATATTAAAAAGCTGACATGAAAATAATTAGTGTCTTCACAGTGCAAGATTTTCCCAAAATGTGTTCCCATTGTAACCTTGCTCTGAGTTGCAGTCAAAAAATATCAACACATTATTTCACTTCAAAAGAGCAGTAGACAACCTCAAGGACTACGTGATTCCTTTAGCGTGTTTTCCTCAATAGAATTTATTATGGGAACTTGCTAAGATGAATTATTTCCTTGAAGATCTATATGGATTGATCAAGTTATCACTAATACACGATTTTTTTATTACCAAAAGGGGTCTTCATGGGAACAAAAATCAACTGTTGGCTGAAACTCTTCTGGCAAAATCAGTCACTGGCCCTTTATCTTCTTCTTCTATAGGCACCTCTGTGCAACCAGTGCTAGGGCGTTCAAAAGACTATTGCAAAACTCCAACAGCAATAAAAATGAAGGGAGGCACTCTTTCAAATAAGGCTCTTTACACGCCATCCTTCACTCCATTTTTGCCTATTATTGCACAGAGACCTCAGCAGTGGTATACTACCATAATTTAGCCTCCATAAAAACAGTAACACTGTCTGGGTATTTGTGCAGTTTTCCTATCCATGCTACCAGGAATGCAAAGAACTTGCTCTCTGAGCAAATGTTTGTGGGACACACATAGACTGTCTTCATTAAGTTCCTCTCTGCAATGCTCCACCCTAATTTCAAACAAACAGCAGCCCTTTCCCACCTGCTTCTTCATATCCACAGTTTTTGCCAAAATGAGAGAAAATGAGTATACAATTAAAACTGAGCTTTTAAACAATTTCATTCTTTAAAACTGCCAGACTATGTAAACTGCTCAGTTGTGCATGAGATATTCAGGAACTCAAACTTGTTTGTATTTGCTTTACATCTGTATTTCTCCAGGATTTGCTTGGCTCAGCTTTGCAACAGCTTTCCCAGAAGTGTCATCAGTACCCCCTTCCCCTGAGAGTCATTCCCCTGAGAATTCCTGGAAATGAGTTGTCCTTCCTTGTTGGCCTCCATCAGTAAACACTCATTTATATGCTGTCCAAACATTCCAAGTATTTTCTGCCGATTTTGGATGAGTTGATTAAAGTCCTTTTTACTTCAAAATGCACTGCCAGAAGAAGGATGCCCCTGTCATCAAGGTAAAACTCGTGGGTTGAGATAAAAACAGTTTAATACGACAGAAAAAGAAGGGAAATAACATAATAATAATGATAAAAGAATACACAAAACAAGTGATGCAACAATACAATTGCTCACCACCCGCTGATCAATACCCAGACAGTTCCCGAGCTACAGAGCCTCTGGCCAGCTCCCCCCAGTTTATATACTGAGCATGATTTCATATGGTATGAAATCATATGATATGGAATATCCCCTTTGGTCAGCTGTCCTGGCTGTCTCCCCTCCCAGCTTCTTGTGCACCCCCAGCCTCCTCTCTGGCAGGGCAGTACGAGAAGCTGAGAAGTCCTTGACTTAGTGTAAGCGTTGCTCAGTGGCAACTAAAACATCAGTGTGTTATCAACATTATTCTCATACTAAATCCAAAACACAGCACTATACCAGGTACTAGGAAGAAAAATAACTCTGTCCCAGCCAAAACCAGGACAGGCAGCAGTTTTTTTCTGAAATATAAATGCTTATCAGCACTTATGACAGGTTCAGAGATAGTCTTGATTCATACTTTGTAATTCTGTGCCCATCCTACAATTTGTATCCATCCTGCAAATCTGTGAACAAAATTTTGTCATTAAAATGTATTACTAATAAGCTGAGTTTTTACTGAATGTTTAAATATCTCAGGCCACCAGATAATCAAACAGGAGCATCTCTACCAAGATTAATATTAATAAAAGAACACAAAGTATACAAGGCATGTTTGGAGGACAGAAGGGAATCTTTTTTTATGAAGATATGGGCATCTGGTTAAGCTTCTCCTGGGGACACACTTAATGCCAGAAAAAGGCAGATGGGAGACCAGTGCAAGGATGTTGTTATTTTTAAATACCATTCAGAGAAACATTTTAATCACTTCTCCAAATATCTACCAGCATCTTTTTTTTCTGCCAGACACATGCATTTCTTTATTGCACATCAGGCTGCACATATTTTTGATACTTAACTCTCTGCAATTAGAAGAAAATATAAAGAATCAGTGGCTTTGATTCTTCTTTAAATGTTCCTCCGTTCAGCCCAGAATTATTCTCTTACAGTCTAAAAAGCATATGGCTGTAATCAGGATCACTCTTTGAAATGCCATTTGTTTGGATTTCATTTCCCTGATAACCAGTCAGGCAGTCTATGGAGTTGTTGTATAGTTTCCATTTGCAGACACTAAAATTTTTCATATAGCTTCCAGCGCATGGTAAAATTCAGTGATCAGGAAGCCAGCCTGCATATCTAGCTTCGCTTCTGTGACAGATGTCTTGCATGATCTTAAGAAATGGCATTCCAGCCTTCCTACTGAAGTCAAAAGGCTTTGCTTCAGGTCCTATGGCAAAAGCCATTTCTACTTCTAAGACAGATCTGGGTTAAGATACCATGGATAGGAAGGATCATCACCAGTCCACTCTCTCCTCCTCAGTTAGCAAGTGAGTCTTCTGGTCCACTGTAGTTTTGTTGTTCTTCTCCAAATCATCCTTGTGACCCTTTCTTGGTAAAACTACATCAGAGCCACCACTGTGAACAAAGCTTGTGCAGATGCAGATGACATCTTGAGCAGATAGTAGCCAGCTCATGTGCAGTTCCAGCAGGATGGAGCTCAGCAAACACCAGACACCCGCTTCCTGAGGCTATTTGCTATATTGAACTCAGTGCTGCCATGGCTACCACGCTCACAGCACATGAGAAATTAAAAGTTTGTGGGGCTTTAGGTTCTTACTGCAGCTCAAGTACTTCCTCAGATGGAAAGAGTCTCTCTCTCTGGAACACCCATCCATCAGAAACCCAAAAAAGAGACAGCAACTGAAGCTCAGAACCTCTTTTTAATTTTCTTCACCCAAATGTCTTGCAGACTGAATTTTTTAAAAGCCTTATTCATACCTCAGAGGGAGGAAACCTCTCCTGCTTTCATCCACCCACCTCTAGACACCACAACCCAAATACCTATTTTAAGACTCTACACATTCTAATTGATTTTGGTACTTGGCATATCCAAATGATTGAGTAAATAACATTAATAGAGTACACACACATCAGTCTCACGGTGCCTTTCAAGAAACAAATAGACACATATAAATTTTCAGTAGTTTTATTGAAAAATGCCTCTTTCATTTCAGAAATAAATAATATAAGGCAGTGAAATTCACAATTTGCAGTTAAAATATAAAAGCAGCAATTCTATATCCATAGTCTTGCAAACAATTTCCAACTGCTTTTGATAACTAAGAAACATTGTATTCTGAAAAAAAAATCCATACTAAATATACAACATAAACATGCAATTCATCTCTGCAGGATTGACTGCAATTTGGCATAAATGTTGCTGTGTCTACAAACAAGGAGATTTCAGGCATTATTAAACTGTATCCAGTTGATACAATGAGTTCAACTACTTAATGTCTGTGGTGTTTAAAGGAGATGTGTAAGAGCAGCATATGCTCTGCAAAGTGTAACTAAGAATAGAAGAAAATGACAGTGATATTAGAAGGAGAGGGAAATTTTTGTTTCTTTCTTTTTTAACTAGATAATGCAGACCTGTGATCTGACTGAACTGCAACCATGCATTTGAAAGAGTAGAAAAACGTAGAGCTAAAGCAGACAGTCCTTAGAAAAATTGCAGCAGCTCTGTGGTTATTTTTGTTTTGGTTTTTTGGTTTTCTTTTTTTTTATTTATTTGTTTTTACATTATTTTAATGAAAAGGCAGCACTGGGATAACTGGATGCACATACTAACCTGTACGCAGCCACTATAAGCAAAAGTATTTTACAAGCATTTCGAGAGCAATATGAAGTCTATAGGTACACACATTGCTATCCCCACATAAGCAAGATACAGAACAGGGGTGCGTCTGATATGAAGAGACCAGAAAGCTATGTTGCAAAAGAAATTATGCACTCTCCCTTTGTGTATCTGCAAATGCGAGTATAGCAAAAACAAAACCCACCAACCAAAAAAACCAAAACAAGGCACAGATTTTTTATGGTTTTGTTTTTGCTTTTCTTGACAGCGATCTTTTCCAGCGCATGTGCTCAGGGTATTCTGGTGAGTGCATTTCAACTCCATAGTCCTCATACTCGTCCTCTCTCCTTTCTGACTCCATAGGTACTATAAAGGGTTCAACTTCAGGTTGATAGGGTCCACTTTCAGGCACGTATGGTTCTGGTTGAAAATAGTTGTCCGATTGAACATAATAGTTATCGCATGTCTTTGAATCCACAAATACAATGAAAGTTAGCTTGTCTACATAAAGTTAGTCCCATCTTATTTCCATATAATAAGTATATAAATTAAGAGTTCACAGGGGGTATTTTTTAGTTTTGTTCATGAATACTTTTGGCATTAAAATAATAAAAAGTTTAAAATTTGTTTTGAAAGGCTTTGTATTTATAATTCACAAAACATTGCAGAAAGAGTCTTAAACTATGCAAGGGACAAATTATTGTAAAAGAAAAAAAAACCAAAGAAAATCAAAGAAAAACAAATAAACATATTATTTTACAGCTATTTCAGTAAATCCAGCATGAGGCTTTATTTTAGACTGCGTAGGTAATAGAAGACATGGAGCAGGTAAAATGAACAAGTGGGTTTGGCATATACTAATTTTGTCTGAGAATGGGAAAGTAAGTGTAGATGTAACTATCACCAGCGGCAATATACAGTACATGTCATTGTCTCGTGCTGTTCCTCGTAACAAACCGAGTTACAGCTGGTGCTTCAGGAACACCAAAAACTACAGCAAAACAGAAGAAAAATAATTATAAAACTTTGGTATTTATAACTGCAGTTACAGAATCCAACAAGATTACATATAAAAAAAGGCACATGCCCCAATTCAGACACATTGGTAATAAGCAACAGACAGGTAGGTTTCACAAGTTGTCAAAGATGTTATTCTGGCATATAGCAAGCAGCAGCAGGCTTTTATGCAAAAGCATCACGTAGAGTTGTTAACAGATTTTAGTGAATACAGTCCCATACAAATCATTTACAAGCCACAATTAGTTTACTATTTACAGAAGTCATTTCTCATTTACCAGGTTAAATCTGTCTCTCCTAATGGCATTACCTTTGCTGGTTAGTAGTTTTATAAGCCTCTTTCACCACTGAGGCTTTCGATGGTCTGGGTCTTTTTTGAAAAAAGAAAGACTGTCTATTTTAATATTGAAAGGCAACAAGCTTAAGAAATTGACATCACTGTCCTTTATCTCATTCATGAGTTGTGTTAGTAAAGAGAATCTCCCCATTCTATGAGGCCAACATGGTTCAAAAACCATATCCGTGGTGAAATATCCATACGGACTCATTTTCTAATAAGCACGTGCGCAAACATCTCAGAAACAGGATTTTCATGTATTCAAACTGTAAGCAGCACTGGCGACTTAGAAAATGTGTTAGCCGAAACCTGAAACAGGTCAAAGATGATGTTAGTCTTTTAAAAAGTCCATCTGATGTGCAAAAACATACTTTCATCCAACTAAATACATAACAGTTAAGTCATAGGCATATATTTATATATGTATACATAGTTTCTTACTAGAAAGGAGAACACTGCTGAATCACAGGTACAATTTTCTTTCTTTTTCATTTAAATAAGAATTTTGTGTGAGATCTGCACAACCACCTGGATTTTTAACCAGCAGCACTGAGTCTGCAAGTGTGTACATATATATATATATATCTATCTTTTCTCTTTTTTTTTTCTTTTCATGGGTACATGCACAATACACTAACAGCAAACCATATCCAATAGTAGTATCACATACACTAATTTTGAGATGTTGCAATGCATACATATTAATTTGTTAACAATACTGTGGTCCTGCAGGATCCCCATGTTAAAATATATTAGAATCTTTCCAGTCAGAAATTGGTGGCCGCTGTGACACTTTATTTTGATTCCAGAAGCAGCCTACTGTTTTGAGTGGAAGGCTGGTATGACCCAGGGCTAATCAGAGACTCCATGGTGTTTAACTCAGTAGAAATTGTAGGACAGTGGTGGTTTTCAGTTGTCTGCACTGTATCACCGAATGGATTTCCTTTGTGGAAAATTTTTATTTCAGGTATCAATTTTGTATAAAAAATCCTGACATTGCTCAAAAAGAGACACACGGAAATTGCCAACCACAGCATTCTTTTTATTTTTCAAGAGAAACATGGAGAATTCAACCTTGTTCTGAAGACGATTGGAAGGGGTGGGTATGGAGGGGAAAAAAGAAGAAGAAGAAAACAGTCACTTAAATCCTATGGGCAATATCATCAGCTACTAACCATCTATGTTTAAAAAAAAAATTTAGTTACTACTTCCTATTTAAAGCAAACCACACATAACATTAAGTAAACCTGCGTCAAAGTCCAAATGACTGCTCATATACCTGCACATTACAATGAGGCAGGCCTGTTCATTGCAACTATTTCCTCCTGATTCAGTATGTCCAGGCTAGCAGGACTGTCCTCATGTAAAGCAGCTCAATATGGGCAGTCACATCTGTGAAGGCTATTTAAGGCAAGTTGTTCATAACCTACCTGGGAATCCTTGACCATTGTAAGGGATGCTGGCACACTGGGATGAATCGCAATATCCTGGTGGCCCTGGGGGACCTCGAATACCCACATTTCCAGGACGACCTGGCGGCCCTGGTGGTCCTCGTGATCCTGTGGAGCCTGGTGGACCAGTTCTAGATTCTCCTTGTGGACCTATTTTTAGAATTGAAAGGTTAGGAGGTTGTTTTCTTTAAAAGCCAGCTTGATAAAGCAGCTAACATTACTGCTGTCTAGACTACACAGTCTAGGCTATGTCTTTGGTGAGAAAACACTTGCACTTTGTTGCTATATGGGGGTCAACAGAAAGAAAAACAAAAGAAAACTAGAAATGTGACTCATCATTAGTTGCTTCCCTGTGTGTGGCTTACTTAAGGATTTATTCACAGAAACGGATTTAGTAAGGTTTGAGCCAAGTAAGAAACATCAATGAATTCTCTGGTTTATTTCCCCTCCATGTAAGATATGAAGATCTCAAGGGAAACTACTAGATTAGACAAGCACACTGGATTTCAATTAAAATATAGGAGTACATTAATTCTGCTACTCTGTAGCCCCAGGATAGATGAGGTAATGTTTTTTTTGGATTTGGTCTTATTATGGTTAGCAGAAAAGTAAAGCTTCAAGTAACTTGGGCTACAATGTGCTGCAAGCATCTTATGCGTCCTGTAATGAAAAACCATGTTTAGCCTAGTAAACTATGAGCAGAAACAAATGATGCAGTTGTTTTCTGCCAAGGCATCAGTGAACAAAATTGCATGATACAAAGAGCAAAACCAATGGTCAAATCATCTGGCATTATCATCTGGTAACTCTGCATGTGGGAGTACTTTGTAGTCCAGGGACAACTTGTAGTTCTGTAATCACAAGTAAAAAATGGAACTAGATACTGCAAAAGTATCATCTGATAACACTTATGAAAATATCTGCCAAATATTTGGACAATGTATTTTCATTAAATACATTTTTACACAAGCAAGCATGCCAGATGAGTAAATTACAAGATAAAGATAAATACCTATTAGACACATCCAAAAATCTTTCTAAATTGCCCTTTTTTGCAGGGGTTTCCAGCAAACTCTAATACATTTCAAAAACATAAGGTGAACAGAGTAAAGCATGTTCAGTCACCATATGTAGTCTAGTTCCCTATGAAGAAATGTTCTCTTTTTGTCCTACTTTTCTGTAATCTGAAATATTTACCAGGTGGTCCCGGCAAACCTCGTGGTCCTTGAGATCCAGTCCCTCTTTCGCCTTTCTCTCCAGGCATTCCTACAGGATTAAAAAAAAGTAATAAAAACCAAAGGAAGGAAACCACATCAACAAATATTTCTTCATGTTTGCTCATTGATGTCAATATTTAGTTCGCATTATTTAATGTAACAAGGCTGGTCAAACCTTATTTTGTACAGATGTCCAAATGTGCACTTGGGAAAATAATTAGGATATAAATATACTAACCTAAAAATAAAGTAGGATGCAGAGGTAATTTAGTGTGAACAAACTTTCTCAAACATAGAAAAGTCTTTGGGATATTTAAAACACCACAGAACCTTATTATTTTAAACTACAAGCAGGAAGGTATTTTCAAGCTTGCATAATTCTGCCAGAAAGGACACTTTACACTTTCTTCGAAACACTTATGATGAAATAAGTTTAAGAAAGAGCAGAATTCAGAAATTCATTCTTCCTTGATTTTTTCTTACTCTTTTTTAAAGATTATACTAAAATATATGCTAGAAAACACAGCACTGAGTCTACGCTACAGTAGAGTAGCTGGAATAAACAAAGGCAACAACATAGTACAGTACAGACACTCCATGTCATTGCAGTGATTTAAGGTAGCCACAAAATACCCATGTGCTCAAACTCAGTTCAGAGTTGCTTCCCTCTCTGAGTACTGCAAAGAGACAAGGATGTAGACCTAATTCTTTCAGCTCCTACTTTTTATTCTCGGTAATGACTCATTTTCTCTCTTAATCAGAGTTCTGTTCTGCAGAGTTGTGTTACTCCAAACAGCCTTTCAAGATGTAGCTGTTTAGTGCCAGAAGAGTTCTGAGAACATCCACTTTCCTGGGATATCCTGTAGAAGCCTGAGACAGCAGCCAAAATGTTATACCAACTTGTGTTTCATGAAACATGAACAAGGGAGAGACAGAGGAAAGCACTGATGTAATTAACCTTGTCCTCCAGAATATCCACATCCTTCAGGCAACCCAACTGACCTAATAGGCTACAGATAGGTGTGGGCTTCCTAGTCTGAGGTGGTAAAGGGATCAGACTGCTCCTCTGGCAGCCTCTGCACTATGCCCGCTGTGAAATATATAAGCCACCTTGGAATTTACTCACCTCTTTCACCAGGTGGTCCTTGGACCCCAGGAGGTCCTGGGAATCCTGGTCTTCCTCCAGGTCCAGGCTCTCCTCTTGTCCCAGCAGCTCCTGGGGGACCAGGTGGTCCTGGTGGCCCTGGCTGATTACGGTTTGAATAATAATCGTTCGGGATTTGATTGAGCATTTGATTGAACCGGCTCATTTGACCTTTAAAAGGAAAGAAAAATGGTTCAATAAATCATGTAAAATGAGTGAAAGTCTTTTATCAGAATGGGAAGGAATAACAAATTATCTCTCTCCATTAAATCTTATCCTTGTTCCCATACGATAAATTAGTGGTGAACTAGTACAGATGAATTGGGAAGACTTAAGATAAATGTCTGATAAGGAGGCTGAAAAGAAATGGAGAAGGGAGGGAAGAAAGGTAAGGGAGATTCTGGAAGCCAGTAACATTAACAAAAACTAATTTTAAAACAATTGAAGTCACAAAATAAGAATTTGTTTACAATACTCTTGCTCTCAGAGTTCTAGTTAGAGGTTATTTCTATTCTGAAGAAAAGACTTGTTACACTTCTAATGGTGGAGTAACACATTTCTTTGCACTTTCAGAGCTCTGAAGCTCCCAGAAACACAGTAAAATTATTCATGTGTGAGCTACTAGCAGGACAGAGTCTATGAAGTCGTTTTCTTAAGCCTGTAGGATGCATAGGCTTGTATCTACATACCTTCTGCATATAAGCAAATTTCATTTCCAAAGAAAGGTGTCTGAGCAAAGGCAACAGCATTATGAAACAATGCAGAAAGAAGTCCTTAATGGGGGGCCACACTAGCGCTACCTGATTAGTGCAATGTGCTGATCCTAGCATAATCCTGAAGACATGAGCTGAGTATGAAAAAAATAAGACAGGGATGTTCAAAAAAGGGATACTAAAAGGTCTCAGACAACACATCCTTATTCATAAGCCTAATACATTCATGAATGTACTTTCCTTCCTCTGTGATGCTAATAGATGTGCAGCTAATAGCAGCCATCACAGACATTTTAAAGAGCATACTGTCCTCCTGCTGTACACAAGCACTCTTCATGATCCAAAAGGTACATCTGTTTACCTCAATCAGCACTTACTCTTGTTATATAAACAATTAAGAAGAATTTATGGGCACATTTCTCTCTGTCCTCCTCAGCTGGTCTACTGATAGCAAAAGCACCTCCTCGGGGACAGAGAGAAAGCCTCTGCAGAGAACAATTTCATGGGCTGCACAGCTGCACTGTGTGGCAGTAGTGGCCTGAAATTCAATCTGGACTCCGTATCCAAATAAACATCATTTTTACTTGCATAGCGCAGATGATTTTGTGTACAGTATTTGCCCAACACTCATCTGTCTTTTCCTGCTAGCAAAGTACCTGCAGTGAGCCTCCTTTTTCTCACCGATTCCCTCCTCCTGAAGACATGTTTAATAAGAAAATGTATACTGATTTTATGACTAAGATAAAATAATTTTGGACCAGACTGACAAAAGGAAAGTCACCTTCCTTGTAGAGTATTAGATTTGCATGTATACTTCTAAAGGTCACAGATTAGTTCATGACCAAGCTAGCCATTTGGATCTGGCAAAAATCTAGTGCTACATTTTTTTCCACCAAATCATTGGCATTGGACAGCTATCAGGTCACTCAAGCTCTCGTTATGCTCTGTGGCCAATATCCCTCACGTTAAATTTAAACCACTGTTTTCTATTTAACAAACAAAGTAGTAAATTACTAGTATGAGAAACAAAGAAAGAAACCGTTTACCATTTATGAGTTGTTCACAAACTTGTCTTGCAACTGCTCGCATCATATTCTGAGAAGCAATGTCACCCTAAAAAATCAAAACCAAAACATGTGTTTTATTATCAAGTGCTCGTGCTTTTAAAGACATAGTGTTTACTTAAAAAATCTGAGAAAAAAATTACTTTAAAGCAGACTTACTCTGTCACCTTTTTCTCCCTTCATTCCAGGTGTACCCTAAAACAAATAGAGTAAAAAAATAAAACAGATGAAGGATTATGTTACTCCACCCCACCTACAGGTTTGAGACATGCAAATTTAGAAAATATTTTGACTCCTTCAAGCAGACAGACCTGGTCCTCCTTAAACTGTACATTTCAGAGATGCTAAAGCAGGTGCCAGAAAAGACTAGACAAGCAGTGATCTTCTGTGTATAATCAAACACACTGACAGACACAAACTAGGGCCAAAGAAACTGATATATTCTGACACTAGGAGCAAAATGGCAATTTGAAAGTTGAATTTCTAACATCACTTTTCTGTAAATGGTGAATAGTCTTGTGTAAATTATGTATGACTTTAATTTTAAGTCTTAAGTCAGCTCATCATAAGTAAGCTAGGAAGAATAACACATGACTAGGAAGGGTAGCTGTCTCCTTGAACCCACAAGAAACAGACCCTGCGTTAAGTGAAAAAACGCTATGTAGAGATGACACAGAAGATGGAGAGAGATGCCATTAAGTGATTATTCTATTTATAACAACAGCTTCCCTGCTAATTCTCAACCATTTCTAGTCTTACAATAGTCTCATAGAAGTCTTAGCTTGAGCTGCTTTATAATTATTGCCATTTGCCAAGAGCTAACTTTTGTCTAATAGCAATTTCCATTTGCCTTTGAATACTCTAGTGGTTGTTGTGGGTTTTTTGGTTTTCAAGAATATGCAAGAAGCCAACCAGAAGGACTGATTCTAATTTTTATATACGTATGTTTCTATGGCTGGAAAAAAATCATGTATACTCTAAAGATGTTTTTAAATGCTGAGCTGGAGATATGCATACACAATCTGCAAACAAAATTTTGAGTGTGCACCTCTCACATTTTGAGATTTTAGCCTTATGTTTGCATTCCAGTGCTAGCAAAAAAAAACATCAAGAGAGAGCAAATCATACTTTCCAAAGAAATTGTAATTACAATGTTTGTTATGATGGATTTTTAAAGATTTTCAAAATAGACAGCAATGATCTCAGAAGGATATTTATAACTTACTGTGGTCTATTTGACATGATTTTGGCCACAGTAAAAATTGCAGATGCACATTTAAAATAAGTAGAAAATTAGATTCACAGGTATTTGTTTTAACCACTAGGTCTCCCTTTGAAAAATCTAAAAAACTGCAAAGTGTTTTTAACTATTTTTTTAATTTTGACATCAAAATACAAAAGAAAAAAGGAAAACAAAACTGCATTTACTGCAAGACCTGCTTAGGAATCCATCACGAATAGCCCTTCCGATGCTCTTGAATACTCACTGTGACAAATACCACATATGCTGAATTGCAGGTCAGTACAAACAAAACTTTGCCCTAAACTATTGCTCCTGAAATGGTTAGTGTGAGTTTTACAGGTCACTTCAGCAGATGCAGAGTCAGGCCACAGCTGAGTCCGTCTAAAAGTCTATTGTAAATTCACCTGCCAGAATGTGTCCAAAGAGCACGGGAGCTTCGTTAGTTATGCAAAAAGAGACTAGCATGAGTTCAAATAGATTTTCACTTGTAGCCTAAATTACTATTTGAACATAAGACATATTTCAAAGGTGAAAGACCAGTTTGGTCATCTGCTCTGCATGGCTCGCCACCATATTTACCCATACATCCTAAGTATGACTGCTTTTTACACTGTAGTATTTCTTTAAGGAGTCTATTTATCACCATTAACAAAGCAAAGGCCAAGTGTGGGCCGCAGCTGTTTTTCATAACATTCCTACAGTACCCACAATTAATTTCAACAACACGAAACGACAAATCATTCCATTGAGGTCACAGCAGATACAATTCGAATGCACTGTTTCATAGAATTCCCTCAAAGTTTTGGGCAAACAAATTCCCATGGGGTATGTCAGGGTGTGAACTTCGTATGCCATCTGAGCTCCTCTACAGCAGTGCTGCATACACCTACCCCATGACATGCCACAGAAAATATTAGGCAGCTCATCCATCAGTGAGTTAAGTAGTTGGCATATGGTATATTTGCATCATGTATAACAGATAGTTCATGCAAAATTAGTTGTACAGACTCAAATGAAAGATTCAGAATGGTGACACCATAAATGTGTCACTGGAATAAATTATGCCACCAATGAGACAGTTACTCATATGTACACTATATACCCGTCAAACTGATGAATATTCTTTCCCATCTGTCCTTCACTCTTTCATTTATATCTTTTCTTACTCTGTGAAGTCCACAGGGAAAAGGTCTGTCTTTTAGTTTTAGCTTAGCACAGCCACATGCTGAAACAGACTATGGACTTCTAAATGCCATAACAACATAAAATAAACTGCAACAATTAAAACCATCAGGAAAATATGACATTTCTATCTGTCATTCTATAATAATTAATATTGTGGTAAATGTGGGTGTACTGAAGCTCTGAGAGATGTAATTTGACTCTCAATTCAACAGACTTTAACATCTCAGTCATAAACTATCACACATATCTGAAATATCCATTGAATAGAATTGCATGTTTTTCACTTGCACTAGTCTATAACATGAAAATGTAGAGGAAAAAATATTAACAAACTATTTGGTGCTTCTCTTTCTGTTTGAACCTTGGCAACTTATTGCTATTTCCTGAAAGCATATTCTTTTCAAATTAACTGCTGAGTACATATTTGTAATACCTGTTCATTCTAATTATCATTCTTTCTAAAGGCTTTCATGGTACAACCTGGTAGTTTTGACTGGAAACAAATCATGCAGTGTGTCTTCCTGTTATTCACTAGGTAGGTGCAAGCATTAGAAATCAGTTTTCTGGTCTACGGTTCCAGCAATATTCCAACAATTACTGAAAATGCCCTGTTCCAATGAATTCACATGCTAGCATGTTCACACAGCAGAACTGCACACAGAAGAGAAAAAAATTGAAACAAACTTTTTAAAAGGTTCAAATCTTATATACTGTTTCTGGAAATATTTTTGCTGAGCGGTCAAGAAAAGTCCTTCAGGCTGTCTTCAGCTACAAGCCCTGTTGGTAAGACAGGAAGGTGCTCTGGTAACAAAAGCACAACATTGCACCAACAAAGGTCCTCCAGCTAGAAAAATGTTAAGGCCATTCCTTAATTCTAACTGAAACATAGTCAACTTTACAACTCATTGAAATTAAATGAGCCTCATTCTTCAACTTGTGACCTTGCAAGGATACAGTATGACTGGAAATCTATGGGCTATTCCTAACTAATTTTAAAATTTGAAGATTAGAGGCTGACAGGCTAGCTTAACAATAAAATTCATTCTCCACCTGGATATTTTAGAAATATGATTTCAAAAAAATAATTACAATGGCAATTACTGAGTTGCTATTTGCATCTTCCTCCCACTTGGTTATATTCTTCTTAAATTTCACTTTATTTTCTTTTAATAGAGAAAAACGTGCAATTTAGTCAACTGCTTGCCAGCATTTTGAGAAGCAGCAGCTGCTGCTGACATTCTGGTTTGTTGATATCCTGCGATGAGGGAGTCACTTGGGGTCAGTGTGAGGAAGAGCTAGTTTATACTGCATGTGGGATTTTTCTGAGCTGTGTGATGAAGGTTGGGGCTGCAGCAAAGTTCTATGGCTGAAGGAGGACAAAACAAAGGAAGTTTTGCTATTTTTCCTCCAAAATTATTTTCCCCAAAAGAATGTTTGCTCCCCACAAGAACCACTATTTCACTGCTCCCAAAGTGGCGTCTTTTTGAGACCTCATGTAGGATGTCTGCATAGATGGATGCAAGATCAGTGAATACATGGCAGCAGAGAATGGAAAATACTCAAAAACTGCATTCAACTCACAACAAACACATCCCTTACGTGCTTGGAATTACCCTCTAAAGGTTTTCACAGGCTGTTTGCTCCTGGGGGCATCAATCTAATAGCACCTTATATATAAATGCCTTGCACTATTTCCTGGAGAGCTTCTAGATCAACAAAGTCAGATCCTGTAGTCACAGTCTGTTTTACAAACAAGACAGTTCCACTTTTATATGACTTAGTCTGCCTATGTATTCATTACCATTTGGACTCTCACACCTATAAAACAACAGTACTGGAGCTTTTCTTCTCTGGTAGTCCAAGATCTTCTATTTCCTGTTACATTTATTCACAGAAAACATATATGCATTTCTTCTTGAACCAATACCTTCTCTTAGCTTAGTTACTCTTTCATATCCTTGCTGGTTGTTACCCTATGATATATGCACAGACTACGACCAAATTCTCACTTTCTGTTTGACCAGACAGACAGAGGACCGATATATTAATTTCCTCTAGGATAGCCAGTGATCAATTCTCAATAGATTTACTGACTTATTTGTGTTCTTACTGTTCCTTTCTTGGTCATTTTGTTACTACACTGAAAAAACACATAAGTTCCTCTTGGAAGTACTTATAAGCAGATTATAAAGTCAAATTTCCTATTTCCATGCAAATTCAGTTAATGTTTCAAATATCAACTTCTTCTAGTGTAAGTACGCATTGAGGCAGAGAAATGTTTACAGCCACATTCATGGTGTGGTCTGCCTCAACTTAGCACATTAGTAGTATTTAACACATCAGGCAAGAGCTCAAATTGACTGCATTCACTGGGAATGCCTTCATGACACCAAGGCTCCTCATACTTTGCATGTAACTGTGTCTTTTGCCTGGGATGTAATGTTCCTTGCCTTGTAGGGATCTATCACCTGACTTGCACTGCATAGTACCAGCATTACAGATTGTTCAGGTAGAAGAAAAAATGGCAGAATCTAGTTGAAAATTATTTACTCCTTGTATTTATCAGAGGCAAAGTGAAGTCTCATTATCCTTCTCCAGGATGGGAAGTTACAAATTCAGGCAAGCCTGAATTATGATTCAGGACACTGCAAGTTACATTTGGCCATTAGGCTGCACCTTTGACAATTCTAATACTGGACACAAAGGAAAGCATTGAAATTCGGTCCACCAGGAGTCTGATAAAACATCTGTGCAAGGTGTAAGCCAGAATTCTTGCTGGGATCTGTTCTAGAAACATAAAAAATTGTAAATACGGTGCACAGCATACCATTAAAAGAAAGTGCAATAACTGGAAAAAACCAACGTATTTCTACCTGAAAGGAACTCTTAAGATTAGAGTGTAAGAGAACTTACACGCGGTGCTTGGACAGAAGTTGACTGCTTTGCTTTGCAAAAGCAGTGAAACTGGGCTTGTAGCCAAATTTCATTCTATGCACATTATTTACCTGCAGAAGCTCTTTGCTGCTGAACTGGGTCAGCTATCCAGTGCCCCAGGTGAAGGAAAACTTGGATACACCTGGTAGTTTGACGCTCACTTGTGAACAAACCACAACACCTTGTGCCCCATCTACGTCTGCCTAGCATCTGACATGTCAGGAATATCACATTAGCAGTGTAGGTCTAAAGGCAGGAAAGTTTCAGTACTTTCCTAAGACGCTCAATGTCCTCTACAGCAAGGCGAAATGGGATTTATAGGCTGGCAAAAGCAGACTGAATTCAGCACGTGTATGAGAAAATGACCCAGGTTCCAGATGCTCCTGGGAACTTCCACTTCATAACCACCAAGCTGCCCAGCCTACTCTATATTCTTCCAAATTATCCAGCTGTCGTACACACAATGACATTGATGCAGGATGGAAAATTCCAACTGATTGCCAGACATTAAGTTACAACTAATGAATGACTTCCCACTTCAACTGCTGTCTCCACTCCTGATTCAAGCATAATTTCTTAGAGATCCTATAAATGAATCAATTCAAATTTCTCCTGAAACTGTTGGTGGGAGGCAGCACCTTCTGCTCCTTCTCCCTATTCAGGATGCACTTTAACTTTAAAGGTTTGATTTGAACCCACAGAAACAATTCCCAAATAATTGCAAAATCACATTGTAAAAAACATAAAACACTTGCGAAACAGAAGTGATTATATAATATTATCAAAGATTGTCCACCTTCAGCAGTGTACCACTTTTTTACTACACACACATACACAACTATAAAGACTTTCCAGTCATTTTGCTGACCCAGTTCTTCATGCTTATGCAGTGTAGGAATATATGCCTTGGCACGTAATAGCCTATGATCTTTTTAGTGGAAACCAGAGACCACAATTTCCAGCCCCAACTATTAAACTCAGCAAAATGACATACTGTAAAAATAAAATTGTTTGAAAAAAAGGCTTGTGGTCTTAGGTCAGCTCCACTGTATTAACCACCGTCTTAAGTGCAAGACAAGATTTAAAGCACGGAGAAGTCTCATTTTCATCAACAGACTGTAATTTTAAATCTGATACTATAAGTGTATCATTATCTTACTGGTGTCCCACGATCTCCTGGTTTCCCTGGTTTTCCACTTGGGCCAGCAACTCCTGGAACTCCTGGGGCACCCTACAGCAGAAGACATGTAAAGTGAATTGTGGAAATCCACAATGGCCTAAATGCTAATAAGAAATGTGTCATTGTATTGAGTGCAAAGCAATACTGAAAACGGCTCCTATCTGTTTGGAGGTTTTTCTATTAGGTACATATCAGACTTGAAAACTCCTCAGAAAAAATAGTTTATTTCTTCATGGAATTGTGTTCTTTTATATAACACCACAGTTTAACAGGTATTTCTGAATCTAAAGACACAGAATGTGTCTATATGTTTTTGGTATTGCTCTTAGTAACAGATTCCTAAAGGAGTGCAAGACCCTTTGGCCTTCTAACTTCATCTAGCAGGTCTGTGATCCATGTGAAAGTCCAAACAAGAAGTCCATGAAAGTCATTCTAGTGATACTAGATAAATATGAACTAATAAAAGACCAGTGTTAGGTTATATGATAAAAGGTTATCTGCACACCCACAATCTGCACCCACATGTGCACCAGAAAGACAACCATGGGGGAGAGAGAGTATCCCAAATAATACCCTACCCTGGTGGAATCCTCTCTACATAAATACACGTGGTGTAAATGTGTGGTCTCTGTACGTGTGCCTACTGGGAATATATCTTCCACCTCACTACTGGTTGGACCTGGTAACATGGAGCTGCAGCAGCTTTTCTAACATGGTCCCACAAAACACAATGCAGTAGCTTTTGAAGCAAAAAATAATCCTCAAACACTCTTGTCAAGAAAAAATTGTATTAACAGCGTGTCTTTTCACTAGACTACAACTAATAAGCTGGTTGATTTCAGTAGACCTAACTATGCATTTAAATATCCTGCCTAAAGAACCCAGTAAACTGGTGCTTCCCTTACTTACACTGGCAGAAATCAGTTTCAAAACCACTCTCATAAATGTTTGTGAAGACATGATCTATGCAGCTGTCTGCTCACCTTTACTGAGAGCTTCACAGATCCATTTAGGATATTAAACAAAGGATCCATTTCATATTTGACAGAGACTGAAAATGTCAATGTGGCTCTCTCTTGGCTTAGGTCTCTTATTTCAGAGTATACCAAAGACAAAGTTATATTTACCGCTGGTCCTGGTGGGCCTCTGGGACCTGTGGGACCATCTTTTCCTGTGAAACCCTGTTCAAAAACAAAAACATGATTAGAGACTAGCCTAAGATTGTAGCATGATTAAAATGGCCTTTAAGATTACGTAATTGCAATACTCTTCATTACTATAACATGTATTTTTAAACCTATCCACAATGTAAGTTTTAAAAATAGCTATCACAACTAACGCTGGAGAAGGCTATGGAGCAATGAGCTTCAGCCAGTTTAGATGTTCAGCTGTTGTTGATTAACTGAAGATGGAACAAGACACTCTCAACATTTTTAAGAAAAGGAATTGTTGTTCTAGCCCAGAGAAGCAAGATTTCCCTTTTTGCTATTCTCTCGCTCACAGATTAGCTGGAAAATCAGATGTTTCTCCTTAAATGAAGAACAACCTCCCTCTCAGACACTTACTCTGCAAGAAAAGATGCTGAGAAATCCCATTTCAATAATCTAACAATGCATTCACAAATTAATATTTATGGTCCATGGCCCACTAATGACCCATGAATCCCATAGTACATTCTTTGGCAACTGACTATCATATGGTTGTCTGTTTTCATTTCCAGCTATCAACTCCCACTAAAGGATAACTATAAATGCTCTTATCAGATATTAATTTTGACTATAAAGGTCAGTCATTGCTTCAGTCATCTCAAAGGTGGTATGCCACTGTGAGGACAAAAGAAATTTGCTTAGTTGACCTCAAATTAGAAGCAAGGGCTTGCAACAACTCCACAATTAAATACCTGTGCACATGCCCTTCATCATGAAGACATTTCAGACACCCCCATCCAAAGAAAAGCTCCAGATAGTCAAAGGTTAAGGAGCAAACTTGACCTTCACGGTAACAATGGCACAGACAGATTCTTTACGGATATGACATCTCCCAGACATTGAGACAGGCAGAGTTTCAAAGCAGCAGCAACAGTGTGTGGAAGACAGCAGGGCCAAGTACCTCAGCAGAGCCCTGCTCAGTTTACATACTGCCCTGTGGATGCAGGCATCTGAGAACCTAATCAGAAGAGCGAGCAGTGCAATTTTCACAGAAACTATCTGGCTACCCTACGGCTATCTGGGGAGGTTTTCACCCCTAAGTTTTTCCAGTCCACTTCTACCTCACCAGGTTGGATACTGATAAAAGAACTCCTTCTGAAAAAGTATTTCAAAATAGAAAGAGGTGATAAAGAAGTGGGACGGGGGGACCAAAATTACTTGGTCTTTTCAGAAGATAAACTGAGGAAACCTTACCCTTTCTCCTGGAGGTCCCATTGGTCCAGGTGGACCAGGTAAACCTGGGGTTCCCTAGAGGAAAAAGGAATAATAAACTGTATCCATGACAGAACAAACATCACTGCTATGCTAATCATGCCAATATATGTGCACACATTCAAATATTTAACTGTCTTCAATGTTGTTTTTTGGCATTTAAAAAATAAAACAAACCTTTACAAGAAACCATTTATTTCATATACCTGATACAACACCCTCACTCTACTTTTTACTTCCATTTCCTCACCAGCCCATAATTCAACTTCAAAAATAATTTTCAGTACTGTTCCCATAAAACAGATATAACTGGTTTATTGCCTTTACAAGCATGACTTACAGATGTCAGCTAATCCTTTAACACCTGGTGCTAAAGTGTAGCTGCAATCATTGATCAGAGTGTATCTAAAGAAACAAAAATTAGACTCTTCCTTTATTATTCTTTTCCCCCATTATCATATTTTTTAAAATTCTGCTGCTTTATTGTGCATATTTTAAATTCAGTTTCTGTTGCTTGTAGTTTCTGCATAGAGAAAAAACGTTAACATTAAACAGGCAGGCTACATTAGAGGACACTCAGGAGTAATTTCATTCAACAGTCTGTAGGATCAGTACCACTGTTGTAGGAACTGAATATTGAACAGTCTTGTGTCATGTTGTCATGTTGTTCCCCCTTTTCTGTCTAATCTCGCTGTACACTAAAACTTAGCATTGCTTTCTACAGGATATTACTACTCCCTAAATGTAATAAACCCTACTCCCAGGGTTATAAGGACTAATAAAACAGGTAAAGAATACAAGGCCCTTGGTTCATGACTGAGCTTATCTGATACATGAAACTAAATCCACAACACCATTTAAGCATCTCACATATAGTCTTTATATCCCCAGTAAAACCAAGGACAATATAGTAACCAAGGAATATTAGTTGGCACCACATGTGCAGATCAATGACCTTAGATTATCCAACTCTGGCTGGCTATCCAAAAAAACACTTATATTTTCTTTTCACAACCTAATCCTAGTTTATAATATAGAAACCTGCAAGAAAGTGAAATTTAATATTGCTTTCTTCTTTCAGAAAGCATACAGTTAGTGTCCCAAGACCATTTGACTTCCAAAAGTAGAAAGCAATTAGACAACATTGCTGAAGAGGGGTTCTGCAACCTTTATTTTAGGAAGACATTTAACTGCAGGTGGTCAGAAGTTGAGGGACCTTCCTGGGGAGTTATCAGTGTACTTTTCCTAATCCAGTGGTGTGTCCCTGTGCATTTACAACTGTCCAGATGGACATTTGGCTTGACTCTGTACAGCTGTTCTTTCACTCTTGCTGTTTTGAATAGTTTACTATTTCCTACATTTCAAATTCCTAAGTGTAAGGTAATTATGTTTCCCAAACTATTGCTTAGGAAGGTATAAGAAGCCCATGACTCCTAGTGATGTCAAAGAGCAGCCAGCCTGCATGAGGAATACTGTAAAATGACATTATCTTGTTTAAGTGTCGACTTACCGATCTCCCTGGTAGTCCAGGCTGGCCAGCATCACCTTTCATTCCTTGACGACCCTATAATTTTCAAAAATTATTGTTAAAGAGTCTGAATTACAGAATAGATCAGCAAAATAATTAATTTGTGTAAATGGACACAAAATATTTCCTGCAAGATACCTAAATTAAGGAAACCATAAGCCAACTATGTATTATGGAATAAAGCAAGATACATATACCTCTTAACTGAAGCAATACTGATCATCTCACAAACATCTGCAAATGCAGGAGGACTGGTTGATGTTATATTAAAAACATAGGCAAGCAGACATTTGGAGAGGGCACATACTTTGATAAGGAAGTGACATGGGCTTTTCAGTAAGAGAGACTGATACCAATGTCTTCACAGGCAGGAAAGCAGGGTAGGGTTAATGTTTTCTCCCAACCTTCCTTATCTTTCCCAGCTGGTGAATGGAGCTGTCTGAGCTCATGAAAGGTAAAACCTTGGTCTTTTTAAAGTATCACTGTTTTTCTCTAACCCATGGTCTAAAAAGCATTACACACTTCCAGGACACAGGGTGCGGGAGCATATAAAGCAGCAATGTCTTGTCTTTCACAAGCTGGTTGCATTCCATATATACTACAGCTCTGTAGGATAAATGCACAGTCTAAACCCAAATGAGCTAAATGTGACAATTCAATATTACCCACAGTGGCTTGTGTGATAATCCAGCATTAATAACTGTTGATGACACACAAATAATCAAACAATTTGTAAATATAGCCTGCCAATGTGAATTGCGATTGATATGAAAAGCAAAATTACATGACTCAAAAGTGGCACTCTCACATTGTTACAACTTCTCATTAGAATGAATGAGAACAATTATGTCAGTTTTGTTGGTGTTTTCATTCTTCAAAGGTTTTCAAACTGAATGTGACAAATAAAAGTATTTATCATATTCCACATGTAAAAGGAATGTGTTTGGCCTTTCTTGCTGTTTGGCACCTCTAGCCCATCTTGATGAAGTTTTTCCTCCCGGCATGTAACAAAAAACTGAAAAAGATCTACACTGGTTAACAAAATCTTTCTATTTTGTCCTTACAAAACAGAAGGTGCACCTAATCTTAAAGCACATTTTGTTTTCCATTTCCCAAATTACATTATAGACTGAGAAAGTAACCTGGTTTCAAATGCAAAATGAGACAGTTTACAATCAGACACCAATTCTATTATTTGTTTTCATAAACTTTATATTTTAATCAGACTTCATACAAAAAGCTCCTGGTTATATTAAAATTCAAGCTATTCCTTTCCTAAACAGGAAACATCAAAATTATATTCCTGCTTTTGGGGTGATTACTTATTAAAATGTGGCAAAAGCAGTCTTGATATATTCAGAATGTAGACAAAGGATTACCTATGTTATCTGCTATAAAAAGCAGAATCTGGTGAACCTTCATCAGTGTTAATATAGTTACTCTGTCTTTGAAAGTATGTACATGAAATCAGAAGTAGCCCCTCGTTAAAATATGCATGCTGCTGCCAAGAAAGCCCCCTAAAAATGAGGAGCTATTTTGTATGCCTAGATCTAGGCACCCATTGCCTCTCTCAACTTTCAGCTGCTGATTTAAGCTCAGAAAATAGAAGTTGGACATGTAATTCTGTGAGAAATCTTTCAGAGTAATATTGCATGCTTAATTTTCCTGCACCAGAGTTTGATAGTTTTGAGGCCTAGAATTTGAAAGCCTAGAAACTATAGAAAATCTGTAAGAGAAAAAATAGGGTAGCACAGTGTACATTACAGTGTTTAGACTCTGTCGCTTCACAGACATCCCATAAGCATATGTAACATTCAGGACAGAAAATGCTGTTGCATTGGGAGAGACTTGTTTCAGAAAGAGACTTGTTTCATAATACTACCACATCGCAGGGAAAAACAAATGTTAGAGCAAAGCTAGCACCCTCTTCCCAAGACCACCACCCCCATGGTCAGCTCTGACTCCACACACAGTGACACCCACATTCAGAATGGCCACTCACCGGTTCTCCTGGGATTGACAGCCCATTGGGGCCCTGTGGACCTGGGGGACCTTGAGGACCAGGAGGACCCGTCTCACCACGAGGACCAGGTGGCCCCTTAAAGCAGAAAATTAAAACAAGATTGTAAATGACAATCCCTTCTTAGATCCGTAACTGTAAAATCCTTTGGGTTAGACACTTAGGATAAGTCAGAAGCCTAAAGACACATTTAATACTTCAGAACAACTGTGGAAACAGTTATCCAAGTGGCATATTCTTTCATAAGCTGTTCTGTGATTCATGTTGGCAGTCTCAGGCCAATATGTGCCTTCTGGCAGTATTAATTAGAAGTATAGCTATCGCCTCTGTACAGAAGAAAGGACAAGAATGCTGCAGAGTGTGTATTAACACCCTGATGCATGTATTCTAGTTTCCAGATGTGCAGTCAACGCCATTGAGGCTACATATATACATAAGCTCTGTATACACAGCCTCAAATAAGTAGGCTGCACATAAATAGCATATAGGCATATTTCCAATTAAATTTTTAATCTCCATTCTTAGCTCAGCATAGAACTAAGCACACAAATTTTCACACAGGTAAGCATGCAGCAACATTATAGATGTATTCCAGAAAGATACTTACAGATGATCCAGTCAAACCCCTTTCACCTCTGGGACCTTTTGCGCCTGGGCCACCCTAAATTAAATATTTGGAAGGAAAATACATTTCACACAGGAAAAGCAAGGGTACATCATACTGGTGTGCATTATGAATCCTCTTTATCAAACTCTGATGTGAAAGCCCAAAGTTTTGAATTGTATAGATCACACTGCTAAAAAGAGTACTAGAATAAAAGATGCATCAGAAACTAAGGTAAACCACATCAGCTTCAGCCTTGCCAATTCAGCCCATGAAAAATTACTGTCATTTTTGTCTCTGCAGATAGAAACTTCTTCAATTTATATTCATTAAAATCTCTGGAAACCTCACTAATAGACTGCCAGACAACTTAACTGGGCTTCAGATGCCTCATCCTGCATTTTTGATAGCTTCGAAGTAGAAAGACTACTGGGCTGAGTATAACTCCCTTATATTCAAAGCAATTGGTAGGACCATATCCATTCCATAGATTACTATCTCTCCACACAAAAAAAGAGAGTAACTAATTTATTTCCCTGACATAGTAAAGAATGTTTCCTTGGAGTGAAATCCTGACTCTGTATTTAGGAAAAATATTTGCATAGTCCGTTAAAAATATCTCGTACATGAAGCAGCAAGACAGCTGAGATTGGGCCAGATTCTTTCAACCTATCAAACAATAAGGAGCTATTCACAGTGATCACATTGGAAATGTGGAAAAAGGATTATTATATAAACAAGTAGAGGTGGTAGGAACTGCCCAACTGTGTTTTAAACTAAGATGAAAGGGGAACAGATTATCCTGATGTTATGGACATGCTAATAGAAAATATCTCTCTGACTGACCTTTGTTTCACAAAACCACAGATCAACATAAAACTACTTCTGTAAATTTAAAAATCAGAAAATCTGACTCTTGCAAATACTTCCTTACAGCTGGTCCAGGGGGTCCTGGAGGTCCCACACTGTCTTGAGTACAGGTACAAGCATTTGGAAGAGCTGGGCATTTTGCTTCATCTCTCTGAAAATTAAATCACAACTATTACTGTCCTTTTAAAGAAAAAGTACTTGGTGGCAGCATATTTTTCTAAAACAATAATAGCAAGATTCTCTATTATCCTGTTTCCAAGTATAAGTAAAACTCACAGCTAAGCGGTGGTTTCTAAATGTTTCTACAGGACCTTTCCTATTTTTAGCAAATTTTCTCTGTGAGTTTTATAAGGCACTAACAACAGACACACAGGCAAAATCAAATTCATATGCAATTTCTGTTGTTCGAGTATTTATATTCATTAGAAAATCAGCTTGCTCTGACAAAGAATAAACTAGTTGCTTTTTAAATGCCAATCTAAGAATAGATTAAATTAAAAAAAATAATATAGCTAATACATTCATGACACCTAGGATGTTAAATATCACTGAAATACAAAACAGAACCAACATTTTTTCCACCATTCCCAAGAGACTCAATTCTACCACATTTCAATCTTTCTCCCTCAGACACAAAACTTTGAAATGCAGTATTGTTCACTGGCTGCTCTGACAACTGTGATTCAGCTGGGTGATTCAGTCAGTGTGAGGTATAATACCAGGCTAATATTGATGCTGTTAAATTTGCCATTAATAACGATTTTCTGAATAACCTCTTGTTCATTTATACTTACCATAGAAGGAAGATCACAGCATCTGTCTCTGCTAGTCCAAACCGGACTGCATACAATGTCAAAATTCTGAATTTCTAACTGTAAAAGAAAGGGGGACTCTTGAAAGATACTAGAGATGTTATTTATGAAATCTGTTGGCATTATCATTAAAAATGACACCCCAAACAATTTCTTTCTAGTGTAGTTAACATCAGTCTTTCACTTCTTTTTTGACACTGACAGAAAAATTAATTAAGAATAAAACACTTAAAACCAAGCCTACATAAGGCTACAAGAACTTCAAGAACTGATGCTTGCTCTTGTTCTGGGGCAAAAGGTAGCCAAATAAAGTGACTCAAGAAATATTTTGCAATACTTAATGAATAATAGTGATGAACAACTACATCGACTGAGTGCCTGTGCACTTCAACATGAAATCTGGCTGAAAAACTTTTGGACCAGCTCAGAGAGCTGCAGTCCTTGAGTCATAATAATTCAGATTCGTGTATGGAACTTTCCACTGACACTAGTGGAGAAAAGCTAATGCAAAAAGGCTGGAGTACCTTAGGTACACTGTACGGTGAAAGCAGTTTCCTCTCTTTTTTTCACCCCAAGAGCTATGATCCTGTAGTTTGATACGTACAACCAAATATTTGGTGGTGAGTACCAAGAACCTTCTTCAGGTGTTAGGGTTTGCACACATGGGTCAGATTGCAGACTTAACTCTTCTAATATGAAGCCCAGATAATAGCACTGTTTACATATTAAGTGTAGTTAATCCATCAAGATAATTGATATGCCCTTCATAGCAGCAGACACTTCTTCACAGTAGGTTTGTTGATCATAAAGCCAGTGGGTATTACTCTGATCACCCGGTACAAGAGAGACCATAGGACTTGCTAGAATTAAAAACTGTTCATTAGAATATGTCTTTTAGAAAAACAAAGCAATCTTCATTTAAAGACTTGCAGGGATAGAGAATCCACAGTAAATGGTTTCAATGACTAAATACTCCCTCTATTAAAGAAAAAATTTTTCTGCTCTTGTTTGAATTTACCTGACTGCAACTTTCAGCTATTAGATTTTTTTTCTCACAATTCTGTTAGAATGAGAACACCAAACTTCTCTGTTAAGTATATTCGATCTTGCAGTACAGGCATTTGAAAGCTTTGGGTGCAATATTGGTTTCTTAGCAATCCTTAATGTCTAATCTCTTTCCTCAGAAAATTTCAAGGACTTGCATTAATGAATGGATTAAGGTTTATTTCTTACTGTTGCTGATTTCCGGTCGCCTTTCATAAGTTTCCCAAGTATTTCATAGCCATCAGTTGTGATGTTCCCAGCTGCCTTAATTGGTTTTTCCAGTATTTCACTGCAGTCAATGTAAATCTTAACATTTGATGAAGTTACAACAATATGGACCTGAAAAAAAGTTTACCATGATATTTAGAAAATGCACATAGGCAAATTTACTCTAATAGTTTAACAGTATTTCACTGTTTAGGTAATACTGTTTTAAATTTTCTTCCTAGTGATGCTGTTTTACTTTCAACTGGTGGAAAAATCCAAACTCAAGGAAAGTCTATGACATTAGTAACCTCTTTAAAATGTGTTGAAGGTCAGTAAGACGGTTATGCAAGCACAGCTAAGAAATACTATTTAAAATAATAGTTGAACTGCAATGGTCTATTTTTAAAAAAGCTTGCCTGAAAATTGCTTTAAGATGGCATAAAAGAAAAAAAGTAAAAAGAATTTCTGAGAGGAAGTGAATATAAGCTCTGCTTGTCCTCTTCTGATGGCTGGGACCACACAAGAGGTTTATGAGCCTGTGACTACCCACTGGCTAATAAACTCTGTAGTTCAGAGAGTAGATTGTTTTAGATCCAAAGATCCACAGATGACTCAACCAGAGGCATTAGTTACATTGAGATACAGGAAGTGAGCAGAGAAGCCTGCCCAGAAAAAGACAAAATAATGGAAGATGCAAGAGAGAAATTTCCATGAGAGAAATTTGGCTACAAAAACATACGCCAAAATAAGGGGAAACAGGGAAGAAGAGGAAGAGATTAGGGCAAAAAGAATTACTGTAACAAAGGAAGAGTATGTTTACCAGGAGAAAAGAATGACGTGTTTGGGGAAAACATCACAAACCTTAAACAGAAGAACAAATAAAATGAAAGCAATGGTTACCATTCCAAAAATTTATAGTACGTGTGGCAAATGTTATGAAAGGGAATTTCCTACATTTCGCTGAAAACCAAAGACATTCAGGAGTCTCCAAGAAAGAAACAAGGAACTGACATTTTAGTAAATCTAGTATGCAGTTGATAGAAGAACTTCTTAAGGCAACAGAAAGGTTTCAGTGGCTTTATATATTTTACATACTGCATATATTTTATATACAACATTATAACATCTATGTAGTTGTTAAAATATCAACACAGATCAGTAGTAAAGAATCCTTGAATTATTTGTGTTTTAAAGCTTCTGTTACCACAGTACACAACGCTTCAGAAACATATTGCTATTTGATGACTGCTTTAAAAAATTGGCATAAAGTTGAAAGACAGATTCCCTTAAATGTCCTGAGTCAACAAGTGCCTGAACAATCTCCTGAGAATTTGTTCTTTTTTTCCATATTAAATATTTTCCCATGTGGAGTTGTCTCCAAGGCATCTGCATAGCTTATCTAAAACTCTTTAAACATTATGTGCTTATGCTTTATATAACTGGAATTAAGACTTTTGAAACTGCCCTCATTTTTTGTCATCTGAAATTCAGTCGGCGTCACACTTTAATTCTCAGTGCTGTGTATACAAGTGGTTTTTTTTAATTCACATTCCCCACATTGTTCATTGACCAAATACAAAAAATAGAGGAAAGATAACTGAGTGTGTCCAAAGTATATTTTGGTATTACATTCCAAACTTTCTACAAAATAAAATAAGCACCATGCCAAAACTTTAAATTCATTATTATTTAAATACCATAAGCTGATGACTAAATTTTACAGGTTAATGAATGCATCAGACAGTTTAAACTCATCACAGATGTAATTCACTAATTCTGAAAGATACCTAATATGCAAGTTTTTCTACTGGAATGTTAAGTATTTATCACAAATTAAATAAAGCAAATGACATCTGCATAGTGAAAGCATATTACTGCATTTTCATTTGCACACAAAAATTAGGAAAGGTGAATCCACGTGAGAATGTTGAATGGGATCATCAGAAAATGTTTGAAGAGCAATGACTGCTGAGCTTTGTCGATCTATCGAAAGCAGCAGCTAGCCCAGCAGTCAAAAATAAGCAGGGCTCCCCCAAGACATTGACTCAGCTCACTGCTGATTTAATGCCAGCTCTGAATTCCAGCCTGAATTTCATGGCCCAAGCATAAATCTAATAAAAGTATGCATATAGTGTGTACAGTAAATAAAACATCTCTGTATACAATGCAGCTACATTTTGTTTTCAACAAATTAACATCAACAAAATGTTAACAGAAATCCTCTCTTCAATTTCTAACACACCAACATAAAGCATCACTTCTGACTATTCTCAGTGTCAGAAGCCATTGAGGTTTTAAGAAAGAAAACATACTTTAATCTTTCTCTCTGGACCCTTTCTAAGATAAAGTTTGGTGGTGTTCTGATCTACTGCTAGATGAACCACATCAATAAGCTAAGCAAACTATTATCCCATATGTACATCAGCAGAAAGACATACACTAATTTTCCAATTTCCTGTGGCTATCTACTGCAAAACTGCAATCTAAAAGAAAGTTTAGCACGGTAAGAATAAGAAAGTAGAAGTCATCTGTCTCTCCAGAACATTTAGTTATAAACTTAACGACTGTCTCAAGCAGTCAGGATTTTTCCTATGGGACTTGCCAGATTCAACAGCTTTCACCATAGCTCTGCTACGCAAAGCATTCAAGTATGCCAAAGTAAATTTCCCTGCACGGTTAGGTGTAGTTAACTGTGCTTCACTGAATAAGCCAGTAAGTCATCGAATGAAAACCACAAAAATGTTTGATATTTTGGAAAACATCTTGAATTCTAAAGATTTGTCATTGCTTTGAAACTGGATGGTAGGAGAAATTGCAAAAGTACATTTTGAAACGTGTTAATCTTGCTTTCCATTCAGCTGAAACTACTGCTATACTTTATTAGGAGCTAATCAACATGGCTCATACATAAGGCTTTCCCAGCACGTGAGCTGTGGAATCCCATGATGCTATCATTAACAACCTGACTCATAGAGCAACCTCACTAATCATTCTGGTGAGAATCCAGAGGAGTCAGCTCAGTTACATGGTGAAAAATCACAAATACAGCTCTTTAAATCAAGGCTGCTCCAGTTACTTTAAATACTATCAAAATCTGAACTTTTGATTCCTTTCTGGGAAAAAAAAGAAGGGGAATGACACACTGCACTGAGTAAACAATACATTTTTGCTTAAGAAATAGTCTCATAAGCAGGAATTCATAGTTCTAGAGCTCTAAGATAATTTGCAAATGGCTGTTACTCCTGTACCTCATTTGGCATCTTCGGGTTGATTTCTTTTCATATGTATGAGTGTATTTAACTATTAAAATAATAACAGGGTAAATAAAAATCCAGATTTTTGTTATTATTATTCATCAGCAAATGTAATGAACAGTTATACATAACTGCTAGTATTGCTGAGGTTGCAGGTTGTTCCCCATTTGCTCTGATAAATGAGCAGAGCTTCACTGTAAGTGCTGTCAGACAATTCTGCTCAGCTCTATTACATTTAGAGAAACTAAAAGGAAAAATATGATTCTGAACTTCACTTAAATTAGCAGCAGACACATAAAACAGACTGCTGGCAGTACAGCATGTAGAGAGCTTCACACCACTGACCCAAAGAAAGGAAGTTTCAACTCTAACACTGATTTCTAAAACGGGGCATGCTACAAGCTGTTCTGTGTCTTAAAAGTACTCCTTGGCAATAAGATGTCTCAACTTTTACATCAAAACAATATCTATTGTAGCTTTTACTGACGGTTTTTCTCACTCCAGTAGATTAATGCATTTCCTTTTAATTCAGGTGTCCTACTAGGCTATCAAAAAAAAAAAAAAAAAGGCAAAAAGCGAAATGCCAAGGACGAAATAGAGGCTGCCTACTGTGGTTGTGATCCAAGCCTACTCATAATTATCGGTTACAAAGTCAATAACATAAACATTTCTTCATATAGGAAAAAAATAATTAGCCATTAAATACATTATAAAACAAGAATAATTGGATACAACATAGAAGCAGTTTGGGAAACTATCCTCTGATAAATTCTGAGGAAACCAACAGCTTTTATAGCACTGTGTGATTTTTGTAGTCATCCATGTTTTAAACAGATGAAGTCACAAAATATTATAATGCTGGCACCAGCTATCTTTCCCTGCTTTCAGCCTAGCAGAGCTAGGTTGACTATGTGGCCTCCAGTATCAGCAAGTTGACAGAGGCAACCTCTTATCAGTATCCTCAGAGGAATGCTGGTAGTGACTAGTCATGCAGGAGACGGTATCATAAAGAAAACAAATGTCATACTCCAGCCATATTTAGTCATCAGAAGAAAACTAAACTAAACAGAAGGGAGATAAATGAAAACATGAGAATGTGCATTTCAGCTGACCAAATATGTTGCAATTGCAACTCACTTTCTTGCCCTAAACATATATACTTAACACAGCAGGAAAATATTTTTTCCATTGTGTTTTAGGTATACATGTAGTCTGAGTCAAACACTTCTTGATGACTAGAGGTAAGGAAGCCTGGCAGGATCACGTTTTCATAATTTGGTGCACAAAATTAGAAAAGGAAGCACAAAATTATCACAACTGAAGGCAGATGCAGTAACATGTAAGGATTTCACTAGCCATTTTGACAATTCAAAAATGTGATCTTCATTCTAATTCACAAATAGATTATACAATCTTCTATGGGCTCTCTCTCATTATTGTTGCTTCCTCAGTTAACATTACTTTGGAGTATTTTAGGCCCAGTGAATTTAAGCAAAAAATATACCAATACACATTCATACATACAAAATATATACATATACATGTATTACATTTGTTAAACATATGAATCTCATTCAATATGCTATTCACCTCCCAAAATTCATTCCCTACCTTTATCTGTAAGTTAATAGCAACTTACTTTCTGTGGCTATATCTTCCTCTTCTCTGAATGATTTCAAATCATTACACTGTACCCCAATGTTTTCTCACCACAACTTCTTTTCCTTTTTTTTCCAGTTTATCTTTTATTCTGCCTCTTTCATGTGCTAGGAATTAGGCTATGAAGTCTATATGATATATCCCTCCACTTACACAATCCTGACAAATTCTTGACAAATCTCTTACACTGGTTCAAAGAAGAGCTATAACTTCAGAGATCTTGTTTTATATGATCCGTTAAGTCCCTATGTCAACTTACAGTACTATACAAAGACTGGATATAACTGATAATGATTTCTGCTTGTTTTTTGTTTCAAAGAACAGCACTTCAGAAAGCAACATTCATAATTTCAATCCTTTACCTTATGGAAGCTTCCATAAAAGATCTTCTTTACTTCATCATTATCAAAAGTTACAGTTTGAACCTCTCCCCTTGTATCCTTGTTAAAGAATGACAGCATTTTGCTGGAAGCTGCAATAAATGAAAATAATACATTCCATTTCACATGTACAACTGAAACCACCATCAGAAGATACACTTATAGATAAAATGTAATATACCACTCAGTTGGGTAAACACAGGTTATATGGATGGTCTTACTGACCCATAAGTATATAGATGTATTTTCCTTTGGTTTTAGAGGTAATACCAAAGCTGAAATGTAGATTAGATGAATTATTCTGAGTTGAAAAAAAACAACTGACGTACAAATAAAAAAAAAAAAAGTCTCTTAAAATTAAAAATATATAATCCTTTTACCATGTAGGAATGCAGGTTTGGAAATATTTGGGAAGAATGCATGCAAATTAATGTAACATATAAATTCTTTATTCAATAAGCATAATCATCCTTACGATCAAGCACAACTCCAACTTGTGGTTTGTAATCTCTGTCTGCAATCTGCCAAATTGCAAAAGGCTCATTGGGGGATTCAGGCAGAAGACGGAATAACAGAATGATAGTGTATGCCTGTGGTAATCCCTCGGGGTGAATCTCCCTGTTAAGACAATATGAAGACGTTTTTTCACATGAGGAAAATAAGATCTTCATTATTTGCTCTTTTTCAAAGAAAAGACATGAGAGTAACAGGGAAACCACAGTGTTTAATGGAACTGAGCATTTTAACTGCTCTCTCAAATAGAAAAGAACCTTGTGGTAAAAAACACTATGTGATTTGTTACGATGAACTGCCAGCAGCTGGTCCAGGCACCATGGTTATGGAAGAGGCCAGAATATGACCAAGAACTCTTGGAGATGTATTCTTGTGGCAAGATTCTGTATAAACTACACATATTATAAATTCCTTAATGATAAATACAGAAAAGAAGATTGCAGCTTTATTCTTTTTTCATCTGGTCCGTTTTATACAGGCAACAGAAAACAGCACTTAAGCGTTCCTGCCCTTCAGGCATAGATGCAGTGAAGGAGATATTTAACGTATTGTCTGCAGCTGATGATGTATTTGGGCTCCACCTCATTCATCAATGGCTGAGGTTTAGATTCGTGATGTTCAAACTGTTAGACATTAAAAAAAAATTGCATTAAATGGCCTCCAGTATTTTCTGAAGGGGAATGGAGGGAATGCAGGAAGGGAACTGTAAGAAGGCCGTAGTTTCTGCTCCTCCTTAACCGTTATAATGGAACTGAGAAAGGGATTTAGCTTCATGAACAGAAACATAGTAACCTTAAAATGAAGACAGTAGCTGCTCTGTATTTTAGGCAAAGCTTATGTACCCATACAATTATGGACTCTGCAATAATAGCCATATCACTAAGTCAGCACCACCACATGGCACAGTGCAAGAATGGAAATATTAAAGTAGATATAGCAAGACTATTTATAACTTGGATACCAAGTTATTTCAGATATGGAAACAACTAGGCCACCAGGATCAGGATGCTTTTATTGCTTTGCTGACTCAGTCTAAAGTGAGTTTTATTCCCTGGCTTCTCATGAAAAATATGTGCCCAGAATACTTTGGCAAGTCTACTCCACCTCCTACAGCAGACAACAGACTGTGTATCGCTGCATTCTAAAAAAAGATGAAATAAACAGGAAGTCTGTCTTTTATTGTCTTTTTATCATCTTATCCTGCTAAATGCAAGGTTTATCTTAATGTAAGAGAGTTGCAAAACTGGGATTATCTGTACTTCCCTAGATTGTAAAAATCCAGGCTGCCAGAGACCTATCACCCCCATAGCTATAATGGCACATCAAGTAACTCAGAAGGACCTCAAGTCCTCCACTTTTAAAGTTGTGAGCTGAGAAGACTGGCAAAAAGACATTATTTCTTCGTAAACCCCAGCTCCTGTGCCTGTGATCTGATCTTTACCAAATCTGGCAGGATTGCAGAAGATTTCAAAGGCTTGCATGAAAAGAAGATAAAATTTCCTTAAATTTAATAGGAATAATGGGCTATTTTTAGGCATCTCCTCTGACTCAGAATGACTTTTTCTGAAATGTACTTAAATAGTAGGGTGAGGAAAAAATGTAAAAAGAAAGAGAGAGAGATGCTGTTCCCCTCTTAGTAAAACTAACTGCTAAGTCTTTTTGGGTTTTGGGAAAAAAATGTTGGCAAGAATGACCATATATTACCGCTCCATAAGCAAGCTCTAAGACCACAGGCCCTTGAAAACTCCATTCCATTTGCCAAATACAGCAACTCCAGTAGAGGAGAAACTACCCTAAGTTAATGGTGTCAATGTGCTGCCTATTGCAGTATGAATGATGCCTCTGCTAAAAGTGGTGCTTATCCCTCCATATTGAAACCATCTCTCTCCGGCAACGTGGAGCTTGTTTTAGTAAGGAGCCTGTTGTTCAACTGCCTACAGACAAATGGGATTATATGCAACTCAAATGGTTAAGCAGCATAATCTCAAAAAAGAAAAATAAGCAACTGGATTAATAGTGAACAGATCACAATGGAAGAAATAGATAAGCATTTAATGAGAACAATGATAGGTGTTCTTTAGAGTATATTTCTTGAAGTTCAGTAAAAAGAACATAAAATAAATTAACCTTCCATGAGATACCAATGCAATCATCTATAAACTCTATTAATCCTTCCTCATCTACTTGCCCTAAATATGAGTCTTTCAAGTTTACTTACCGTATTGGCTGGCTGACAAAGGCATTTTTGTGGAGTCTATATGCGACATAGCTTGGGAAAGAGCCTGATTCCAGTGATACACCTTGTACAGAAGCAAAATGCTTCTCTGTTAAATTATATGATTCCAGCATCTTGAAACCTTTAAATGGGAGAGAAAATTAAAAAATAAAAACACTGTAGACCTGTAAAAGACACAAATGAACCTATGCCAAAATATTAGACACTTACCAGGTGAAGTGTATCCCTCCAAGTAAATAAGAGGACAAGCTAAAAGACATGAAACAACATATAATTCAAAACCATAAAACCTAATAGGATATGAACATATACATACTTCAGAAAGTTTTATTACCAAAAAGTCTGTGCTATTATAAATTGTCATCCAACTTTTGTTACTTTTGTCATACTGTGTTCTGCTCTGTGGTAGATGTACTTAAAATCTTTACTCACTACTTTTGGTGGGATATTTCTATCGTGACAAATTGAATGGAATAACAAATGAACCCCCCAAATATTTAAGAGTCTAATTCATAAGAAGAAAGGAGCACAATGACACAGTCTTTCCATGAATATTTAAGGCATGAGTCAACTGCATAATAGCTGTCAGATTCACAAGGAAAAACTGCAGATTTATATGGCTCCTCAGGAGCCAGCGGATGAGGCAGTTAGGGAGTACACAGTTGCACATGACAGGCCTGAGAATTTCTTATTTTTGCCATAGAAGGATTTCACTTGAGTAAACAACTTTATTTAGATAATTTTAAAACAGCATCACACACTGTAGCTGCACCTCTTTAGAACCCATAGACCAGTTGTAAATAAGAGACCTGTTGTGCCCCCAGTTCAGATTAGACATCATTCTACTTCTTAAAGAGCAGTGGTTCTCACTGACTGTTACTCTTTTTTTGTTATATCAATACTTTTGAAATGTGAGACAAGATTACCTAAAATATAATACCTACTTCAAAATTTTTAAAAAGTAAATTGCTCCCTTAAACTATGTCCAGTTATTATGAAACCCAACTTTTATATATGAACATTTATTTTGATGTACCTTAAATGGCATGGCTACACTATCAGTATATAAGCAAATGTATTAATTTGGGAAAAGGGAAAATTATGTCTTCTACTCACTTGAGGTAGCTGTCTCACACACAAAGGTGACAAGGTTATCTTGAATCTTTTCAAAGGCATCAAAGTCATCAACAATAAATACATGACGCTCACTGGGCTTGCTGGCAATCTTGGCCAGCTCATTGTAATCTACATCAGCCACACCAACCACAAAGACACTGAAGCCTGTAAAAATAATACTTGTTACTTGAAATGTAGTAAATGTACATTACCGTTTTTCAGGTCCATATTTCACAAACTATCTCTATCATTGATTTCTCAGTCTCTACCTGGTCTTTTATCTGGCCTTTGTTATAAGCATACATTCTGGAGATCCTTTCACCCTATTAAAGCTCAGGAGGGATTAAACTGATTTTTGCATCTTTCTTTCAAAACTTTCTTCTGCTTTCTTCATTGATTTTTCTTCGGCATTATCCAATCTCATATAGCCCTTGCTTCATAGTCCCCTCACTCTTTCATACAAAATGTATAATCCTCTCAACTCTACAGTATCTTAAATCTGTTCTGTGTCCAAAATATCTGTGCAGATTATTAGTTATCCAGTTCTCTAGCTCTTGCCATCTCCTGCACTTCATGCTTCTCAGTTTCTCTTTCACTTTCTTAGGGTGATATTCACTTCACCAATTTTTACTTTCCAAGTTAGCAACAAGTCTAAGCTAGTTGCTCTCTTCACTAGCCATAAAAGGACCCTACATGATGACCTTAGACTAGACATTTGGATAGATGGCTTAAGTCAAATGAGAAGACCCCAGACCCTAGAAATTAATCATATCACCAGGTGTAACAGTATAATCTCCTTCTTTGTCAGGGCGATTTTCCTCTTCAAATCCTTAAATTAGTATCTCCTTGCCTTCTGTGTCAAATTTTCGTTTCCTGCTATCTTCTAGCCTTTACAGAATTCTGTCTCTGACTCATTTCTTCCTTTCCCTTCTCCCACCTAAGCCTCCATGTGATAATTTGACATCTTTTTGCCATACCAGCAAACAAGGAAGAAAAAAAAAAAAGTTACAGAACAATTCAGCACTGTATAGAAAAAAAAAAAACTCCCAGAAAATTTCATTCACATGAAACTGCACAGATGTTGGAAATGTTGGTTGGAGGCTGAAAGCAGAATTCACATTTATTGCAAATGATAAAGGTATCTTTATTGACATTTTTAATTTTTCAAAAAGAACATAGTTATTCCTCTGTAGTCAGTTCTGGTGAAGCTTTGGCTGAAATACTGTCCAGCTTTGAGCACGACATTTAAGATGCAAAGAAACCTAAGCAAGTAGAGAGGAGAGCAAAAATGGTAAGAGGTTTGGAAAACATGATCAACAGGACATTGAAAGAAGTAGGTTTGTTTAGTCTAGAAAAGAGAAGACAGAAAGAGGAAATGACAACAGGTTTCAAATATGAAGGCCCGATACAGTGGACAGTGATCAACTGCTTTCCTGGTTAACTAGGTAAATGAAAAGATGACAATAGTTTCATTAGCCTGATGAAACGCTTGGGTGAAATGTGAGGCAAAGCTTTCCAACTTTTAGGGTAGTTAAGCACTGAAGCAGATTATCCAGGGAGACTGTAGAGATTTTTATAAGTAGGGTAGCCACACATCTTTAGAAACCATCTAGACAGAGCTGACTCCTTCAGATTACAAAGGCAGAGAAAATGACCACTTGTTGTTTATATACCCATGATTTCCATAAGGAAGTGCAACAACTCCTTACTCTGGGAGCAGGACTTCAGGTGGTTCGTGAAGTGCAAAACTGCTGGGTGCAGAGACAGGAGTAGATTATTTGACATAAGCCACATCCAGCAAATCTGAAGAGGAAGTGCAATGCTTCTCAGCTCAAAACACAATGAAGGAGTCAGTTCAGACCAAGCTCGACCAAAAGCAGTTACTTCAACTGGAGATCCACTAGATTACACCAGGTAAAACATAGAGTCCAAAACCCAGGCTCATTACATCAAAAGCACTAGAATGGAGTACACTTCACAATGATCCCTGGGGTCCACACAGCAAGGAGAGAAAGAAGTAACCAAAAGTCAAGTCTATGAAACGATGTGCGTGAGGAATTACTTGAAAGCCTTAGCAAGCCACATCCTTCCCCAGAGAAAAAGCCAGAGAAAGAAAAAGTAAGTCTGCGCCAGAGATTCTACATTTTTTAAATAGTTTTGACTTTTTCCTAAATACTCAGAATACGTTTCTGAGTCCATAAATGGTGAGTAAAGGATTCCCAGATAATTGAAGCACCACTTATAATTGCATTGCTTAACACATAAGGAAATGAAAGAGCCAGGTACTGTGAGCTGCTTACCAGAGTGCTGTATGACCGTTGCTGCTTTCCTCACCTCATCCTGAGATCGACCATCTGTGACAACAACAAGTACCTTGGGAACACCTCGCCTCATGCCACTCTCCCAAGTCAAAACCTTTTCTTTGATAAATGTTAGGGCTTTGCCTGCAAAGTGCATAACGAACAAGGAGTCAGCCATATTATCCACAAGAGAAGAAATCCCATACTCTACTTTGAAAGGGCACAGCCACACAGCTAAAACAGAACATAAAAACCTAATTCTTCATCCATGCAATATTAGGTTAATGAGGCAGTTTCTGAAAACATTTTATCTTAAAGAAATACAATTACTGCTCAGGATTACCTGTCCTTGTGTTTCCTCCTCTGTACTGAATATTTTGAAGAGCTCCCAGGGCCTGGGCCTTGTCATCAAATGTATTCAGTTTAAATTCAGATTTTGCCTCATCACTGTACTGCACAAACGAAACCTGAAATGGAATATATCAGGGTGTTCAGTCTCATACCTCCATGTTCAGACCAGCTCTCTCCACTGAAATATTTATTGTGGTATATTAGTAAACAATGTGCACACAACACTCTTTTCTTTGCCTTTCATGTATAAATTGTGATGTGATTTTAAATACGTATGATTAAATTATTGCTATTACTATGATGCAGTATATAAAGTGCCTATTCTCTGCTTCTGAGCAGAGGTACAGCATTTACAAAACCTCTTCCAGGTTTTTTTTTAAGAAATACAAAAATAATTTGGCAATAGAATGTCAATAAAGTTGGATATATACAGAACTGTGTACTCTCTTGCCTTAAATACTGGAATACAATCACAGAATATTTATTCTGAAATAATTTAAAAATATTTATATATATATCATTTTGCTCCTTTTAATATTCTGTAAAATTGCAATATTATAATATACTAATTTGGTGCTGAATAGACACCTCTCTGTATGTATATATTCATATTTACTGAAGTATAAACCCCTTTTTAAATTATTAATATCCATTTAAAAAACAGAGATTATTGCAACTATCCCAAGAGGTAGGTCATTTAAATATTTTACTAGACATTAGCAATTACATGTCTCTGTCACCTGTATTAGGCCTTCTCTATCTCTAGGCTGGGGACTCATGGGTATTTGCAGGAAAAAAAATACTATGAAACAAACAAACAAATGGGAAAGAAAACTAGCTGGTATAGACTAGAGCTAAGAAGGATAAAGAATGTCTGAGACAAAGCAAAGTATGAAGGGTATCTTTTCCTTAAAAATGTCTAGAGAGTTAAAGATCAATCAAAGAACTAAAAATCTGCCTAGAAGATGAAAGGCAGTTCATAAGCATTGTAAATAGTTTTTCTAGTTACCGGGGAAAATCACTCACACAATCTCCCACAAAAAAAAACAGCCAAACAAAAAAAAACCTTCAGCCTTCTAACCAAGGAAAATGCATTGGACGTGCAGGTCATCACAATGCTCCAGAAATACCTTGTAAGAAATTCTCTCACATCTCATGTTATTCACTTCATCTAGTGAAAGAGAAATAGTTATGGGAACTTAGGCAGTCATCTCATCCAACTTCCCATAAGCAGAAGAAAACCAGTAATGGTGCAAGGCTTACAGTTAGAAGCCTGACTGGAAATGTCTTTGACGTAGCTATGATCAGCCCAGAAATTCTGAAAGTCTATTCCTCATTAGCTATTATCATAGAATCACAGAATGTTTTGGATTGGAAGGGACCTTAAAGATCACCTAGTTCCAAGCCCCCTGCCATGGGCAGAGACACCTTCCACTAGACCAGGTTGCTCAAAGCCCCATCCAGCCTGGCCTTGAACACTTCCAGGGATGGGGCATCCACAACTTCTCTGGGCAGCCTGTTCCAGTGCCTCACCACCCTCATTGTAAAGAATTTCTGCCTTATACCTAGTCTAAATCTACCCTCTTTTAGTTTAAAAACATTATCACTTATCCTGTCACTACAGGCCCTGTTAAAAAGTCTGCCCCCCATCTTTCTTATAAAGCTCACTTTAAGTACTGGAAGGCTGCAAGAAGGTCTCCCCAGACCCTTCTCTTCTCCAGGCTGAACAACCCCAACTCTCTCAGTCTGTCCTCATAGGGGAGGTGCTCCATCCCTCTGACCATCTTCACGGCCCTCGTCCTGACTCACTCCAACGTGTCCATGTCCTTCTTACACTGGGGGCCCCAGAGCTGAACACAGTACTCCAGGTGGGCTTTCATGAGGGTGAAGTAGAGGGGCAGAATCACCTCCTTCGACCTGCTGGCCACACTTCCTTTGAGGTAACCCAGAATACAGTTGGCTTTCTGGGCTGCAAGTGGACATTGCCAGGTTATGCTGAGTTTCTCATCAACCAACACCCCCAAGTCCTTCTTGGCAGGGCTGCTCTCAATCCCTTCATCACCCAGCCTGTATTTATGCTTGTGATTGCCCTGATCCGGGTGCAGGGACCCTGCACTTAGCCTTGTTGATCTTCATGAGGCTCTCACATGCCCACCTCTCAAGCCTGCCAAAGTCCCTCTGGATGGCATCCCTTCCCTCCAGCATGTCAACCACACCACAGAGCTAGGTGTCATTGGCAAACTTGCTGAGGGTGCACTCCATCCCACTGTCTGTGTCACCAACAAAGATACTACTGTTTACTCTTTAAAGCTGCACTAATTAGTTAAGAGGACTAACTTTTCACCTTTTCATACTTTCACAATGCCCACTGTGGAATGGACCCATGTTATCTATCTTTAGGATAGGATGAAGAGACTTCTGCAAGTGCCTCTCTCAAAGGGATTTTGCCTACTTACTGCAGTGGGATTCTAGGCAGCTCAACAAGACAAGGCTAATGGCAAGCCAGCTGGACTCTACATGCACAGGACTCCTTTCTTGCACTAAGAAATTAAAACGTAATCCTCACTCAACAGTCAAACTGTCCCCAAAACAGATTTCTGATATGACACAGACAAAACCTAGCATGTAACAACAAGGTAGTGTACCAGTTGTTGATGCCCTATACAAATAAGCAAAAATATAAAATTGCCCATACATTGACTATACATCACCCCAGTTTCTCTGCCTCGAGGATTTCCACAGACTACAACTTTTGTCTTTCAGGATAGTAATCTCTCAGGATAGACTGGATTCCCTTTTTCTTTACAAAATGACCAATATATTTCATAAATAATTATATATGCACACATATACATAAGCACTGTACAATAATCTAATACAAAACAAGATAGCATTCTGAAAGAAAAGAAAAATCAGATGTAATTTTAGTAATTTAGCTTGATCTTCAGTTTCCCTCCAAAACGTACCCAATGGAAATAACAAACCTACCTGGATTCCAGCAGGATTAATCAAGTCAAAGGCTCCTACTGTATTAAAAACAAATTTCACTACTTTGTTGAAGTTATCATCACCAATACTCCAGGAAGCATCAGTCAAGAATACTATGTCTGCTTTGGCACCTCTGCATACTGAAAGACCAAGAAAAGGAAAACTTAAAACACATCAATCATATCACTGTGAAATAAAGAGCATTGCTTCAAAATTTGGAAATTCAAGAATGACAAATATTCAGCAAACTTCTATTACCATGCAGTCAATGTGGCAGATGGCTAATGCTTACCACAAAAAACATTTATTAAAAATTTTCGAAGAAAGGTTCAAGAAATGAAGAAGAGCTCAAGAATCAAATGTAAATGTTTTAAATGACTTTTTTTTTCTGAGCAGCTACCATAAAACATAAATTGCCTGCTGAGGCAAGACAGACTCACAGACTTGCTGCAGAGCTATAGAATATCATTCCCCAACATTTTTTCCCCAAATGTGTGAACCTTGTTGTTCTAAACCAGGAAATGTTGAGGTCTAGTAAAGCTCAAGAGCAAATGGATGGCATTAGGAAACTGGTCTCAAACTTAATTTCCCTAAAATGCTGTGGTAGCTTTAAATCTATTTAAATTTATGAAAAATAGAATTAAGCTCTGAAGCAGTGCAGCAACTACATAAAAATACTGAATAATTCTACAAATAAACATACCATCCCGAGCTGGAGGGATCGTGGGAGGTGGAGGAGGTGTAGGTGGCGGTGTTGGTGCCTCTGTAGGTTTGAGGACTGAAACGAAATAATAATTTTTTTACTCCATGTAAATTATTTCATTCAAGGAAAAATTCTAGATTATGTATTATATTACCAAACAGAAAGATTCTAATCTTTTCTCACCAACCTAAACAATGTATAATTGGCAAGGAAAATTTTCTTGTCTTACAAGAGTAATGAGATTATACCTATTGTTAAAAAAAAGGTACATGATTTCATTATAAAAGGAACACTTTTATATGAGCTGAGTAACACTGCGCTCTGATAATGCATCAGTTTTTCATCCAAGTGTTAAGAAATACTTGGTTTCAAGAGGAGCAATAAGAATTTCCCTCTCCCTCATAAACTCCAGTTGACAATACACATAGATAAAGAGGAAAGAAGATCATTTAAAAGAGGTATTGAAAGACATTTCGGAGCAAGGCAAGTTCTACAGCTGAAACAAGACAAGCTCTATAGGCAAAACTTAAGGTTCATAGTATCTATTACCTACCTGTATGCTCCCTCATAGAGACTGGAGGTCCCTCAAGGTTAGGGGTCTGAACAAAGACAGTAGCATTGTATTCTGTGTCTGGTGAGAGTCCAGTAAAACAATGGCTCGTTTCTGATCCACGTACTGTGATTTCCTGTCCTCTGGAACCTGTCAAAAAAAGTCCAATGGAAAGAATGTTAGGGCAGAAACCCACTATTTCCTTTTTAATATGTATACAAGTAAGTGTAGAAATTAGAACTTCTTGAGAGGAGGCTGGAGCAAGCTCCTATAGGACAGCAGCTCTTGTTCCACAAAGGCCTTTCTAGACCAAGATTATGTGGTGATTATGCACCCAAGAGCATACTGGACAGTAACATTTCAAAGTACATGTGAAACCTAGGTAACTAGCAGATTCCCACTAATGAAAGTTAACCTGACAATAAGCAGCACTCGCTCTTTGCAGTTCTGTTCAGAGCTTTAAAGCTCAAACAGATGTATCGTGGCTTCTGGTGAGTGCTTGGTGCTTGCCACCATCCCAAATAGGTGGTGCTGTCACTGAAACAAGACAATTATGTTTCCAGAAAATGGAAAAAATAAAGTGCACTTACCATCAGCTGGGTTTAGCTTCAGTCTGTAGGAAGTTGCCGAACGATGAGGTGACCATCGGATACAGAAAGTATCCCAACCCACTTTGTAACTTGTTAGGTCAGTGACATTCAAATATACTGTGAACAGAGAAAGAGATAAATTGTTCTCTGGAAAATAGTGTGTAATGGATGAAACGCATCAACGTGAAAATTGTATTAGCAGTGCTGGTTCAGAATTTGTTTTTTTAAAATACTCATAGGAGGAAAGAGCAGTTCTAGTCAATCTCTTCATTTTCTGCTATGCCCTAGAGATCCCAGCCTATTATTTACAAAGGTCCAAAGTCTGATACCCTTCCCGTATTGGGTAACAGCCCATTTTATGAGTTTTCATATGAAGTAAGTTGAGTTCTTTATAAAATAAGAATCTACCAAAAATTGGAACCTGACTCATATATATGGCAGTACAAAAAGAATGTACCGAGTCAACAAAACTCAGGATTCTCAAGAAAACTTGATTTATCTTAACTGAAGAAATTTTTAGAAGTTTCTCAGCTGAGGCCGTCAACAAAATCATCTCCTTCCAAAAAGCTGAAGTTTCAATCACTGGACATTCCTGTGAGGTAAAAGCAGAGTAGCAAAAAGCCTAGACCTGCTTATCATGGTTAGATTCTGTAATACTCTGGAGACAGTTAAAGATTGACCCCAACTATAGCTGAATAAAATTTTAGGAAGCAGACTAGAAAATTTTATATCATCAAATCATTACTTAAAACTATATTTCCATTACTGTTCACAGACTTAGTGTTTTTAAGGTCTACATCATGGACAGGTGACACATATTCCTTCAGACTTTCTAACAATCAATCTTAAAAATCCTCTCTTAACCAACATTGTCTCAGATCAGCATATGTATCTAGCATGACTACAACAAAATTATTTTGACTTACATGTAGTGCCTTGATCTGTCAAAGGTATGCTCATTCCAGAATCATACTGGGCATAAACATTCACATCGTAAGTAGTACTGGGAGACAGATTATGCAAGGTGTAGGAAGTCACTTCTCCCACAAAAACCTCCATAGGCTCATTTGAACCTTGAATTGAAACAAAGAATTAAGGAAGTACAGAGAGAGAAAGATTCATGATTAAGTGAGCTACAAAACTATCCACTGTCTTTTACATGTCATTAGGTGTTAATCTCATTTTTTCTAAAACAAAACATACTAATTTCTTAAATTTTAGCATATTAGACTGTTGCAAACAGCACATACACATAGCTTTACAAGCTATTGTTCAAAGTTTGCATTTAATTTAACTTATAAGAAGACATATACATTGTTTCAGTATCACATAAAACAAAGGTTCTGAAGGACATTAGCACCTAAATACCTGTCCAATACTTATCTCACATACACCATTTCATATCCTAAGAAGGAAAAGAGATATTCAAGAGAGGAAAACCAAGTCTAGTCCAGGACTATCTAGTCACTGTATTAAATTTTAACTATACAATTCAATCTCTGTAATTGAATGTATGAAACACTGTGTTTGATAATTTGTGCTTCTTATAAAATACCGATACTAAGACTTAAGCTTCCATCAAAATCAGTAAACAAAAGAAATAAATAAATCCTTTAACACAAACATTTCCCATTAGCCACTCATTGTTCTGAAAGTGGTATACTGAGAATGAACAGATTTTCTTACCCACAGGTTTGTATACAATTTTATAGCCAAGAACAGGGGATGGTGAAGGATCCCAGGAAACTCTGAATCGTGTATACCATTCATCAGTTATATACATGTTTTGAGGAGGAAGCAGGCCAACTAGAAAGACAGAAAAATATTATAATTAGACTAGTGACTCTTTTTCAACGCCTAGAAACTTACATTGTAAGTCTGCCAGGTAATAATCACATCAAAGACATAATGAACGTAATAAAACATTAACAATGTTGGAGTGCCTAAGGAATACAAGTCTTACATTTAAAAAAGAATACACAATATTAGAACCAGTTACCAGTTCTGCCATTTCCAGTCAGTTGTCCACCATCTCCATCTTCATACACAGCCACAACAGTAATTTTATATGGCGTATCTGATTGCAGTGGTTGTAGTATCACATTGTTTCTTATCCCAGGCACTGTTGTCTAGAACACAAAAGAAACAGAGGTAAACAAACACAGTCCTGTAACTGATCAATAATGACAGTAACTAGGACCAAAAATTTGTTTTGACAGTTGGTGCACTTTATTTATGTCCACTGTAGATAAAGTCATTCTGGATATCTTAAGAGTTACAGCCTTTAAACTATTATTAGTGTTATTTTAAATTATAAAATACTGTGGTCAGCACAAAGAGATAAATCAAATTGACTCTTCAGTCCCTACCCTCACATCAGACTGAGATGCTGCAGTTCCTCACCAAGATTTCAGTACTGTTCTGTCATAGAAAGGAAGAAGTCATGATGATGTATTTGGAGGCAGAAGAAGAGAGGAAAAAGCTCCTAAAATGGGGATGGAGGTGATTTACACTACTCATCGGTTTCATTTCTACCTTTTCATTATCCTCGTCTTAGGATATCATTTTCTTGGCAGAAACAAGTTAGTCTGAGAAGGAAGCTCTAAATATTTTGGTATGTAAAAACATGCCTGTTTATGCATCCCTCAATCTCAACTTCCTGGTGCAGTCATGCACTATTGCTCCATTCTAATGAAAAGGTAGATATAATCCAAAAAGTGACACTGCTCCATAAAGTGGCCATAAAGCACTGAAGCTATGGAAAGTAGCTTGAGGTATCTATCTCAAAAGCATGTCCCAGTCAACATTTTCCATTATTACTTAATAAAAATTTTCAGTTGAGACTTGCTGTTTTTATGAAATGCCCAATATTTTCTGCAAGGAAGATATGTGTGTTGAAAAATATGTGTGTCCTGATTAACAGGTCCAGAAGGGAATTTTCAAACAGTGATTTTTCAGCATGCCCTGTGCAATAATATATAGGCAGTAATAGCATTTAAATAGCGCTCAACACGTTACATTTTCGGCTGGTGGCAGTCAGCAGGAATTCTGCCATTGACCTCTATAGGATCTGAGTTTGGCTTTGCTATATACAGAGATTTTTATAAGCATCAGATTAATTTGTGCTATCATTAAGCTGCAGGAAATTAAACACAAACACAATTCATACTGAACCTTACAAAAGCAAGTTAGATGCTGAATGAAAGTTGCCATTGCTTTGTTATTAAACTCTGCCAACTCTCTTCAATTTATAAAATGCAGACTTATGTTTATTCTGTATTTTAGCACACTAACTTCATAATGAATAGAGTATGAAGTAATAGATGGGTATTCACTGTAGCACATTGTTTGAACTAAGTGCCAGGAAGCAGGTTCTGCTCAGAATCTTCTTATTAATGTGTGACTCACATATTTAATATTATTTTACACACAAGTTGGTTCATGAAACTCTATATGTTCTGTGACTATGTGAAAAAAAAAAACAAACAAAACTGTTTCATACAAAGCATGGCTTCTCAGCATTGATAACAATGACCAAAGAATCCATAGAGCATGCAAAGTGTACTACATGTAAAAAAGGTGTCTCTTGTTTTTCTGTAGCCTAAAGAATCAACTGAGAACATCTCAATGCTTCCTAAGGAATTACAGAACTTACATATTCATCAATAGGGTCTCCCACAGTGGGTGAATAAATGATTCTGTACTGCTGGACTGGCCCATCAGCATGGTCCCATTGTACAGAAAGGCTGTTTGTGGTCTCATCGAACACTCTCACATTCCTTGGACCACTGCGAGGCACTAAAGAAAGAAAATACAGAAGGTTGTATGGAGCATGATTCTTCCAGACCAGTGTCACCCTCACTGATTCAAATCATAGAATTGTGGAATCACAGAAAACCAGGTTGGAAGGGATCTCAAGGATCATCTGGTCCAAACTTTCTTGGCAAAAGCACAGTCTAGACAACACGGCCCAGCACCCTGCCCAGCTGAATCTTAAAAGTGTCCAATGTTGGGGAATCCACCACTTCCCTGGGGAGATTATTCCAATGGCTGATTGTTCTAATTCTGAAAAATTTTCCTCTTGTGTCCAATCAGAATCTCCCCAGGAGTAACTTGTACCCATTACCCCTCATCTTTTCCATGTGACTCATAAAAAGGGAGTTTCCATCTTTTTTTGTAGCCACCTTTTAAATACTGGAACATGGTGATAAGGTCTCTCCTAAGGCTTCTTTACTCAAGAAGAACAAACCCAGTTCTCTCAGCCTTTCACCATACGGCAGGCTTCCTAGTCCTTTGATCATCTCTGTGGCACTTCTCTGGACCCTTTCCAGCCTTGTCCACACCTTTTTGCATAGCGGGGACCAAAACGGAACACCATATTCCAGGGGTGGCCTGACCAGCAGCCAAGCAGAGTGGGATAATGACTTCTTTATCTCTGCTGGTGATGCCCTTGTTGATGAAATCCAGCATCCTGTTGGCTTTCTTTGACACAGCAATGAATGCTGCCCTAAAGTCAAAGCTAAGGGCCCTCCCTGAAACCCTGAATAGTCATATACAGGTAGATTTAGTCAATGATAATACAGCAGTGCCTGAAGGGTCTTAAATAGAAATACGGCCTTAACTGGAGGACCTGGAGCAATATGGAAGGGAGAGAACACCAGAGGGATGTGCAAAGTGAGTATCTACATACGTTCTGCTTCTTGGACTCCTGCGGACAATTGCAACTATAGCCTGTCACATCTGCATGTTTTCAATGAATATGGGGATTTAATAGAGAAAGGATAGAAGCAGCAAAAGAGAGGTGATCTATTATTACCACAGACAGTTTCTTTACATGTTATTTCTAGAATTAATTTTAAAGAAGCCAAGCGTAAGCCAACCAAGATCCCACAAGCTAAGTTGTAACAAGGAAGTTTTGATGCTTCCATGATGCTGGATGATGCTGGCATCTCCAGCAAAAAACAAACATCTGGGGAGGCTGACATATAAAATTATCATGTAAGACACACAACATGAAGCACATTTTTACTGACAGTAAATTCTACCCATCTTAATGTGCTATTTTTTTTTCAAAAAGGCAAATTTTTATTTATCTATAATCACATTTTAAAGAACAGTTTTTAAACTCTTAAACTTTCAAATTAGGCTTATTTCACAAGTGAAAATTACTTTGGTAATTATGCATGTACCACAACTGCCAGACAACATGGCAAAAGCTCCCTTCCACGGAGGCCTGTAATTGCTTCAGCCATAATTCAGTTGCATTGATCTCAGACTTGCACTGATTGACTTACACTGTTTGTGATTGCAACCAATTTTATAAATTCTCCACACACCAATTTTGATTTATATTTCACAAAGCAAGTACTGACGGCCTCTTACATGTTCTTCCCTGTGCTTGACTTGGATTTCCTTCTCCATCTGCATACAGAGCTATAACATTTATTGAGTAAGCAGTGTCAGGAGTCAACCGCTCCAGCATCACATCACGAGTGTTGCCTGGTACCACAATCTAAAACAGAAACAAAAGGCACCTATATAAAAAAAGCTTCAGTTTATACCATGTCTTGTTAGAATGAGCAATTCGTATGAAATATAGGAAGATTGGAAACATGATCACACTGCACATTTTCCAAGAAAAATAATGCAACTTTGAAATAATCAAATAATGTTGATAAAAATTCAAGTGCAGTTGCAAAAAAAATTATAAGTATATATGGAGCTCTAAATCTGCAAATTGAATTTTTTTTTTTTACATTTTTACATAAAAATAGTTCAAGAAAAAAGCAGAAACATAGAGGAATAGATACCAAAAAAGTAAATTCTGTCATGGTTTACTGATATATAAAGGACATTTTCTAACAGATACTACTAGACAGGTTCCCACTCATGTGTGAAGTAATACGCAGTTTCACTTTACAGATGCAAATGATTCATTAAAATTCTTATACTTCCTTACATAAAAACATATTCATCTGTACATGTACAATATGGATGTACATCTTGTGTGAGTACATTCACAGGTTTACCTCTATTACTGCACCTATTTCTACACAAATCCAAGAACTCTTACTCCACATCTGGAGGGCAAATTTTTATGCACATCCAGACTTCACTGCTCACCAAGACCTATTTAAACACTAATGATTTCGGATAAACAGATGGTTTAGTGGTAAAATCACATAAATTTGGCATCTGGTTTCATAATTAAACATTTCCTAATAAATATTTGCTGTTTCCTTCTATCTTTAAAAAAAAAAAAATTAACTCAACTTTACCTGCAATATGATAAAGGACACTAAGTCGTCAATACTCAAGTTTTAAATTGGAGAACCTTATTTCTTATTTTTTTTTATTTCACCAAACTAAACGTTTATTTACAATGAACTGAATTCCTGTAGACAGTTTTTTCACCAGGGACACTCCTGGGCAGACAGTTGGCCTGAGTTTATTATTATTGTTCTACATTCATTGAAGGAAGCAATATCCTCCACACACTTTTAAGGAACAGCATAAAAAGTAAATTACTTACAGATTCTGATGGCCTGGGGCCAGACAATGGAGAGTAATTAATTCTATATTGCTGTACTGGACCTGGAGCAGGTTCCCATCGGACATTCATGCTGTTTGGCGTGGGATTGTAAACTTGAATGTTTCTTGGTGTTCCTCTCTCCACTAGATCAAGGATAATTTGCATTAAGTTTTACAAAGTTGCTTACATAAGTTTTAGTTCTACTTGAATTTATACCAGTGCTCAAAGGAAGTTGAAAAGCACATTAGCCCCAGATAAACACATTACTTTTGTTACCCCAAAAACTACAAATCTAAAAATCTCAGTTATTAGTCTTTACAAACATCCCTGCCAGGCAGCAAAGTACATATGCTTATGCTGCAAACTGAAAGTATAATCATAACACTTTGTTATCCTATTGTTGATCACACAGGTATGAAATGTAGTCACAAACTACACATTTCATCTCATGCTGACATTAGGAGCTCAAATTCCCTGGAAAATTGTAAGTACATGGTATGGACATTAGCATGGATTAACACCATTATTTGCCATTTTTTCACCAGTATTGCTACTGGCAGTACAATTAAAATTTCACTATTCTGTGGTAGTAAACAGTACATTCACTGCACAACATAAAAGCTGAGTGTTCCTGACATGAGTGGACTGAAAACCTCCACTCGAATAAGCAAACAAAACAGAATAAGTTACAGAGCTGCACCATAATCAAGCAGGTAAAGAGAGTCTCACAGAATCATGAAGGTTGGAAAAGACCTTTAAGATCATCAAGTCCAACCATCAACCCAACACCACCACTAAACCATGTCCTGAAGTACCACGTCTACACGTTTTTTGAACACTTCCAGAGATGGTGACTCAACCACCTCCCTGGGCAGCCTGTTCCAATGTTTGACTACTCTCTCAGTAAAGAAATTTTTCTCGATATCTAGTCAAAATCTCCCCTGGTGCAACTTGAGGCCATTTCCTCTCATCCTATCACTAGTTACTTGGGAGAAGAGGCCAACACCCACCTCACCACAACACCCTTTCAAGTAGTTGCAGAGAGCGAGAAGGTCTCCCCTCAGCCTCCTCTTCTCCAGACTGAACAACCCCAGTTCCCTCAGACGCTCCGCATAAGACTTGTGCTCCAGACCCCTCACCAGCTTCGTTGCCCTTCTCTGGACACGCTCCAGCACCTCAGCATCCTTCTTGTAGTGGGGGGCCCAAAACTGAACACAGGATTCAAGCTGCGGCCTCACCAGTGCCGAGTACAGGGGCACAATCACTTCCCTACTCCTGCTGGCCACACTATTTCTGATACAGGCCAGGACGCTGCTGGCCTTCTTGGCCACCTGGGCACACTGCCGGATCATGTTCAGCCGGCTGTCAACCAGCACCCCCAGGTCCCTTTCTGCCGGGCAGCTCTCCAGCCACTCCTCCCCAAGCCTGTAGCATTGCATGGGGTTGTTGTGACCCAAGTGCAGGACCCGGCACTTAGCCTTGTTGAACCTCACACAATTGTCCTTGGTCTCTTGATGTAGCCTGTCCAGATGCCTCTGCAGAGCCTTCCCACCCTCAAGCAGATCAACACTCCCACCCAACTTAGTGTCGTCTACAAACTTACTGAGGGAGTTTCTTACACAAGTTTTAGTTTTGGGGGAAATAAACTTCCACACCTGATGTAAAATCAATTTCTAATGATCTGAGCCACTCACAGAAAAAAATCCTAACATTTCCTTGAAAAGGACTATTTTACTTACAAGTTCTTCCAGTGTCAGAGACACGTCCACCATCCCCCTCTGGGAAAACTGGAACCACAGTTACAGAGTAAGGTGTGTTGGGTTCAAGAGTCCTCAGGATGATATAGTTTGTGTTTCCTGGTACTGTGGTCTACAAATTTAAAAGGAAAGGTAGGGGCATGATATTTACATATGCAAAAAGTTTAAGCTTTTTTGTATCTCACTTACTTCTCCACCACATCTCATTTCTAGACTGGATATGATAAAAGCTTCAAAAAGGTGAAGCCTGAAGTAATGGGGTTCATGGTATCTTCTGCCTTTCAAGAAAGTTCTGTCTTGGACTTAACAAAAACGGATGTTAAATCCTGTGCTCTCCTATACAATCCCTATGTTCACTTTTGGGTCCAAATTCTGTTCTACTTGTAACAGTAGCAGAAACTGCAGTGATCTCTTTGAGGACTACTATTTAGCAGCTCAGAGGCATTAAAAGGTCACTTTCCAAAACAAAAACCAAACATTACATAACACTACAACATGCCAATGACAAGAAGCAATGAGTAGCTCATGTTAGAAAGTAAAACTCCACATCATTTAAGAATATTTATCATCAGTAGCTTTCTAGATGCTATTGAAACAGTAGCAATTCAGGTACTCCTCCTTCCACAGGCACATTAAATAGCACAGATGTGGAAAAAGAAACACAAGTGGGAAAGAATAATATTTTCCCAGTCTGCAACAAGGGTTCCCATTGTCAAGACTGTTTTAGCTCTTTAGCAATTAAGCAATTTTAGGAGATTAGAATAAGACACCTATGTGGATTTTTCTGCTTTCACAAATATCATCCTGGCTGACTGCCTACAGTCACATGACTTATTAGTACTAAAAATGGGTAGAAATTAGGTCTGCTTTATAGCCTTTTGTACACCCTGAAGTCAGCTTCACATTCACATGCAGTGCCCTAAGAATAAACAAACAAAAAATTGTGTGTGGTATTAAACCCCCGTGCTAAGAACGAATCACTGAAGGTCTACTATATAAAAAAAAACATCTGTAATACATATGGGAGTAACTGACTTTCATGGAAGTGCTCTGAATTTTCTCCAGGGTATCTAGGAAGAGAAAAAAAGCCAGTGCATACACAAACAAGACCCAATTCACTCAGCAACATTTTCTCGCTAGCGCTGTGAGCTAGTGAGACAGAGAGATCCACACAAAGCATTTACCATTTCTTCTGCACCTCCAGCTGTAGGTCCATAAAACACTTTATACTGTCGGGGACTTCCTTCTGCATGATCCCATCGAATGTTCAGAGTACTGGTGGTTGGGTCATAAACTAGCAAGTTCTTCACGGTAGTGAGAGGTTCTGAAACAGATCAATGAGCTGTCAAGAATGTGTAACCACATTCTCCCATCTGTGCTGTCAGATCATGCCTATGTAATGTATCATTTAGGAAATTTATAAACAACAGTGTTTTGTTAAATTCATGTCAGATGTTATTTGTCTTCATTAATCAGAGCATATCAGCCCCATCCAACAGATAAGGAATACTAAATATAGTAAGAAAAATTTCTTTCAAGACACTACTTTAGAATTATACAGTGAGTTCTTTAGGATCTTTCTCCTCATTCCTCACCAAACACATTTCTATGTCTGACTTTCTATTGCAGGCTCAAAAGTAAACTAAGTACAAATTCATTAATAAATTTATTAATACATTTACAGTTAAATAATTAATTACTTCAAAATAGTGAATAGGTTTTTATGCCTGAAGTGCCTCTTGGTAGCAAACTCCTCAGTGCTTTCAATTGCAAGGTCAAAACAATGCTATCAACATAAAATGGTAGAGTCTGAAAGTGTACACTGTAAATGTCAGCCTCTGAATTGAAAGTGCTGACAGGAAAATAATAGTAAACTTATAATTAAGAGCACGCATACGAGAGTCACATGCCTTCAGATGCTTTAAGGTATTTACTAAATTGTGGCATAAGACAATTAAACAGATTAAAATGAGGGAGAAGTTCCATGGTAACATTAGGGTTTCTCTCAGCCTTAAAAGCTGGGCATCCACTCTAACGTAGTGGTCCAGGGTTTCTCTACAGCAAGTAGACTGACAAGCCTTCTTACTTTAGATACTTGAAACCCATCAAAGGACAAATGACAAATACAGATGGGACAAATTTCACCACAAGAATTTTTTCTCAGCTACTTTGAAAAGCAATACAGCAATATGGTTTTGCACCTAATAAGAAGATCTCAAGAAGCTACTTACTGGTTCTGCCTCGTCCTGTCATTCGTCCCCCTTCACCATCTGCATACATTGATGACACAGTAATAGCATACGGTGTGTCAGGCTGCAGCTTCTGTATCACCACACTGTTCTGCCGCCCTCCAACCATAGTCTGCAGTAAAACAAAACAAAAAGATTTAAGTTCCTTTCATGTTTACTGTTATACTGAAGACTGTAAACATTTGATGCAGAGTGGAAAACACTATGATGTATCATATGCTGCAAACAGTCTTGTGACTGACACTGACAGTAGGCATTGAGCAATAATAATATATAGTCCATATTTGTCTTAGCAAGTTTAGGCAGAGTCCGGTGACACAAAGCCAGTATTCATTAACACCTCAAAACTTGCATATAAACACAATTATATATCACAGGAGCACAGAATCATTAAGGTTGGAAAAGACCTTTCCAGTCCAACCACCAACCCAACACCACCATGCGCACTAAACCATATCCTGAATTGCCACGTCTACACGTTTTTTGAACGCTTGCAGTGATGGTGACTCAACCACCTCCCTGGGCAGCCTGTTCCAATGTTTGACTACTCTCTCAGTAAAGAAATTTTTCTTGATATCTAGTTGAAATCTCCCCTGGTGCAACTTGAGGCCATTTCCTCTCGTCCTATCACTAGTTACTTGGGAGAAGAGGCCAACACCCACCTCACCACAACACCAGGTAGTTGTAGAGAGCAGTAAGGTCTCCCCTCAGCCTCCTCTTCTCCAGACTGAACAACCCCAGTTCCCTCAGACGCTCCGCATAAGACTTGTGCTCCAGACCCCTCACCAGCTTTGTTGCCCTTCTCTGGACACGCTCCAGCACCTCAGCATCCTTCTTGTAGTGAGGGGCCCAAAACTGAACACAGGATTCAAGCTGCGGCCTCACCAGTGCCGAGTACAGGGGCACAATCACTTCCCTACTCCTGCTGGCCACACTATTCCTGATACAGGCCAGGATGCTGTTGGCCTTCTTGGCCACCTGGGCACACTGCCGGCTCATATTCAGCCGGCTGTCAACCAGCACCCTCAGGTCCTTTTCCACCGGGCAGCTCTCCAGCCACTCCTCCCCAAGCCTGTAGCGTTGCATGGGGTTGTTGTGACCCAAGTGCAGGATGTGGCACTTGGCCTTATTAAACCTCATACAGTTGACCTCTGCCCATCGATCCAGCCTGTCCAGATCCCTCTGCAGAGCCCTCCTACCGTCCAGCAGATCAACTGCCATTTCTGTGCCAGCACAGAGCTGTTTCTCCACATTGCCTCTGACTATATCATATTGAAATCAATAAAAGTCTTTTATTCATTTTGACAGACTTTGAATTGTGCTCTTTATGCTCTACTCTCAGGTAGAATGAAAGCATGGAATAAGTTACAACACTCTGTAGATCTCTAATGTAGATTTGATACAATATCAACATCATCTCTCCTTGATTTCAAAAATTTTACAACATGATATTTCAGCTTCTAAAACATCTTTGTTAACAGTCTAAAATCATTATACATCTTTGACTGCAATTTTTCTTTTACATACAACCCTGTGATCATAATCTCGACCAAGAAAAAGATTGACAGTGCACTAAAAATAATACCTAGAACTTCAGCATTTGTGAATCATGAGCTTTTTGGATTTCAGTTGTGTGAAATTACACTTGCTCAAGCGCATCCTTTCTACTTTTAAGATTATCTGCATATTTTCAAAGCCTATTGAGCTAATATGTTTGTTGTAATACTTAAAAGCTTCTGATTATGAATAACTGATAATGAGCAAGCATTTATACATCCTCACATTTCATAGTAGGAGATTATTTTAATTTACAAGGAAACATTTATTTTGTAGTCACATGTACAAAGCTCAGTTCAAAGCATAAATGCTTTTAGCATCTCATCATGGCTGCCTTCATATTTTAGTATCTATTTGTCTTTCAAAACCTGGCCCTAAATTATCATGATGGTCTCTGGTGTTTCATGTGCAGTTTTTGCAGAGTTGTCTTCAAATCACCTGTGCTCGTTCTTAGTGCTGGGGCCATTAAACATTAGACAGAGCAATAAAAAACTTCAAGAAATCTTATTTTAAATATTTCAGTGGGGACACTGTTACTGTCCATGCAGTTTAATCAAATTTCACAGCAACAAAAAAAGCAGACAAGGAATTACTATCATATGACTGAGAATTTATTTGCAGAGAGACATTAAAATGCCATGAACAGAGCATGAATGTTCTGTGTGCTCTCCTCAAAAAGTGGCAACCGCCACTGCTAGACTCTATCCAGCTGTGAATAATTAAGTCTATTAAGTCTATTCTTTGCACAAATTTCAAGAGAATGCATAAAATTCTCTTTTTTACTCAGTACCAGCAATTAATTACAGATATTAATTACCCTTATTGCTGTTCTACTCTATTACTAACCTTACTGCTGTACTACTTATTCTTCTAGTAATTTCTCACTAAACTTGCATTGAACTACTCAATTCATTCAACAGTTCAATTACCTCAACTCAAATGCATGTTGGTCAGAAGAGAGTAAAAATGGGTGCATAAGTGTCCAACTGATTCTAAAGTAAACATTCCTAGATACTCTTCTGAACATGTGTGATCTCCAGTTACAGGAACAAGCTAAATGAGTGTGGTTTTCATCTGAGACTGTTCCTCTGAGTCATTTGGCAGTAACCACAACAGCCTCCCACGGCAGAATAGGGCATTTTTAAGTAGCACACATTTCTGATAAACAGGCTGACTGAATTACCATTCCCAGGCTGTGTTGCGTAGGCCGCCAGTAGTCAACACAGCTCTTGCTGACAGTGCAGGGAAAGCTGGCTGGCTATACAGTGCTGGCTCTCCCTAGCATTACAGCTGCCCAATCATACTAAAAGACCCTAAAATAACTTAAATACTTCCCTACCATATGTTTCGCATGGATTCATTTTTGCAACTGCCATTCTGGGCAGTTATACTGTCCACAGTATGTTCCACAGCAAAGTCCCTCTGATAGCACATGAACCATACTATCAAAACAATGGAAAACCCTGGACTATGGAAGTAGTCATGGCAGCTCATATTATTGATTGTTGTGATAACTATATATTTGTGACTTGTAGTCTCATGTGCTGATTTATTTGTTCCTCAACACATTTTAACTTTATTCTAGTTATATTTATAGATTGTGTGATTTTCAAAAAAACAGGCTGTATCCAAAGTTATTTTTGCTCCACAAAAAACATTCTATCTTGGATTTGAAAGGGGAGAAAGAAAAAGGTGGGAATGTATACATATTCATTATAAATATAAATCTTCACTGAAAAGGTGATTAACATATACACTGCTGTGCTTTGAAAATAAATTCTTCTAATGGATTGCTTTGCAGAACTATAATTTAAGACTGAACAACTATAGCACTTCAAAATTAGTTACCGACTGTTCAGGGCTATCCCCACTGATAGGCTGGTAAATGATCCTGTATCTCTGCACACGACCGCTGGCAGGATCCCACTTCACAGTCAAACTGTGTGAAGTTGCATTGTACACCTGAAGGTTTCGTGGGCCACTCTTTGGGGCTGAGAAACGTAATACAGAAAAGAACAAATACGTAATTCAAGCAAAAAGCAGAGAAAAACATTTCATTCATACTTCTAGGACTGCATGAATGCCTGACCAAGAGCAGAATGTATTAAGTAAAGATGACATGAACTGTAATGTTTGTAAAATAATAAACGTGGTAATCCAGTGTTTAGTATTCTTCCAAATACACAATAATATTTATTAAATAATCTCAGCTTTTTAATGTCAACATTCCTCACAGTTTGGAAAAAGGTAGCTCTGAGTTTTCTTTAATAATACCATACCTGGTAATTTAGATTCTTACCTTGTGTGGTGATAGGTACCAAGGGTACTAGAAAAAAGTAGAAAGAGTTTTCAGAATTCTTGTATGTGTATGCCTTCTGATTTAATAACTATGAATAACAACATGCAGAAACCTTGTATTTACTTACATGTTCGTTCACTGCCAATGAGGTCATCACTTTCTGATTCATCAGGATAGATGGCAGTAACTGAGACATCGTATAATGTATCTGGATTCAAATTTTCAAAGACCAAACTGTTCTCATCCCCATTTAAGATAGTCTAGTGGAGAAATTTAAAAAAAAAAAAATTGTATAAATAAAAACAAAACAAATAAATTAAAACAAAAAAACAGGGAGTGGGATACAACTGAGTAACTTTTTACAGAGTGACATCACTACAAGTGTCTGTAACTATGTGTTCTACACCTTCTCACTGAATTTCCATTGAGCACAACAGGAGGGATTGCAAGTTACATATATAGTCCATTTATTAATGACATTTCTGATTTTAAAAATATAAAATCAGAATTTTGTATTTTAAGAATATAGCATAACTCTCTGAGAGACTGCCCACAAAATCTTATGGTGATTCTCTACTCTTACCTCTTGTTTTTCTGATCTTCCATAGGGTCCCCAGGTTATTCTATATAGCGAGACATCTGGAGCTCCATGATCCCAAGTTCCTCTAAAACTATTTGTGGTTATATCTGTGATTCTGAGATTGACTGGTGCTGGCACAGGCTCTATTATGAGAAAAGGAAAAGTATTCCACAAAATGTAACTACAAAAAACCATACAGTTAAACCAAGGAATTACCCAGACAAAGAATTTAGAAGATTATGTAGAAGAATCATCTGTTAATTACCATGCTTCTAATGAGTACAATAAAATGCTGTAGTATAACCCAGCCCACCTACACTAAGCAAATCCTTGGTCATGAGGTCACATCACCAGGTCATCACCTGATAAAACAGACATAGCCCTGCTGACCTCAGTAGAGGTCACAACTCATATTCCTACTAACAACAACTGAAATCCTAGTTCTCACATTTTGGAGTTAGAAGGAGTGATTATGAACTCCCACAGAGGTCAAGCTCCTGCATGAGTTTCTCCAGATCTTAAAATTCTTTATATAAGCCAAATAAGTCATGACTGAATTACATCACTTATTTAGAAAGAATTCACAGAGGTTAACTGTAGGTTAAGGAGGCAAAATATTACAACCACTGGAAAAAAATTAGTAAATAGGTAAAACCAGAGAATTAAACTAAAAATACTTTCTTTGGCAGAGCTATCCTCTTCCTTACACACGTATTCACATAAAACCACAGCTATAGAAGAAAGGCTAGCACAAAAGCAAGCAAAAAAATCTCACAAACATTTTCAAATAAACCAGGCTATAAAACAAAAAATTCACAAGGAAAAAAAGAGAGAAAGCATGTGCATGTGTTTTCTCTTTTTTTTCCTCAGCAGAATGAGGGGCACTGATAAGGTAACATTGCTCATTTCTATTCTAGATCTTCTGGTTAGCTGTCTTCTTAAATCATAAACCTAGATCGGGATGAGGGCTTCCCTGACATCAGCTTTCTCCTTTCAGTCTGTCACTTCCCTCGTACGGAGGTAGGCTCTCGCCATTTGTGCAACACCATTTCCTTGCCTCTCTGTTGAGATTACTCAAATGCTGCCTTTATGATTCTCTGAAAGTACAGACTGGTTTAGGATTCCATGGTACAAAACTGTCTTGCATCAGAAGCTAGATCATGTCTCTCTAATCCTCTAGCATATGCCCCAGCTTCCTACTCACTTTCCTAGATTCCTGCACAGACTTGCTAAACCTTTCCCTTGCCCTCACATTTTCTTACTAATTCTACCCCTACACTCCTCCTTCAGCCTCTAAACACAATTTTGCTTTGGTTGCTGGTCTGTCACCTCTCTGCAAGCTGCAGGCTCAGTGTTTACGGCATCAAGACACTGAACTCATCTAAGATTCCCAGGGATTACTATTGCAAATAATGTTACAAATGCAAGCAAAATATTTCTCAGATAAATTAAATTACAGTTCCACCTAAACTCAGTAATATATTGCAACACACACCACTTAAATAGAACATAAGGCAAAAATAACCACAAGAAGGGTTGTTAGGAAAACTTACGAGTGACAGCTTCTGCATTTATTGGTAGGGATTCCCCTTCATCATATACAGCAACAACTTTTACATTATACAATGTTTGAGAGGAAAGGTCTGTGAGAGAAGTGCCGGTTTTGAGTCTGTCAATTTCCACCTAAGAATAAAAATAGTGATTTAAGAATTGGAAATTGCTCTATTGCTGACTCTGCATCTGATTAAGTGGTAGAAATTCCTGTACTGAAAAGCAGAAAAGTATTCCACACTAAATTTTCCCCTTTACACATGAATATTGAGTGCTATCTACTAACTCCCCTGCAAAGCATATCGTCTCCGATACTTGTACTACTTGTCGATCTTTCAGTGCTTCTTTCTTTTGGAAATGAGGATGCATATTGCATCTCCAGAAAATTATCATTCTCTTACAAAAATACATTTAATCCTCCAAGAGCTGATTCATGCCTAGCAGTGCAATTATGGAAAGTTTGCACATAACTCAAAGACATCTCTAACAATGCTTACATGTCTTCTGACAGTGGGCAAAGGGGCTAACATACCTTTATTCCACAGTCCTGTCCTCCTAATTGCAAGCTGTTCTTAGAGCATGGCAAGATAACACTTAGGCAGGGAGTAGAAATGAATATTTGTCAAAGCACAGGAAAATTCTCCTGTCAGTATGAGGATTTTTCCTCTCTGGAGGAGGGGGAAGAGGGGAGTAGACAAAGAAATCTATCTTGTGCTTATTCAGTTTCCAAGAAATCAGTACCCTTTCCTGACTGCAATCACCATGAACTGATGTTCTTTATTATCAATGGTGGTTTATAATACTACTTTTACTATTATTTTAGTAACTTAGCTCCTCAAAATAAAATTGTCTTCTAATACTTTCAAAAATGTTGCTGTCATTTACCTCCTTTACATCAGCTTCATCAGCTATTTTGTATCTTAGGATGTATTTTCGAACTTTCCCTGGAGCAGGATCCCAAAGGACACTCATACCGCTGTGAGTAACATCCTGAATTGTTAAGCCTCTGGGTCCAGGCAAAGGTACTGTAAAAATAATGACAGTGGTAAGTAAAAATGTTATTCACAGCAGAGGTATAGGCCTCTCACAGAAGGAATTAAATTCTTTTCATTCATTTCACTGAAATGGAGGCAATAACTTTCTGGGAAGTTCATTGCTCTGGCCATGAGATGAGACAGCTTAAGAGCTTATTGTCCCAAAACAGCTATAAACTATAGTATCACACAGAATCACAGAATTACTAAGGTTGGAAAGGACCTTCAAAATCATCACGTCCAACCATTAATCCAGCGCCACCATGTTCCCTAAACCATGTCTTGAAGCACCACATCCACTCATTTTTTGAACACTTCCAGAGATGGCGACTCCACCACCTCCCTGGGCAGTAGTTTCATCTTTGTAAATTATGAGCACAATGGAAGTATCAGTGCTTAAAATCATAACTTTTCGTGACAACAGTCACTTTTCATGTACAGTTAAGGGTTTAACATTTTTTAAGAATGTAAGAATAACCAAACCGCATGCATCCAGCCCAGAAACATGCCTCTGCCAGTAGAAAATGTTTAAGAAATGGTGTTTAATGAAAGGTTTAAAAAGGAAGCCATGTTTAGATCAATATTTTTCTTGGTATGGCATGTTTCCTTGGCATTTTCTATACTTAAGAGAATGTCTGAAATTGGGAACGAGGTTTCTAAGTTAATGCAAGAAAAATTGAGCCCTTTTAAAAATACTATAACCTCAAGATTGTCAAGCCAACTCCCTTCATTATTCAAGCAAAAAACCTTTTTGTTCCTCCTTTAGCAGTTGACCCCTTTTCATTGAAATTGCCTTTAAGATCTTTTGGGAATGTATGAGTGTTAGAAAATGTATACAACATGGAAAAGACGGTCTTCTAAACAAAACCGAATATATAAAAACTGTTGCATGAAATAAAATGAAAGATAAATGTTGGTGAAGCAATAACAACAAATCAAAAATTAAGATGGCCATACATGTCACTTCCTGGGTGGTGAGTGGGTCACTGGTGATATCACCAAACAATACGTAAGCTGTTAAAGTGTACTCAGTATTGGGGATGAGATCTACCAGCTGAACCTCATTCACTGATGGTCCAACACGCATCTGCACATGAAAAATAACACATCATGTTTAAAAACCAAAGAAAGCAATGTCAGAAAAGCAAGCAATGATTTAACTTCAGGGGAATTTTGTTTGTGAGATTCACAGTATATTTACAACTTCCTGACTGATGTCATTGTATACAATATCTCAGTAAATTCACTGCACTTTGAGAAGTACATGCCGGTCTCTCTTCACTATTATGTCAAGAAAATCTATCTGGTTTTCTTAGTTTGTTTTTGGTAGAGTACAGGAAGTGAAGACAAATTCTCTTACCTCTTTCTCTGTAGTTGGGACTGTGGCATTCACAGCTTCATATGTTAACAAATAACCAGTAGCTCCACTGAGAGGTTCCCATCTCACTCGCATGGAAGTTGATCCAATGTCATAAACATTCAGGTTTCTAACTGAAGAGACTGGCACTGCCAAATAAAAGATATATATTAATTTATTTCCTTCACCTTCTTCACCTTTCATATTTCATGTCCTAGGTAGTACCACTGAGAATATTGCACATGGGTATTAGGGTACATTATGGGTAGTAGAAAGGTGATCTGCAAGTAGTGGTATTTTAAGTGGTGCTTTGTTTAAGAATGAGGTAATGGTCATGACATTTTGAATGTACTACAGAGTTGTTACACACAGCTAAAATTATCTTACAAGTCTGCACTGGAGTATTTCAATATTCTAAAAAGCAAGATTAACCCACATGAATGCTCTAATATAAGACAGAACATGACTGCTTTGGGATATGTACTTAAAAATGGATTTTTTGTACTTACTTTTTTTCTGTATTTATCAAATTATTAAATAAACATAAAACATTACCACAGACTTCATAAAAATCATGTACATACTGTAAGAGTTTATGACAAGCCTAATACCAAAAAAAAAAAATCAAAGAAGTGAAACGAACACCTAACATTCTATATACTTAAAGAGGCAGGAAAGTCACCCTATGTTGTATTCAGCATAAATATACCTAAAATAAATCATGTAGACAGTTAATAGTAGAAACATAATGGCTAAGTCATGTACCATAGAAGTGATGTAATTGTGTTGAACTAGCTTTTTGTTAATCTTATAAAATTAGAATGAATTTATATAGTATTCTGGCTGCTAGTAGCAGGAATTAATTTCTAGAATAAAAATGAAGGAGTACACATTTGTATATGATCTGATTTCAGGAATTTTTAAACTCTGTCTTGTAATTCATGTCTGTTACTCTAGTCTTGTAGAGCTGGGTTTTATGACCCTGGAAGGAAGCTGGGACAAACATTTTTTACCACAATGTAGTTTCACTTTACTAAAGTTTTTCAGCTAAGATCTGAACAATCAGTATAACACAACACAATTTGGTCATTCAAAATAAAATCGTTGTTTCCTCTAAGAGGACAAAACTAGCCCATAGTGCTAAGGGTTCTACTGGACAGTTCCACATACACCAAACTGGCTGTTAACATGTTATTCAAGTTCCATTTCTAACTTACAAGTTGTTTCCCTGCCGATTAGAGGTTCACTGCTTTCGTCTTCTACCACAGAAAACACGTTAACAATATATTCTGTTTCAGGGTTCAGATCTTTCAGCACTGTCGTTGTTTCCATCCTACTTACATAAAACTACATAAAAGAGAAGCAACGTTAACCACTGTACAACAAATGCATTTGTAATCTTATCTTTAAGAAAAAAAACATTCCTTGTGCAACTCTTCAGAAATCAATGGTATGCAACTAAAAATAAGTATGGTCTTAATTTTCTATGTATTTTGTTTGACAGTATGTTATTATTTTTGCAAAGCAAGCTGTAGGGAAACTTCAGAAAGACACTTGATTCCAATAGAGCTGCATATATCTAGCAGCACTCACTGTGCATCCTGCTTTCACACGTGGTTTACACTTTGATATTAATCAGCAACATAAAGAAAGTGCCAGAGATATATGTTACCACTTTGGAAAAAAGTTTTAAACACCCAGGATAATCTAGATGGTTACAGCACATGGCATTAGCAACACCTTGTGGAACAGAAACGCCAGCAAGCAGTCAAGCTGTAAAGTCAGTGTGCACTGGAATGGTTGCTCCAGCCCTAAACAAAGGCCAAGTCCTGAGGTCATGATTTACTAAGATTAAATTGTAATAATGTACTAAGATTAAATTCTCCATGAGTCAAACCTGAGTTAGGATTTAAATGCCACATTCAGAGATGGGAAGTTTGGAGTTAGGTACACAGAGGTGCCTAACTTAGTTCTCCTAAATACTATTCTGTCTAGTTGAAGAGAGTGATGAGCAATTCAGATTGCCTAGAACCAACGGTTGTCAGTTATTGGCTCTCATCAAAAGATGAGCTTGATCCTGTGAGTTAAAAAGTTTGGAGAATATGCTTAAGCACAGATTCAAAGTACCATCACACAATGTTAATCTAAACACTACCTCACAACCTGCATCACCTACTGTCTTTTTTTCTATTAAGAAGAAAATGTACTAAAAGGACAGTAAGCCTACACATGAGTATGTTCAGAAAATTTCTACTAGAGACTTACTTAAACCAATATATGACAACAGAATATGAATAGAATGGAATTACTTGAAGAAACAGTCAACTGTTTTTGAGAAATACATTTTACTGCTGAATTTATTATTTTAAACCAAAGTAATCTTTATGTTCCTACTTTTTATAATTTGTGTATCATGTACCAAGGCGTGATATGCTTGATGTTGGGAGCCTTTTTTCATTTACTGTTACACCATACTCAGCACAAACTTCAGAATGACATTACTGTGATGTGGAAGTCCAAGGTTATTATGGACAATGTCAGAGACAAACACACAGTACTAACCTGTTGAGGGCTACCTCCAGAGGTAGGGTAATATTCAACTCTGTATCTATCAACACTCTCAGGAGGTGGACTCCATCTCAGTCTGAAAGAACGAGGTGTCACTTCTGAAATAACTAGGTTAGAGGGAGGTGGTAAATCCCCTACAAGTGGAAGCAAATTTTAAAAATATTAATTTATCTTATATCATCAGGAATAAAAACATGAGACAAAAAAAATTGCTCAGGAAAAAAAAAAACCATTTTAGGTTCTTGCTTATGTTTCTATTTCCTCAGGAATTCTTAAAACAACTGTGTGAAGAGATAGCTCACTATCACACCCTCAAGACCAAACAAGCTCCCTATCATTCCTACTCCACCTTCAACACCAGTGTTTCACTGGAGAACCATCAGCTAATGTTACTGCTTTTCCATGTTGGGCTTTGCTTTTGGGCTGTCAGACATTAATACTTGAGAAGAGCAGGGCTGCTGAAATTTTCCTTATTGAATAAGTATCATCAAAGAACCTGCCACACTGAGCAACATACTTCCTGACTCTGGGAGAAAAGAAGGCACATCCAGCCATGTCATGCTGTGTTAGGTATAACATAGTCATTGTTGAAAGGAAAAGAACCCCTGCAGGGTAGTCCAGGTGGTCTACACAACTTCCTCACACAAGCAGCTGAAAAAACAGCCCAGGGCTACACACTGTTCCCAATAAAGTAATAAAAAGGAATTAGCAGTGCAAGCATGTAAATGGAAAAAGAATGAATTAGACTGAAATATGTGATGTACCTGGACCTTTCACACTGTTACACAGATTCGTGGTTACATCATCAACAATGTTAGCCAGGAAGGAGAAATCTGCAACATTGTAAGCATGGATGTCATCTGGATCTGTTGCAATCTGCTTCAATTCATTTTCATCTGCGTTTTTAATACCTTACAGAGAAGACATGAAAACAAAACTTGTTAGAAATGGTGGCCATGAAACATAATGCCATGAACTTAAGTTCCTAAACATATTCTTTGAATACCCTTTTAGGTATTTATGTATGTGGCCACTTCTCTGTGCATTTAGCAGATGGGCAGGATGGGGTTGGTACAGGCCACCTCTTCACATAATACTTACCAATTGCATAAAGTTCCACTCCCTCATCTCTGAGTCTTCTTGAAGGGGTGACTACATCATCTTGTGATTTGCCATCAGTGATGAGAACACCAATTTTGCGAGCTCTGGGCCTTAAGCCTACATCTTGTTTGAAGTTGTTTTTTAAGATGAAATCCAAGGCCATTCCTAGCATGATACAAAGAACGTAAACATCACTATAAGTTATTTCTATATACTAGTCATGGTAAAGCAGTATTTCACCCTAATTGGGTGAAATTTCACTCTGACAACATCATTCCACAATTTACTTCCTTCTAGAAGCATGCAGAATCTAGTTGCAGCCCATCATCTAGCCTTATCAGCAACTGATACTATTTCAAGCCTCTCAAAGTCTCTAATCTCTTATTTTTTATGCATCACCCTCTTATCTGATCTTCTCTAGATTCCCTTCTGAGTCCTCACCTTATCTTCATCCCAATCCTGACATGGAACTGCCTTTTCTTCTCATGTGCTCAACATCAACCCAAGCTCTCCTCCATCACATTTCTCCAGATTTCCACTGCGTTTATATGTCTATGCTATGCCTGTTCTCTTCCAAACATTGAACTGGACAATTGAACCGTAAGGCCTTTTCATCATGGACAAATCTGAGCTCACTGAACAATACTGGGGTCAGTTACAAGAACTGTTTTTACTAGAGCTTAAGGAAAATCCAGGCAGTGTGACATACCTGTTAGAGTATTGCCTCCTTTATACGGTAAGTTGGCTACAGCCTCCAACAAAGCCTGTTTGGTTCGGTAAGCGTTGAGATTCCATTCTGTCCTGGGATCTCCACTATACTGTGCAAGACCTGGCAAAAAAGACATCATTACTCAGTTATTATGTGGCTGTATAGCAGTTACACATCATTTTCCCTCCAACATATGAGGACTTACCAATCTGTACTTTGTCAGGACCAATATCAAAAACTTCAACAATACGGGCAATGAAGTTCCTGATAGTTTTAAAATTTGGCCGCCCGATACTCCATGAGCCGTCCACCAGCAGCACGATATCAGCTTCTGCTCTGGTTCTACATTCTAAACCTGCCGTGTCAACCAGAAAAACATAGCCTTAGCGTGATAGCTTTCTTTCCCCTTCTTTTTGTATGACATAGGTCATGAATTAGCTTCCAAAATAGGTCTAGTTTTATTCACTGGCACTCTGTCGAGTGTGACCTATTTGTGAACATTATTCGCACTAGTCACTGGTTCCATGGCAAAAAGCTGTATAAATTTCTTCATGTATGTTTCCTTTTATAAATAAGCCCTCACAAATGTCAGGGCCAGTGCTCTTCTCTATTGTCATGTCATTATCTCTTTTGGTCTTTAAATATGGTTGATAACTTGACTTCAGAGGTTTTGTAAAAGACTACTAAACTAATCACTGACATGGCAGTGAGCATTATCAGATTATACAAATTTACAGTATTTTAGTCTGTCATGGATAGCTAAATGACTGCTTAATTTGCAACTATGTAATAGTGGAATTAATAGCGTATATTACAACCACTTTCAAATAAAAAGCATTTCTGAATTTTCAGGGGAAAAGACATAGTAATACAAATGGTATAGAAGTTTGCGCATACAGGAAAGAACACAATTTAGAGAAGATACACAAACATAAACACAGGTCAAGACATAGAGAGAGGACAAGAACAAACACTTATATAAAGCTGCAATGTTCTGAAAAGGTAGGAAGTTATTTCAGATATCCTCATTTTACAAATTACAGAATAAAATATGCATCATATTGTTTTCATCACAAGGAAAATCACGAAATATTTATACAAAACAGAAAGCACAATGATTTTATCCACAATCATTTGCAAGAAAAAAAAAAAAAAAATCCTTGCTCGCTCTCTTTTCCTGTAGATTCTGTTACCAGCTGCAAATTTTCTGGCTTCCTGCCATCAGAGCTTCTGGTCTTTATATGGAAGAAATCCCATTGAGAAAAATCAGCCACACTCATCACAGTTGAAAGACATTGTGATTTCATATATGTTCCACATAATTGATCCAACACTGTAGACTCATGAATATAACTATTCCATGTACCTGGGGGTTAAAAGCATGATCCTCTTCTGCATAGAAAATATAGATCTAGTCTTTAGTCAGGACAATAAATTCAGTTGGGAGTAGAGTTTAAGTAAAACCATGTTAGTTCAAAAAATTGCATGCATAACTTTAATATGGAAGTTAAAGTTAGCTTCATGTACAATATAAAGATAAACTATTTTGATTTTTATTTTTCTTCCAACTACCATAGTTCCCCACATGGAAAATTCTAGCAAAAGCACCAGACCTAGGGTGATTTTTTTTTCCCCCCTATTAATAAATAATGTACTATTATATTTACAGTCCCAGATATAAAATTCATTTTTCACATTAACCCAAATTCATGCATTGGTAAAATTAATTAGCGTAAAGAATACAACACTGAAGACAGAAATGACAGCTGCTGTAAAACAAACAAACAAACAAACTACTCTTGGTGCAATTATTTTTCAACCAGCCTTTACACTAATGTCACTGATGGCCTGGTATGTAGGTTTTCTCAGTTTTACCCTCTTGTATTAGACAGAGTGGGACAGCAATTAATTAAGAAGTTTCTAAAAATGCTGTCAATAAAGTTACATGAGGTGAGTGTTTTTTACACAGCCCAGCGTGGAAACAAGGCATCAAAGATTTTAAGTGAAAAGAATATAGAGTCAACTGTCAAAAAATTTTTTTTCTTTATTTGACTCTGAGAGGCCTTTGCAGTTAGGTTCTTTCTCCTCACCAAATTCTCTCTGATGGTTATGCAAGTCTTGAAATGGCAGAGGAGAAATGTATTTACTTCTATGTGTATACTTGGCTATTAAGAAGCAAAGATCTGCTTCTTTATGCTTCCTATGAAGGAGGACTGAGCCCTGAAACTTTCTTCATCCAATATTAATTGAGAGTATGATGGTCACAACTATTAGCATGCAGAGGCCCATCAACCACACCAAGGGAGCTGCTATCATAACATTCATAGAAAGTTTGACTGCAAGGTCAAAGGGAGAAGCTCCCAAACAGATACTGGACAGCGCTCAGCAATTGCATTTCTGAACTAAATCTCCTCTTTCTATAGTAAAAAAAAAAAAAAAAAAGACTAAATAATGGTTATGTTGAACATAAACTTACATAATACACAATAACACTGGGATTTTCCCAACTATCAGATCTTTGTTCATTATATCATCTTAGTCTTAAAGGAAAAGTCACCATATAAGGACAAGCAAAGGCCTAAAGATCTGATTTAAATTCCTTGTTCTACTCCTGTGAACACCTCTGTAAATGAGCCATGATCTCTGTTCAGGAATTTGACCTTATGTGATTTAACACAGATGTGAATGGCTTGAAAATGCAATGCAGATGGCTTTGAGTAATCAGCAAAACATGGGTTGCTTGAGTTATCGTCTTTGTAAGATCATCTAAAGGGTGCAGAGGACTAGAATCATGAACTGGGGCATACTTAGTGGTCCCTTCAGACCAGGGGTTATGTCATCAAGGTAAGGAGTATACTGAATCCTGTAAATAAATATTTATGTGCATTAGAAAAACAATAAGGAAATGCTGGTAAACTTTTGGTCTTTTTTAATCCAAAAGCCAAGACTCCCTTTTTTTCAATTCAATCATGTTTACCTCTAGATAAAAATGGTTCCAAAGTAGTATCTGAAAGGGTTGTCATCTCTTGTCCAACCAAGGGGCTGCTCTCTCCTCCTTCAAACATTCCAAAAACATTTACCTTATAGGTAGTTCCTGCCCTGCAGTAATTAAACAAATGTACTGTAACTAAAAGTCACTTGGCTAGCTAAATAATGACAATTCACTTATATGAAATTCTCACAGAAAAATATCCCCCATGGAAAAAAAGGTGCTAAAAGCTGAAGCCCAAAGATTATCTCTTCCACAGTACAGTGAAGTTTTGACAATTTAAAAGCCGATTCCAGATTCTATACTTAATTTTATAGCCTTCTTCATTCAAGTAATTTAAGACTTTTAATGATCTTATTTTTAATATATTTAGTATATTTGCATAACAGATTTTAACATGGTCTGAAGCCTACTTTATAAATCCAGGCTTCCAAGAAAATGAATCAAGAACTAAACTAAGCTTTTTTTAACAAACATGAGGTAAGGAACTTTTGGGACAAAACCTTAGAAATTCCAACTTTCTCCAGTATCCTATTAGCTTTCTCATATGTGTAATGCAGAATACAGCCTCTGCCCACATCTTTGCCTCCTTCAGTTCCTGTGAGAACACCACAAGTGATGTGAACGAATAATCTCAGAAAGAGCCCTGACAGGTGTCTTTCATAGACTACATAACAAGATCATCACGGTTTACTGACAAAATTACTTTCTTACTTACAGTAGATTTTGCCAGGCATTTCAATCCCAGATCATGATTAAACAAAGCCCTAAGCTAAGGTTATTCAAACAATAAATAAAAGACAGACATTAATTATTATCCATACCTAAGCTCCTCCAATACCACTGTGCTGTCATATGGCCCCACTATTAATTCTCCAAGACTCCTGTCATCTTCAGTAGGGTGGAAAGTTACTTTGTACCCCTTCACTCGCCCTGGGGCTGGCTCCCAGGTTACTCGGAAGCTTGACATAGTTGAATCAGAAGTTCTCAGATTTCGAGGTGGCTTAAAGGGAGAGGCTGCAAGGATGGAAAAAAGGGGTTTAAAGTAGGTCTGCTTATGGAAAAAAAAATGAACAAGTATGCTTTTATGTAAAAATCCATAGGCAAATCCAGCATTAATGGCAGTCCTAAACTCTTTGTTCCTTTCCTTTGACATAAAGACAAGTATCAAGAGGTGAAAAGGTGAGATTTACTTCACTTAATTTTAGCTATTTAACTAATAGGTATGTGCACTAAGTTTTTTATCAAGGCTCCCTCTATAGTCAACAGACTGAGGGATAGATAGCAATTCATGCCACCTATCTTAAACCTCCATCTGATCTTACAATAAACGTTGACAGCAGGTGGACTAACCAACATCAGTCTTTCTATTAATTATGGAGGAAGACTAGATGACCAGCTTAGACTAGCCCTTTCTATTTTAAATGGCAACAAGTAGGTGATCATATAGACCAAAAGAGAGAAATGGAAGCAGCTTCCTCTCAAACCAACACTGGAAAAATCATAATTTACTGCAGGCAGAAGTCACACCCAGCCAGTACTCAGTCACCAATATCACTTCTTCAAGCTGCTTCCTCCTCAGAGCTCTGGGTCCCAGAGGTCAGAGTATGGAGAAGGTGGAAGCAAGGACCCTTTCATAGAAAGGCCCTGCCAATGGTCCTTTTCCTTTACAGGCTCAGGGCCTGGCAGCTCAAGCAACTTCACCAGTCACAGGTGTGGCAGTATGTCAAAAAATAATTCTTCAGAGGAGTGCCAGCCAAATGGCTTGAGGTTTTTAGGTCAAGAGCAACTTCCTCTGAAGACTAACAGCTACCCAGTGCAGGTCAGTACTCACACAGAGAGTGGTTCGCAAGCCTGCTGCTAGCTTCTGTATTACTTTTGCTTTTGTGTAAATCTGAAGTGAAGCCACAGGAAATACTGCAGCCATGTTATCTCAAAGTTGCAAAAATGGTAATTAAAGTAAAAAGAAAGTCACCACTATAGTTTTGGAGTGAAAAGGTGGAGGGAAAAACAAGAGTTTGTCTTATCCCTGTGCCTATGCAATTGTCTAACTATAGCTGAAAGATCATAAATCTCATCAGACTGTGAATTCTGCTGAAAAACAGTAGATACACTCTGACTCACAAGGAAAAATACAGCCTTTTTGTCTCATCTCCCATGACACTCCTCCCTGAATTATCATAACAGCTTCAACTAACAAGATCACTGAGGCTCCACTTGCTTCCAAAGAGTGACTACCACCACAATTATTTACACTGAAAGCACAGAGGCATATCTGTATCAAGATGAACAGGTCAAAAATCAAAAGCAGCTGTATGATCTGAGATTCATCTCAGTATAATTTTCAAGATTGAAAAACTAGGTGACTAGGTGTTGGTCAAGAGCTGATCAAGTTTTTACAACACTTCTACATCAACCACATTTTAATTTAAAAAGAAATCTTCCTTCAGTAACTGAGGTACCGATATCTCCACTGTTAGGAGACTCATTTCTTACTTCCTGTCATCATTCGATCTGACACATATTCAGAGAACAGAGAATGGCATGAAGTATTTACAGTGTACCTTGGTGAATGGCACTAGTCCCGCATGGGCAGAAACATCTTGAAAAAAATTCTCTTTTGGTAATGGCTTTCTATTTATGGAAGCAGAAAACTGACTCTAAATCTGGTTGATTTGATCTGGTTATCAAGAGAACATTTCCTTACAAAAAGAAAGACCAGCATCAGATTCATAATAAAGGTAGAGTAGAAAATGAGTTTTGCTTTTACAGAAAAAATCCCCTCACAAGGACTTAATAAAAATGTATTAGAGTTTCAGCTTCTGAGAAAGAAGACAGCTTGTCCAAAAGACCATGGCCTCTGAGGTCAGGCTTCCACTGATGACTCTTCAGAATCATCTACTCTCCCTTTTTATTATCTCAGGTTTTCCACAGAAAATATGATGACGAAAGAACACAAATCTAAGTAACAGGATGCTGGGCAGCTGTTTAATCAATACCCATGACCAAAAGGCAAATTATGAAACCGCTGACAACACTTGATTAAGTAGTCTGTTGATATACTGTCTTCCTCACAAAGCACCTTGTTTTGACTTCTGATGACAGTGTTTCAAAACAAGTCCAGTATTTTCAACCAGATTTTACACCATACTTACACTTCCAATATCAACAGCAAAAAGCTGTGCTCAGGCTATGCCATAGTTAAGTTTCCAGCTAATGAAACTCTCTTCTTAACCTCTAACATTTTCTTCAGTTTGGTAATTCATGACTTGGCAGAAACCACCATACTTTTCTATGTATCATAATTATTAATTTTAAGCACAAAACTTTAATTATCAAATCCTGTAGAAGCTTGTGATACATACCTGTTGTTCCTTCTGCTCTTCTTGATTTTCCTTGTCCAAAATCATAAATTGGAACAACACTAAGGTCATATGTAGTTCGTGGCTTAAGTCGCTTTAACACTATGCTTGTAGCAGGAGCATTTACTCTCCCAAACATCTGTCTTCCTCCACTGCGTGGTCGGTAGTACACACGATAAGACAAGACTTTCCCGGGTGAAGGCTGCCATGTAACTCTCATTGTATTCTCTGTCTCGTTGTCTACTGTCACAGTCCTGGCATTTGGTGACACTTTTCAGTGTAAAAATATGGATAAATGTTTACTTTGTCACATAAAGCCATATTCAAATGCATGCCAACAAAATTCATTCTGCTGTATTAAAAAAAACAATCACCCTCTTTAAAATTACAGTATTTGATTGTGGGGAAGACACAGGGGAATTTCACAGGCCATTGTTAAATTATTTTTTAATTGTAATGGACTAAACAAACATAAGTGTGCTTTCCACTACAGAGAAAAAAAGAGGGAAGTATAAATTACACAAAGACACAGCATAATTGGGAGTTTTATTTAGTCACACTTTTCAGTAATCTGTTAAATAATGGATTTAGCACTCTCAATGAAAGTGATAAATTATAAAGCCTTTTTTCTTTTTTATGAACACAACGTCCTATAGAATTAAGATTTTCTAAGTTTCGAGTTTACAGATCTGGTAAAGTACTGGTAAACACCTAAACTGCTGGGTGTTGGGCTCCATACAAACTATCCTGCAAATAGTAGTGAGTGACTTTCCAAATGCTTGGAAAATCACTCACCACTCTTTGCAGGACAGTATATGTGCTGAAATAAGCACATGGACTAATAAAGCATTTTCTCTACAAATTGCAGCATTCAGCTTCTAAAAGATATTTTCCAGGCTGTACAAATGTTACAAATGATCTGAAGTGAACTGAAAGGTATGTAATGCTGGCTGTCAGCCGGAATAAGACATCTAGGTCTTGGCAAAACAGAACCTTGGCATGCCAGAATCAGTCAGTATTTCATCACATGGTAAAGTAGGCTTTGCAACCTACAGTATCCTCTTCCAGTCCTAGGAACTGACAATTTCTAATTGTGTTTGTACCATAAAGATTCAATGTTAGTCTCAGGTCTGGGTCTATTTATAAGCCTGACAGCAAGTATCCTCAGGCAGCACATTGAGAGAAGCAACAAATGATATGGCTAAACTGCCTATTTAACCTGGAAAAGTTAAGTTAGGTTAAAAAAAGGTCCCACCTAATGCTGCTGTTCTTGAAGAAGGAAGATGTGGGACAGCAGTCTGCTTTGACTCTGGGGAGTCAGCTCTTACCAATGGCAGTAATCACTACTCTTGCGAGACCTTAAGAGCAATTATACTGGGTCAAGGGCAAAGGTTAACGTAGTTCAGCAGCCTGTCTCCAACAGTAGTCAAAACAGATGCTTAGGAAAGAGTAGAAGAACATGTAAACACACATGATGCTTCCCCAGAGCACTCCCTCAGGCTTCATCTTCACATGGCCCCTTTAGGCAAACAACAGAAACATCAAGACGGATTTAGGGCATCCCTTCATTCATTCTGGCTCCTCTACTTGTCAGTTCTTGTTATAAAGCAACAAGCTATCCCTGGCCTCTCCGTGTTTTTTTACTTTGCCCACACTGCAGGAGAGGCTTGAGCCTGCTTTGACTAATACTATATAAAGCTTAGCAAATAAGAAAAAAGAAGAGCCTCAGGAAAGGTAAATAACAAACATCAAAATCATCCAGCGAGCCTCAGTTTGAGGACTGTGAAGACTCTAAAGGGCAATAGCTTGGAAAGGTAATTCATTGATTCTGTGGGAATTTACTCCACCTTTCCTTCTTACTTTATTCATAACATTTCTTGCACCTGATTTCCAATAGTCACACCAAACCTATGAAAGGCTGTCTTCAAAGTGATTTGCAGACAAAATCACATTTTAAGTTGGAAGAAGTTCTTGCTGAATCCAAACCTACATGACATAGAACAGATTTTCTTTTTTTTAATGGTCAAACAAAAAGCCAGAATTGATTGATCTGAGGTGGCATTTTGATTTAGGGGGACTTTTCCAGAAAAAAAAAAAAAGGTGAAGAAAAATAAGGTCCATTTTCTTTAAAATACAATAATTTCATCAAGGACAGAATGTTACAAATGGTGGTAATGTTATACCACACTCACCGTCAGTAAAAGCCTCTCCTTCTACTGGGTCTCCTTCTCCACTGCTGTAGGTTGCGTATACTGAAATCCTGTATTTAGTCTCTGGGTCCAAGCCTTCTATCACAGCATCCACTGTATTTCCAGGGACTCTCTTCTCTCCCATTGTATCATCATAAAGTGATTTCCATACTATCCTATAATCATTAACTGCTCCTGGAGCTGGTGTCCATGATAACCCAACTGTAGTGTCAGTTATGTCTGTGGTAACCAAATTACGTGGTGAACCACGTTCTGCAAGAAAGAAAACAGCAAATTGTCTCTAAAACAGAAATAGCAAAGATTAGCAAAGTACAAATGGAGCAGTAAAATGTTCGTAAGAGCACAATCAAAATTTTCCCATCAATATTAGTTTCAATAACATACATTTGTAGTTCCAAGAGAAAATTGATGCACTTTTCAACTAAATGCTGAAATCTAACTTGAGACTATGAATGATCCTATCCCTTACCATGCAAGATACTTAGCTGTTATGCTTTAGAATATGCAAAATAAAAGTGGCATTAATCAAAGACTTGGAATTAAGCCAGTGCTTAAATGTGCTGCAGCTCATTTAGGTATGAAGCTATGCTAAGTCACATGGAGGACAGGGAGGTGATTTGAGACAGCCAGCATGGCTTCACCAAGGTCAAGTCCTGCCTGAACAACCTAGTAGTGGCCTTTTATGATGGAGTGACCACATCAGTGGGCAAGGGAAGAGCTACCAATGTCATCTATCTGGATTTCTGTACGGCCATTGACACAGTCCCCCACAATACACTGCCCTCTAAATTGGAGAGAGATGGATTTTATGGGTATACTATTCAGTGGGTGAGGAATTGGTGGATGGTCTTGTCCAGAGGGTAGTGGTCAATGGCTCAATGTCCAGATGGTGATCGGTGGCGAGCAGTGTCCCTCAGGGGACCATACTGGGACTAGTACTGTTTAATAGCTTCATTAATGACATAGTGGGATCGAATGCACCCTCAGCAAGTTTGCAGATGACACCAAGCTGAGTGGTGTGGTTGACATGCCTGAGGGACAGGATGCCATCCAGAGGGACCTGGACAAGCTCGAGGAATGGGCCCATGTGAACTTCAGGAGGTTCCACAAGGCCAAGTGCAGGGTCCTGCACATGGGTCGGGGCAATGACAAGCAAAAATACAGGCTGGGGGATGAAGGGATTGAGAGCAGCCCTGCTGAGAAGGACTTGGGGGTGTTCGTTGATGAGAAACTCAACATGACCTGGCAATGCCCACTTGCAGCCCAGAAAGCCAACTGTATCCTGGGCTACATCCAAAGAAACATGGCCAGCAGGTCAAGGGAGGTGATTCTGCCCCTCTGCTCCAGTGAGACCCCACCTGGAGTCCTGCATCCAGCTCTGGAGCCCTTAGCACAAAAAAGACATGGACCTCTTGGAGGGCCACAAAAATGATCAGAGGGATGCAACAGCTCTCCTATGAGGAAAGGCTGCGAGAGTTGGGACTGTTCAGCCTGGAGAAGAGAAGGCTCCAGGGAGAACTTAGTGCAGCCTTCCAGTACTTCAAGGGTGCTTAGAAGAATCACAGAGTGGTAGGGGTTGGAAGGGACCTCTGAAGATTATTTGGTCCAACACTCCTGCCAAGGCAGGATCACCTAGGGCAGGTTGCACAGGAATGCATCCAGTCAGGTTTTGAAGGTCTCCAGAGAAGGAGACTCCACAACCTCTCTGGGCAGCCTGTTCCAGGGCTCCGTCACCCTCACAGTAAAGAAGTTTTTCCTCATCTTGAGGTGAAACTTCCTGTGCTGCAGTTTATGCCCATTGCCCCTCGTCCTATCACTGGGCACTACTGAAAAGAAAGATGGCGACAGACTTTTGTAGCAGGGCCTATTGTGATAGGACAAGGGGTAATGGCTTTAAACTAAAGTACAGTAGATTTAGACTAGATATAAGGAAGAACTTTTTCACAAGGAGGATGGTGAAATAGTGGAACTGGTTGCCCAGAGAGGTGGTAGATGCCCCATCCCTGGAAATATTCAGGGTCAGGCTGGATGGGGCTCTGAGCAGCCTGATGTAGTTGAAAATGTCCCTGCTGATTGCAGGGGGGTTGGGACTAGATGGTCTTTAAAGGTCCCTTCCAACCCAAAGTATTCTATGATTCTGTACTATGTTGGTTTTAACTCTCAAGTAAATAATTTTCTTTAATTCATTCATCTTCATCCTCACGTGTGTAACTACTATTCTGGGAAATAAATAAAGGAGACTTTTACCTAAGTCAAACAGTCCTTTCCCTGACAATCTTATCTTCTTATTTAATAGTACTACACTATCTTCCAGACTACTGCTTACCATATCCATCAGCTATTTCGTTTTATGTTTACAATTAATTTGCAGCATGCTTACTTCACACCACAGTTACAGTAGAAAACAGTCTCCATCTTTCCACCCATAGGACTTGTACCTCTTTCCTCCCTGTAGTTTGTTCCAACCAGCTTGGAACAATGGAAACAGCTCATTAGTCTGTGAAATCCAGTTGTCAGTGGGATGCATGAGTCTCACCTAACACACCAGAGTAATTCCACTGCTTAAAAATGGAGTTCATTGGTCTAAAGTGACGCAGTGAAAGGAGTGCCTCTGTTTAATGTTTAAGATACATTTATATCATATATTCAATTTTCCTATTGCAGTGGCTGGCTTTTGATGGCAGGGAAGAAGCACTGACTGGTGGGTTTAATGAAATGGCCAACTGTAGCAAAATCTGCAAAAGGGACCTACAAAACCAGATCCACATACACACAGAAGCACTCAATTCTTTGCTGTGTATTCTCTATGGCCTTTCTCACCAAGTACAGGACATTCCTGAGAGACTGCTTAGCAGGAGGACTTAAACACTTGAGGTGGCCTCATGGCATTACAGTTAAGTTTTACCTGCACTGATAAAAATATATCCGTATATTATACCAGAGCAGCCACAGGACCAGATTCAAAATTCTTTGAGCACAGAGAAATTCAGTACCTATTCAATTTCCACTGCTTAGGTTCATTGCAAGAACAGATCTCACTATTTTCAGAAGCCTGAAGCAGTTTCAGTCCAAGACTGAGCAACAAGTTGCCCAAAGTCTTGAGTATACTGTGTTTTCACTTTTCATATTCATTTGTCTTTCACTTCCACCACAAATCTGCAATATCAACAAACATAATCCCACTGGAGCAAACAGAACTACCTGTAGAAAGCTTCATTTTGGAAATACCTCATTGCCAGCAAAACTTCATTAAAAATGAGCCAATTAATCCCACTTAGCTTAATGATGATTGGAAATTAATATCAACCTATCTGAAAACAATGCTTACAATATAATAAAGATTCATCAGCTACACAGATTACAGAACCAGAGGGTACCACTCCAGCTACAAAGCTGAGTCTCAAATATAGCTAATGGAGCATGTAATAGAATTCCTTTGTGTTGTGGGGCTTTTCTGATTTTAATTCACAGTCTTCGGACCTCCCATCATGTTTTTCTGGAGACAATTCCTTTCCATCCTAACTCTGCATCGGTTCTTACAATTTTACTCTTCAAACCAATTTTTATCCTCACAATAGAAATTACCACAATTTATGGCATCTTCTCTACAAAATAAGAGGTTTTGGCAGAGTTCACTTGTTTATCATTTCACAACAATAGCATTTGCATATAGTGAAAAAGGTATAGTGAAAAGGCCTGGTCCAGCTCATGCTTCATGAAGTCTCACCGAATTCAGTGACTGCATTAAATGAAAGCCAGGGCAGAATCTAAACTCCAAATATCAATTTTTCTGGAAGTCTGAAAAAAAGATTTGCCTTCAGAAGTAAATTACACCAATTTTTCTGTCTGCTCTTAAGCTTCTACTTCCAAATCTTGGCTTTTTCATACAATTAAAAAAAAAATTAAGGCAATCCAAATGGAAAAAATATGAAAAACCTAACTTGATAGAATGCACAGATGTCTCACAATAAAAACTTTTCTTTCCATATTTTAATGTAATATAAATATACAAGTCACTTTATTTTGGCTACTTTAAAATATGTCTCTGCCACAACATGATTTCAGTATTAAAGTATCTGCTACCGCAGCACAATTTTTTGCAAGTCTACTCTTGGATGCTACAACTAATGATATATGTTGGAAACACCACAAAAATAACTGCATATTTAAAACCTTTATTGATTAAGTCATTATTGAGGTCCTTAAATAACAGAGGAAAATAATTTGTTTGGAATGGACTGTAATGAACACCAGTTACTGTAATATGTTGGTTCTGAAAGAAATATCCTCTGGAACTAAATGTCTTTTTTATAAGGCAAGGTAAGTAAGGGAAAAGGGACTGGGATTCCTCCCAAACCACCAGAACTAAATGGAAAATTTTTATTTCAAATAGTTGGAAACTGCTGACAAGACAACTTACCTACTAAGGGAAATTAGACTTTAAAAAGTTACACTGCAACCGAGAACATTTCTTTAACCTAACACACTAACTTGATTTGCACCTCATGCGTGAGGTGGAAGTTCACTGACACCTTTTTTCTGCTTTGCTGGATCTCCCAGAAGCATTTTTTTGGGGAAACGGCTGTGTTTAAGATGCAGTCCAACTGTAAGTCTTAAATTATTAGGACTCCATCAAATATTATCTAAACTGCAACACTCAAAGTCAAGAAGCATATTTATACTCCACAATAACAGTGGTACAATGCAGTCACTAGGAAACACATAATTAGACATATGAGATATTTTTGGCTTGGATTAAGCAAAAAAAAACCCTACTTACTTTGCTTACATTTCACAAAAAAAAAAAAAAAGAAAAAGAAAAAAAAACAAACCTACAACTGTAACACCTAAGTAGTCACTCTGTTCTTTGGTCCATGGGTTCAGAAATGCTTGTTGTACACCCGCCACCTGCCTCCTTCTTTGAACAGGATGGATAAGGAGCATGGAAAGATAATGTACAGTGTAAGAAAGAGCCAGTGCTGGCTGGCTCGCAAGTAGTTGTCAACAGACTCCTACTTGTTCCTAACTTGAAATGGAAGCTAAAGTATGCTCATCACTTCATACAGCCCTCAAGCCATCAGCAAGTGAGGAAGCAGTTGGTTTTTGAAAATTATCCCCTAACAGGCATTAGGTCCTATGATGCTCTGGAGCACCAAACCAGCTGGTGTAAGCACAGCTGTAAGCCATGGTGAGTATGTATACAGTAAAACAAAGTGCTTGCACGGACAGGTCAAATCCCTGCCCGGGTGAGCAAGCCAGTCACCAGTTTCAGGCTATCAGATTCTCTTCAGCAATCTTTAGCTCAGAGCTGGTATGCCTACAGTCCCTTGTACATCTCTACCACTGCTCAGTGCAGACACACTCTCAAAAATTTACTTGGTAACTCAGTCAGGTGCTTTTACACCCAGTTCTGGGCTTCGGCAATGTCCAGTTTCTATATTAAATTTTCCCGCTATAGTATGCTAGAGACACAATATAATATAAAAGCAGTTTCCCTGTGTCCACTTGGCTCACTTCCCACAGCTCTCCAGTAATCACTGTGGTTATTGAACACAAGACTATGAATCAGCTAAAATTTAAACGTTGACATTCATAAAAATCAAACAGCCTTATTCAAATGGCCTTTCCCCTCAGAAACATTTACACAACTCCAGTTGTGTAATGGGCAAACCAAACTATTTGGGCAGTTTGGGCCCGAAGCTTACACAATTTTCTGTATGTGCTCTTAAAACCAGTTTTCAAAATCAACTTGCAGCAGTAAATTTCATGCAGAGACGCGTTTCATTTAAGTTAAACATAGGATTAATCTAAGCCAGCATCCTAAAAGGTCAGAATCAACTAAATAAATGAGCCGTCTCTTGCAGAGGCATAGAGCAAAATTTTATGGCCTGAGTCCTGCCTTGTTTACGTCAGGAGTATCCCATTAAGTCAGCAGGCGAGGTCACCACAGCCAAGGATCCAAGTGCATGCATCAGATGAGATGGTAGCAGAATCACTTCAAGGTTTTACTCTAGTGGTCAAACTCTCCTCAGCACTGGAGGAGGCACTTTGGTCAGCTGATATCCTTCCCTCTGAGACACAAAGTAGTTGGCTCTTCCTGGAGTACCAGCCCTGAGACACATAGAGAGGGATTGTGGACACGGTGCAAGGGAGAGCCAAGGACTTGCTACACAAAGGGAATGCTCACTTGACCCTGTTAGAGCAGGTTTCTTGCTCTTCTGCTACTGGGAACACAGAAAGGTGAGAAGATGCAAACCAGGAGAGTTCTGACCCAAAACAGAGGGACTTTGGCCAGAGCATTCCTGAGTCCCTGCTCTAGGATAAAGCCAACAGGAATTCATACTCAGTCCTTTTAATATTTTACCTGTCTTTTCCAACAGTTAATCAGTTAACACTACTCTCAATTTTCTAGAAATATCTTTTTATTATGCATTCAACCTCCCCCGTGTTAATTTTTTTCTGATACATATTTCATTTCCTATATAAAACTAAGATAACTTTCCACAGATTATCAAAAGTCAATTTCAAATGTCAGACTCAAAAATCTCAGAATGTATAATTTTAAAAATGCATGAAACAGCATTAAATCTCCTGAGGACACTAAGTCCTTGTTTCTGTCAGGACAGAAGCAGCTCTACACAGTCTGAACATTACGTAAAGTCCCTGTGATATGCTAAAAACCTCATTGTAAGAAAATGTCACTTGAATTTGTACGATTCTGCCCTGTAGGAGGTCATTCATTTCTAAAGCATTCTTATGTTACTACAGAAACAGGAAAAACAAATCATTTATTTACCAAAGAACTATTATCCATTTTCTGACCAAAAAAGGTACACCCCCCAAATCCCCAAACCTAAGCTCTAAGAAATGCATACAACCAAAAATAACTTAAAACTGAAAAGTGATTCAGTCACGACAACTTTTTTTAATATATTGCTTTAGTACAGACCAATTCTCACAGCACAAATAGCTACCTGTCAGATGGGATAGCAGGACTGAACCCTGTATCACTGAAACATAAAGAATCTCTTTCTAAAGGGGAAGAGACTATGACATCATTCTCTCTCAAATTTATCTCCTGAATATAATACACTACCCCTCTTGTTGTTTCTTCTAAAATGTACGAAGATAAGAAATAAAATGGGTTGACATCTCTGCTAATGTAGACTAGTATTCTCATTTATTTCAAAAGAACTACATCCATTTACACCAACAGTGTTTCTAGCCTAGGAACTTCACTGATATAAGTGGAAATACTTTGAAATTTTTCAGTGCAAGCAAGATGGGAATCTGATCACTGAATCTTTTCCTGAAAAAAAGGCTTTTTTTCTACATTTCTCTGAAATTTGTATTTAAAAGTGTAATGACTCCCCTGCTTAGATTCAGTAACTGAAATATTCTTAAAGCTGTTCTGAAAAGTATATAACTGCCAGCAAAAGGACACTTATAAAACAGATTTGTAGCTTTCAAACTTTTCAGACACTCATTAGTATTAAACATTTCTGTGTAGATTGCTTAATCCAGCAATGAATTTCTTTCTTTTTAAAACAACTGCAAATCATGAAAGTTATCAATTGAGCAGCTAATGTACAGTATGTTCTTTTCATCTGACAGCATGCCTTTGGGCAGAAACCCAAATTCCTGCCAGACTTACAACCACCTCTCTTATTAAAAAAAAAGATTAGAAAAACAGTAGCTCTCGCAAACTGCTTGCTCTCTCTGTTGCATTTACACTCACCGCCCTCACCATATTTATCATTATATTTTAATTCTGGTGTATGATGACTTGGGTAAGATCATATGATTGCCCAAAATATTGAAAACCAGATGATTTGTTTGAGGTGTTTGGGGATAAGAGGGAGACTTGCCTCTAAGCCATTCCTGTGGGTGTTTCTTGCTTGTTCTTCAATCTGTATTATGCATCATCAAATATAACCATCAGTACTAATTTGTTTAGTTCCCCCAGTTGTCACAAGCCTTGTTCCACCACACGGCAAATGGCAGCCTGCACTGATTTAATTTACTTTAGCAGTTTCAAGGACTTTGTGTGAGCTGAGGGGAATCACAGCCAACAAAATATGTCTGAGGAAAATTTTTCCATGGCACCTTTATAGAAGGGCTCCAACCAAAATTGCCTAGTGATGGATCACCATGCACTTTTGAAAGTGAGAGGATAAAAGTGAAGAGTTTTCTACAGCACATATTTTGCACGTACAGTTATGTTTAATGCAGTATGAAATATAAAGCTCCAGAACTTTCACCTCCGGATGATACTTCATAACTGCAGACAAAAATCATCCAGTGACTGAAAGAGGATGTATAAAAGATTCAGAGCACTATAAATTTCCTAAAATCTGGACTACTGAAGAAGGAAAGCATACTCCTTCAAAAAAGAGGCAAAACCATTTTTTCTCTTTTCCTGCTCCACAAACACAAAAGAAAAATAAACTCATTCTCTCTGAATAACAATTACCTGTATGTTATGGAACAGCACTCTCAGAAATGTGTCATTTTCTGATTACTCATTTGCTAAACTCTCTATACCATGTTGTCTGTGAAGAGTTCATAAAATTCTGATCCTCTGGTATGTTATCTTTGGGCTGGACCAGATAGCTATGCAAACAGTTTATAGAAGAGATTATCTACAGTTACTTGGGGGAATACTTGCCCTCTCTGTTTTATGCAGAGAAACAATAAGGGCAGGCATATACTTAGCAAAAAAGAAAAACAAAAGGAAAAGCAGAGATTACCCAGCTGGTAAATGATATCAAGTACACAGAATGCTTGCTGGGTTTAGGTGGATTGATTTTCACAAGTATCTTGAAACAAACAAGCCACTTCAAAACACTGAAAAACTGCCGTGCAGAGCAAAGCAGAGGAAGAGGAGGAACTTCCAAGAGCAATTTATAAATGCTCCAAAATACTTTGGACATAACATACTTAACTGAAGGATCTTCAGTGAACGCCTGGGCAGACATGTTCTTGCAAACTATGTTAGAGCAGTCTTAAAAACCTATCCGTTTTTCTCTCTCTACTGAAGGCTACCCTTGCAACTGAGATACAGTGACTGCCCATATGAGTTCTGCTACTATATACAGAACAAAATAAATCATTACAGAAGGCAGTAAGAATGTTTGTTTACACATTTGGTCACAGGGGACCATTTAGTGACTCAGTAAAATTCCATAAACATCTGAGAGCTTGGATTTTTCATTTCCTGCCACTTGACTATAGAATAGCTGGAGAAGCTACTGTATCCAGCTCCTTTTTTCCCACCTTCCTTTTAGTGCTGAAATATTCACTGCACCCAAACTGATTTCTCTTAGACTATGTGTCAATACCATAAACTAAGAACTGTCCCAGTTTGAAAGGCAATCTCAAGCCTAGCTCTTGAAATGATTATGAACTGAAGTGGCCAACAACTATGGCATCACACACTGAATAAGTTTGGTGAGAGTTGATATGGTGAAGACATCAAGTAAGCCCCACTGGGATTCCTGATGCAGGAAAATACTTAGGTGCTCAGTACTTCAGTGCTGTCGGCAATGAAAAACACACACCGCACTGTTTTGCTTCTCAGACACTATGGCTCACGGAAAAACTAATTGAAATACTAAACAGTTTTTCATGCTTCCTTTCACAACTTTTTTGACATTACTGTTGATAAGTTTATTTTTCCAGGAGTTAAGATCTGTCCCATTCCCAGCCTCAGTCAGACAAGTTATTTCAGCTGTTAGTCCAGTATTCACTTCACCATCCTGTGCAGCTTCTCAGCTGAGTCCAACCATGTTTATTGTAGCTTCACAGGCAGCATGACTTCTTTTTTTGAGTAAACTTCTATACTAAGCTTTGAAGTTTGAATGTTACCTTTCAGCTCCAAAACTGCAACCCTTTTCAATAATTGTCTGTTTTTCCTCAAAGCTTTTGTCTTTTTATCCTTCAGTGAAGTAAGACAGTACCATACAGTGAAATATTGTCTTATATGTACTTCAACAGATATTCTGAGAACTTTTTATACCAATAGTCAGAGAGTCTTTTAAAATATCTATGGACCATGTCCCAAGAGTTTTGGCCTAATTCAAGTATTTTTATTACCTCATGAAACTGCAGATATGCTGATTACTGAAATACACAATGGATGTTCCATGAGGAAACACCATGATTTAGGCCTCTGCTGTCATGCAAACAGAAATTTTTATTCTATTCTTTATCTTTGATCAGCCAGTAATGACCAACATCTGTATATGCTCTTACTAACATTTTATCTAACCAAGAGAAATTTAATAGACAGCTTTAATGCTAGAAGTATTTTTTTCTGGAGTACACCCTGATAGGATTTTCAAATCCAGCTGAATCTTCAAAGGATATGTGTTTGAGTCACAAAGCTATGCCTGTCAAACTGATAAAAGTAATTTTTAATTTGGTTTTCTCACAGCTGAGGAACTGAATAAAAAGGAATTCAGTTAAGTGACAGGAAGCTCATTTATTCATATTTATCACAAGACAAAATCTATCACAGAATTTTCGACACAAAGTTTTAAACAAGTTGCTTAAAGTAAAACCTCTTATAGGAATGCTTCTGTGTCCTTTTAAGTGCAACATCCATTTTAAACTCCATCGGGTTGCATATAAATCCATTCCTGAGCTATAGTCAACTATCCTTTTAAATTCTTTAACTCTTCTTTGTGAGTTATGACAATTTATCACTGCAGAAAGTCCAAGTCAGAATCAGAGCCCTCCTGTAGGGGGGGAGCACTGAAAGGACAAGACAGTCTCTACCTGAGACTGAATTCTGGTTTTCTGACGATTCTCTTTTCAATTCTGCTGTATTTGATTCACTGCTCTCTCTCTTTAGAATGTGTTTTAACTGAAATTCTAGGCAATGTCTTATAAGAGTTTTCTATTGCTCAAGTTTTATGATAGAGTAAAAAACTAAGCTTATTACAAATTTGAAAGACTCTTGATCTCTCCAGAGCTCCATGTTAATAAAGGGTTTACTACATACTCAATGAAAACCTTTCCACCAAATGTAAACAGTTAACTTCGTCAACCTTCACTAAAATTTGAGGCACCTCCATAAAGAAGTGGGCAATTCGGTCCATTTAACAGAGAGACAGAGGCCTCCCAAGATTTGCAAAAGAAGACCAAGGTGTTCCTCTCTCCACTGACAGCACAGAGAAAAAAGCAGGGGTGTCAGGCTCCTCTGTCCACTTGGGAACCAGTCCGCTCTTGTTCTGAGAGTGAAATTTGCATTCCTGGATGTGCAGTGGCTCAGGTTCAACAGAAAGAGAAAAGGAGGCTCCTGCCCAGCATACACTACAGCCTTGTGAATCTGCTGGGGTGTGGAGATGCAAACTGAAACTCCCCCAGACTAAGACCTACATCTCCACACTCCCTCTTCCCCCCCAAAAAATGTTCAACCTAGTAGAATACCATACAAAACAAAGTGGCAGCACCACCAACAACAGGGAAGTTCACTAAGTCCTGATCACCTCTGGCTTTTCTTGGAGGATTTGGGCAGAATCCAGCTACCTGTTCTCCTTTACCTGGATCTCAGCAGTGTTCTGGGCAGGAGACAGGTTCTTTTCTCCTACAGAAGGAGCATTTTGGATCTTGCATTGGTAATGAAAGCGAGGAAGTTCGGGAACTTTCAGCATGAATTGCAAGGTGCGTGATACATTGAGGCAGTGCCATTAGAGAAAGTAGGTGGATTGAATTGTTGTCTGAGACTTAGGTAGTGGGGCAGGCAGAGAGTTGGTGCCTAGCTCTCAGTTGCTCCTTCTATAGTCAGTGGACAGACAAATGTTCCTTTGAAGGAAAAATGAGATCTCAGATGGACTACCTGCTTCTGGAAGTATCTGCCTTTCTTCACGATTCACAGAATAATTCTAGAGAGTCCATGCTGCAAACTGCAGTGTTCAGATAAGTGCCTAAATTTTAGTAGGATTAATTCCAAGCATTGGTGAATCATTAGAACCTTTTTTTTTTTTAACAGTTTCCTATTTAAAATAAGTTTTCTGGTTTGTTTCCTATGTCATAAACAAAAAGTTAAACTCATGGAGAAAATGAGAGCCAAGTATATCCCTACTATAACTCCATTAGTGTCAATGGACAAGTTTTAATTCCACATAATTCATCTGCAAGAGGTATTCAAGTGCCGTGCCTACACAGCTGCAGTGCCAGACTTCAGCAATACATACCTGGCCAGCACAGAGCACGGTCACACTTCCTTTCATGGCCTGGCAGGCAGCTTGCCCTATCCTCTGACAATTAACAGATGACACAGAGAATGCTCGCAGAGAGCAAGTCTGAGAAATTCTCTGCACGAAGGCAGAGTGAGAGCAGCCTCCCCTCCTTATAAGAATGTCTTTGGCTCTGACTTAGGCTTTTGCCAGCATTTTGTTAATGCTCCGCTCCAGGTTCTTACTCCTATTAGTTAAAAGCAGGATATGGTTCGTTATTGCTATGCCTAGACTAGATGTTGCTTCTCTAATGCAAAAAAGGTCCCTGAACGTCTTTCAGTCTCAGTAGAGTAGATACCCTGCAAATTTTCAAATTAAACAAACCTGTTACATTAAGAACAATTTGCTACTAAAACTGCTTGGAAGTTGAGAGTTACAACACAAAATATTTCTCTGAGGCTGGTGTTGAAGTACAGTCAGTTTTGGTCGGTACTTCTGGTAATATCTTTTCCAAGAGACCCAGAGTCCCCGCCACAACCAGTGATATTTGACCCCACTGTTTTGTCTGATAGACAGTAGGTTTGCAAAATCCCTGTAAAGTAGAAGAATGTCTTTATGCCTATTTTTCATTCACATATTTACTTCTACAGAAAACTCAGGAAGACAGCACACTTTAAAACACCTTAAACGTCAAATAAACTAATGACCGTACAGAGACCATAAATAATTACCTTCAAGTGTTTCTCCCTCTCCAGAAAGGGCCTCTCCTGCTCCAGAGGCATACAAGGCAGACACAGTCAATGCATACCTAGTGGCTTGGTCTAAGCCTTTCAGCACTTTAGAGGTAGTATCACCTTTCACAGTCACTTCCTTAGTTTCACCTCCTGCAACTGGAGTGTATGTTATAAAGTACTGTTGCACTTTGCCAGGAGCAGCACCCCAAGACAGCTTCATTGTCGATGTTGTAGCATCAGAAACTCTCAAATTTCTTGGATTTCCTCGGACTGCACATGTCAAAAGATGTTGAAAACAAGTTGAAGCAAGCTTCATTTCTCGGTTTATTTTTTAGGCTACCACAACTTAAGAATTACTGCTGAAAAAATAATTCCTGAATAGCCTGAACTAACACTGCTACAGTATAACTTTACAGTAATCAGGAATGCACAATTCCATGCCCACCCTCCTTAGGCAAAAATGTCCAATAAAGTCTTTTTGTTCGTATTTTTTTCTATCAAAACCAACTCATGCCAAGATCCATGTTGAAGTCACTGTCTGCAGAATCAAGTCAAAGACCACCAGTGAAACATGAAATTAACACATTATGGTTTCCTAGAGTTCTTTTTGATGATAGGTTTTCTGGTTTCTAATATTTAAAATATCAGTGAAGTTTCACCAGTAATCAGGACATTTGTACTCTCTCTGTATTCTTCAGATTTTCTTTAATAAGGCATGATACCTGTTGAAGGATCATACATTTTCATACAAGTTAAGGCTGCAGTGATAACTTTAGTAAATTAAATGTTTCATTCATTCCTTGCTAGCCATTCAGAACAAAGTACAAACAGGGTCTGAATTTGCTGAAAAAAAATATAATTTATATTATTGACAATATGAAGAATCATGAGGACAATTAATTAAACATACAGGTAGATTCTTCACCTAAGTTACTTTGCCATATTAGGTGTTGCAGGTTCAATAGGCCACATTTTAAAATGAAATATTACAATTTTGATAAATTATATTGTCTTAAATTACCTCTCAACCATGCTTGAGTAATTTTATAACTCCCTATTCACCTGGGATAATACATATTGCCAATATGGGTTATTCTCTTTGCAGTATGAATACGTCAGCATGCAAGGAGTTCTTCTCTAGCTTACTACATTCACAGCGTTAATAATGTACCTTCATCTGTTTTTGCATATCCATTCAGTGAATTCCCAGGCCCAGACTGATACTCAGGAATAACAGACACTTCATATCTTGTATCTTGGATCAAGTTCTGCAGAGTAGTTGATCTTTCATTTGCTGAGACCGTCACTTGTCTCCTTTCTCCTCCAGTAAGTGGTCTGTATACAAGCCTGTACCGTAGGACATTTCCTGGAGCTGGATTCCAGCCAACTACAAAGCTATCAGTAGTTTCATCCGTTATCCTTAAGTTTCGAGGAGTGCCTTTAACTACAAAAAATATACATACATAATTTGTAAATATTTGCTTTTAATCAAGAGTATCTGAAGTGAAACCGTTCCAACCATTCTGTTAGCTCATTCAGTTTACCAAAACATCAGCTTATATTGCCCTCTCATTGTTTTAAGGTACAAAAACCATTAGTCATTTCTGAAAATTTAGGGCCAGAGTTACAATGAGCAGTGCAATAACGTTGTCCTCGAGAGTACATTAATCCCATTTTACAAAACTGCTTCTGAAACTTAAGACAGTCTGACTGTTTTTAGCAGTAACAGAAGAACTGAACTGTTGTGAGGGACATTTGGGCATAGTGGGGAAATTTCTTAACACAACAAATCATATAGTTTCTTTGCTGTTGCCATTTGCTTCTGCACCACCTCCATGTACAGACAGCTGTCAGATACACCTGACCACACACAGGCAGCTCTCCTATTTTAACGAAACAACCAAGATAAATGCAAGGAGGGGGGGATGGGGGGGGGGGAGATGACATGGACAAACCACCAAAACAATTCTATTTCTTTAAGTTAAATTTTCACAACAAAAAATATATTCATTGCAATATGAGTTGCATCTAATCTTTAAAAAAGTCTTATGAATTAAGTCTCAAACTCAAAGACAAGAAAGAGCTTGTTATCCCAGAAATTAAGGAAAAACTACGGCAAATCTTTTAACCTAGCCTGCCTCTTGACAAAAGACACAGCAGCGCAGGTCATTTCATACGAACTCAGTGGGCCCACCAAAGGACTTGACTCTTCCAACATACATTAAGACCTACTGTACTGCAAGTTGCCTAGCAGTAAGGAGCACTGTCACTTAGGCAAAAGAAGTTGGGTTTTTTTAATTGTTTACTGTCTAAAGTGTAATTCAACTGGAACATTATATGCCAAAAGCATTGTTCTTCAGTGTTAAATTACAGACCTGTTAAGAGTGGAGCAATTAATAATCCTGGTTTTAAAGAAACCAACTTCATTTGTACTAATCAGAAACAGAATGCTCAATTTCAAGTTCTTTAAAAACCTGAAACCAAAGTTAGTTACTAAACAAGCTGTCTGACCCAAATTGGTAGCTAGATCTGCATGGAGAGCTGCTGATGTTTACATGATTGCAGAAGAACTCTGCCATCTCAGGCACATTGGGATTTCATCAGATCAAGATGCTGACAATTCTTTAACGTAGTATCATTTACAACATGGGAACACTGATTATTTTTATTAAAGCTCTTCCTTCTCCTGTCCCTTAGGCTCACAAGCTACATATTCTATCAGCCAAGAGTTTGTCTGTTTTCCTAAGGGAAAGTTACGTATGCCCAAAGCATTCTGACCAGTACAGTCATGGAAATATGCACACCAGCAGTGAAACCTGTACCTTCCAAACTTAACATCCAAACTAAGCTGTTTTATAAATGTGTATTTCTATCAGTCCTGAGAGGAAAGAGCAATTAACAAATTTCCATGCTGTTCCTTTTGCTCCCTTGGAACTATTTACATCACCAAAGGTCACAAATGACAGCATGGAATCATGAAAAAGAGTGGATCAATATTTTTAAAAGCATGATTTAGACTAGACTGAGTATCCAACTACTGGAATGGAAAATCAAATTTACTGTCATCCTTCTCCTTTAAATCAGTGGAAATGTATTGTGGCAGCACTATTAAGAAAAAGTACAGCTGCCATGCTTAAATTTACAGCCATTGATCACAGAAACTCACACTGACGTCAATGGAAGTTCTGAATCAGTAAGAGTTTTTGGATCAGACCCATGAAGTTCTGATTAGAAACAGCTGACAAAAACTCAGCCCCCTTTAAGCCTATGGTAAATAAACCAGAATTTCTATTAATGTAAGTTAGATACAGACACAGCAAATTACATAGGTACATGCTTGACTTAAAATGTGTTAAAATCAACGTGCATTCCAGCATCAGTCATAATTATTAAATAGAATAGTTCAGTCAGCAGGGACCTACAATGATCATTTAGTCCAACTTAGGTGTATGTTAATATTAATACATGCCAATGAATTTATTATTGACAACACTCCATTCGAAAATAGGCCACTGCAGAGAAACACAGCATCCATCCAACTTTCAAAGAAAATAAAATCCATTCTTAACAATTTACTGTTGGCCTATTGTTGGAATTTTATCTCTTTAATAAATGCATTGAGAGACAATAATGTTTACTCTGATCCTGCATACCAGTACAGCTTCTCAGCCTTAGCTGAGACATATACCCATTCTCTCAATCAAGCAAATTCTTATTTGAACATATGGCGCTCTTGTGTCTGAGAATAATGGGAAACCTACCTTCTAAGGTGGTTTCCTCTCCATCCAAGGGAGGGCCATCACCATCTTCATATTCAGAAATCACACTGACTGCGTAAGTAGTTTCAGGGAGCAAGTTGGTAAGAACTGAGCTAGTACTTGAAGCTGGTACTGAAACAATGAATTCATCTCCACCGACCGCTACTTTATATTTAATGAGGTAGGACAAAACCTCAGATCCAGCTGGAGACCAGCTCACTTTGAAACTGTCAGATGTTACATCAGAAAACACCATATCCTTTGCAGGTATGTAAGCTGTATGGAAATAAAAATGCACTGATGAGGCATACTTACTGGAATATTTTTTTACACAAAATCTCTAAAATAAATGAAAAGTGTCCCTCAATAACCTGATTTATTATAAATGAACAGGTGTTTTGTTGCACATGCAACAGTATTTGTTTTCTGTACTTGCTTGTAGCTATCAAATTTCATGAAGATCATATCCAGATTGTCTCAAATCATATGATAATGAGTAGAAGCACCAACTCAGTGGTTTCTAGATCAAATGAGAACATTCCATCTAAATGAATGTAGTTATGAAAACTTAAGTTAAAATTTTGTAATCTAATTGGGTTCCCTCTTTCATATGTTCCATGAACAGCAACAACATTATGCCCTCAATGGGAACCAAGAATCCTTGGGTTTTTGCAGATCTAGATTAGAAATAGGACAAAATAAACCCCAGTATTTTTTCAGGAATGTAGTCAAAGGGGAAACAAAGAACTTGACATGAGGCACAAACACAAACCTGACATCCTGGGCTTGTTTTGGTTGGCCTAGTCAGCCTAACAGTGAGGATGTTAAGACTGCTTGAGCCCTCTAAAACAAAGACTGCTTTGCTGGTTTGTTCCTCAAAGCTATCCTGAAACAAAAGGCTTATTTTTAAAGAGAGTGGGGTTTTCAATACTGGGGACTATTCAATGTTAGTGTTGTACTAAACACAGGTAGGGACACTGAGGGTGCAACTAATCATAAGTGGCTTTAGCTGACCAAAAGTTGGTCATTTAGAAATCTTTTAAATATTATACATTATCCAAGCTCACCAGATTTGGATGCATGTGAAAAATTTCATGTGCTGCTTCATTTCAATCTTCACAGTTAAATTGAGATTAATATCACCTAGCACCTGCTGTCTCAAATTGACTTGTCTAAGCTCATTTCAGAGGGACATTCATTTTACCCTAAAAATTAATCAAATCACCCTCTGGAGGTATCAGCTTTGCTCCATTGCCTTTGAAATTCTAAAAGACAAGCTTAGACTAACTGCCTCATTTTGGACAGCTAAAGAATGGCCCTACTAAATAACTGTTTTACTCAAGACACTGAGTGTAAAGGCAGAGCACATCCACTAAGGTCATTCCCAATAGACACACACTTTAATAACTTTCTAGGTACCTAGGAGGGGAAAAAAAAAATTCTCCAATAATTTTTTCATCTCTGTTTCTCCACTAATTTCCCCTGTTGCTTTTCATTTTGTTTGAAAATGAGAAGCAAATCCCCAGTTATTAAAATTATCCTCAATATCAATTCTTTAGGTAACTACAAGCACAAAACATTGGTTCTGATCTTTTTTCATTGCATTTTTTACATTTCTCTAAGTAATAGCAGTTACTTACATTTTTTCCTTATAGCAGCCAGTTCCTGCTCAATCCGTAGGCAGACAGACTGTGTAAGTTCAAATGATATTCTTTGAAAAGCATCAAAATCTTCCACTGTGTAAACATGGGTTTCAGCAGGAGGTGACGCAATTGCTTCTAATTCTGTACGAACTGCATCCTTCACACCAACTGCAAATATTTCTACATCTGCATCCCTCAGCTTTATTGCAGGTTCTTTAAAAGCATCTGATGATTTTCCATCAGTAATAAGGATCATGACTCTTGGCACATTTGGTCTTGATCCTTTGCTGGTAACAAATACTTTCTCCCTCACATATGTCATCGCTTTGCCTGTGTTGGTAGATCCACCTCTGTAGGGGAAGGTGTTAATAGCCTGAATTATGTCCTCCACTCTGTTGTATCTGTTCAAAGAAAACTCCATATGGGGATCTCTGCTGTACTGGACAAGACTTATCTGTACTTTTCGAGGCGATATCTCAAAGCTTTTAACTAACACTTCCAAAAAGGCTCTTACTTTAACAAAATTGGCGATACCAATGCTGTAGGAACCATCCACTAAAAACACAACATCAGCTTTTACATCCACACCACGTGAGCACTCTGTAAAGAAAAAGAATCACCACTATAAACAGATATCCGATAGCTACAGCATTACAATTGCATCTGCAGTTCATGTATCATACCCAGTCGCTTATAAGGAAAATAAACCATTCTAAGTTTCTCATAAATAATGATATTAAAACAAACATGAGAGGTTTAAACAACAAAAGCTACAGCGTGAAAATAACATAGTAGCTTCTAACTTACCCACTTGAACTTTTACTTGTTGTGTTTTTTCCATTATCGTTATTGGCTCACTGGGGGTCAGTCCTTTCATTGCATAAACATTAATTTGATATTCTGTGTCTGGAGAAAGATCTTTAACATTCAGAGCAGTAGTCTGAGGGCCCACACTCAGTACATGTTGTTTTCCACCAGCTATCATTGGAATGAACTGGAGCCGATAGCCAGTTATTTGGCTTGTGGATGGGTCCCAAGTGATCCTAACAGATTTTGAGGAGATCTGAGTGGCCACCAGATTTGAAGGAGGCTCCACCACTGAAAGAAATCAAAAGTAAACCCAAAATTTTAATTATAAACAGTTTTTCTTCCACATTTTTATTTCTGGATTAAATATAGTCATTTTTGCTTAACCTTTACTAAAAATCACTTCTTTTTTTTAGCATAAACAAACACAAGTGAATTACAGGACAGCCCAAATGAGGCATCAGTGAGAGGGTAGAAGTACTAACAATGCATTTGTGGTCCTCAGAGTGTAGTAGAATTTCCAGGAGAGATGTTGCCTTGCTTTAATACTGTTTCAACCAGAAGTGAAAGCTACACCCACAGAAACACAGTACAGAGTGTGAACAAATGCAGACCTGAGCAGAGCATGATGACAATGGAGTCACCTCTGCTGCCATTTTGGTCAAAGAATAACTAATCACTTAGAATCTTACAGGGCCAGAAAGCAATGATACAGGTTGACATCTGTGTTTTCTCAGCATTCTCCAGTTTTCATTCCTTGGTTCTTAACCTATTACATATTCTGCCCATTCACCAAGCCAGTTTTTTCCCTTTAGTACATTTTTCCATAGAAATGATGCCTCTGTCCAAATTGACTGTATGAGACTGTGATAACTGCACATCAGTGTGTTGCCCTTGAAACAGCGGAACAATGGAGCTATTCCAAATCTACTGCGTCACAAGTTTTGTTCTCCTGCATTTAAATACATAAAGCTGAGACCTGTTTTCCACACTTGCTAAATGAGGCAACAGATCAAACTCCAGAAATAAAGCAAAGGAAGTAGGGATAGACCCTTAAATATGCATCAGAATAAACTGAAGTCAATAAATATATTTTTATAAAGTATCTCACCTTCTTCTCCGCTAACTAGTTCACCTAGCTGTTCATCAACACCGGAGCACACTTGCAAGATAATTTCATTCTGTATATCCACAATTCCATCAAAATTAGCCACATTGAACACATGCTTCAGTGAAGGCTGAGATGCAATTAGCTTGAGTTCCTTTGCATCTGCTGCTTTGATTCCTAGAAGTTGCAATAGACAGGACTGACTTAAGCTGTCATAAAATACAGGCACCTGTGAATGTATTCATAAAGTATCAGAACATCCTGGGGTAAAGCTGAGTTTAATTCAATTCTGTCTTCTGTCATCACCAGTAATCAAACCACAAAATAATGATTAATGCAATGAGGTGACATATCCCATTTTCAACCTGAGAAAATAATGCGGTATCTTCCATAAGGTCAATGTTGAAACTACACTTGTCAGTCATCTTAATCTCCTCTCCATGTAGGAGATACAGAATTACTATTGAATTAACACAACTGGTATGTTCCACTCTGGAGGGCACAAATGACCTTTTTCAAGGCATACACATGGAAAGAGTGGTATAGCGAAATTCTTGAAACACAAAATCTGCAAAACATATAACTTCTTTAGGAATGCTAATCCCTCAATCATTAGAAAAACTCAACGTACCCAAAGAAAAAACTTCAACTCCTATGTTGCGAAGCTCTCTTGCGGGAATTTCAACTTCATCCTGAGCTTTTCCATCCGTAATGACAATTGCTACTTTGGGAAAGCCTTTTCTTGCTCCAGCAGACTCGGTGAAGGTGTTTTGAACTAGGTAATCAATAGCCTCACCTAAAAATACCACAAGTTTTGTTTTATTAGGCTTCAATGAACCAGGATTTAAAGCACATTTTAATTATAAAATGAAAAGCTGAATAAACATGTATGTGGGAAATCTGTACCTGTCATTGTGTTGCCACCTTTGTAAGGTATCCTTTTAATCGCATCAATAAGATCACTTCTTCTGAAATACTGATTTAAATTGAACTCTGTTCTTGTATCTGAACTGTACTGAACAACTCCAACTCTCGTCTTTTCTTCCCCAATGTCAAAAGCTGATACAAGGGCAACCATGAAATCCAGAATATATCCGAAGTTATTTCTCCCTACGCTCCATGAGCCATCTACCAGGAAAACTAAATCTGTCATTGCACTTATGGAGCATCCTGGAACACACACACAAAAAAAACTGTTAGCAAATGAGCAATAGCATTCTTACAAATCAGTGAGAAATGTCCAGCAGAAACATAGTAGGTAAAAGCCAAAACAAACAGATATTTAACAGATTTATATTCTTATCTGGAATATCTTACTTGGGGAAGCATTATTCACATAAGTGAACACCCATACAAGCCTTCTTGCTGCCATTACCAAAAGGGAACTGTCACCTAAATACTCAGTTTTGAGACACCTGTCACACTGTTCTACAAGATCTGTTTTGCCACAGCAGGTGAAAACTCACCTACAAAACTTTTTGCAACAGTTTGATGTTACAGGAGCATTTCATTTTGTTACCACTTCTGCTTTGCATCTTTATCTCCCCATAATAGCTGCACAGGTTCTTCTGCAATGCCTTTTATCTGCAGCACAATGTCATTTGTTAATAGGACTAAGACACTCGTGGACTTGCTTGGGTTAGTTGCATGAAATTCCTAGTTTCAGTACCAACTTTGCACCTTATTCTTTCAATGCAGCTATAAATTCCTTCCATCCCAGTCCCTTCCAAAGTTTTCCTAACTCTTAATTTTAAAAGTTAACTTCACTGCTATGTAACACAGTTTAACTTTATGGGGCCCTAGAGCTAGACCTCACTCATCTCTAAAATGTCAGATAAGTTGAAAGACAAAACATCTTACTTTGTAATTGAGCCTCAATCTTCTTTTCCTCTGGTATCCCTGGACCACCTGTCTGAACTGCACAAAGAACAACATAGAGAGAATTAAAGGATGAAATCAGGTTAAATTTGTAAACATCAAAGAAAAACATGTAGGGAATTAGAGACACAAATCTGACAAGGCTCAGAACATGAAAACATAAATGCAAGTTATGAATGTGTCACCTGTACTTACAGATTTGACAACATAGCATTCAGGGCAACACAAAATACGGAAAATGGAAATTATTAAGAATCCTCTGTATTAGTACATCTTGTACAGTAATTTCCTGAAAACTAACTGCAACATCCCTGGACAAAATACCGATATTACCCCTCTGTAATACATAGGGGAACTCATCATAGTCATTTTCCCGTGGTTGTCTGGGAAGCCCGAAACATGCAACAAAATGTGTCATAGAAGATAGTCTGCTGTGCTTAACATTCATATTTAATTAAATTGATTTTATGGTTTATTTAATTAGTGAATATAAATTATAAAAATATGTTCCATATTTTGTTATGCATATACATATTTTGCGTGACATTTTATTGTTTGATGAAGGTAATTAGCTTTTATTTTTTCACACACACATAAGATGCTGATCAGATTCATATGTTAATGACGCCAGTGAGAGTCTTGACTTCAGCAGGTGCAGTTTATAGTAAGTAGGTTTAGTTCAAAAGAACTAGTGGCCCCCTGCAAAGAATTCTATAGAGGTTCTCAGGCACAATATATCCATGTTAGTCTCCACTTATCTCTTGCAAATTATCTCTGCTTCTACTGGGAATTATGCTTAATGGAAAAAGGCTGTTCAGACATCTACATCTGATCAGAGTTTAGGTATGCAGCAATTTTGTTGAGGAACTGGAACAAAGCCAAGTTTTGTGAATGACCACTCAGTTATCTTATGTGGTTTTCTAATTGTATTACAATTACTTACTTGTCAGTTGGCCAAAAACAGGTAGACTCTCCTCTCTTTCATCATATGAAGCTATTGATACAACATACTCTATATCAGGTATAAGATCTGATAAGACAGTTTGGGTAGTGCTAGGTGAAAGAGTAAATTCTTTAGTAGGCCCATCTGCAATAAATATATAAAACAGTTAACGCAGCCTTTAAATACAGTAATATCAATGACAAGTTGATCATTTTTAAAAAAAATGCAACAGAGAATAACCAATCTAAAATCCAATGATCATTTTAGAACGATAGACTTTCTTTTTTCCTGAAATATGAATTTTGAAACACGAAACTTCAAACTAACTTGTTTTCAATAGTGAACAAAATTACCGAAGTGTTTAATAAATTCCAGGAAATTTGAATCTTAAAATGCACATACAAATATGTACTATCGTCTAACAAATCACAGTCCAGTTCTGATTTAATATCACTTTTACACTGATTATTTCTCAAATTGAAATAGAATAATGGGTGTCTTACACAGCCATTATCAGGAAGTTATATGACATCACTGCATCATTACCTGACACATGCAATATTTCCCCTGGGAGAAGTACTTGAATAAAATACAATACAATTCCCTAACTTTCAGGTAAAAGGACGAGCAGAGTGTTGATTCTACCTTCTTTTTGTTCCTTGCAAAGGAAAGGCATCTGAAACTTCTTACTTTCAGTCCCCAAAAAGTGAACACTATGGTAAGAAAAACTCTAACTTGGAACAATCACTGCTCCTTCCTGCATGCCTTTTGCTGTTACCCAGTCTTGATCACAAACTTCGGAAAGATATTAATAGCTACTCTCATACCTAAGTTAGATATAAGTGAAAATAAACCCAGGCTTTCCAAAAATGTAATGACATAACAAATTTTTACAGAACTCACCATTTGTTGGAACCACAGTTATCCTGTAACCCACTATTGCATCTGGTGGCCTTTTCCATGACATTTGAACATTATGTTCATCTATAATTGTAAAATTCAAGTCTGACGGTGGATTAACTGCAAAAGATTTATACCAGGTGGATGTTTAAAAGTTTGAACAAGCTTTGGCAAATGAATAAATAAAATAATGTTGAGCAAAGCTTACTAAAATTGTCTTTGCATAAATTTGTTTCCAACAAATATAAAGATATGTTGTTGGAAAAAGAGTAAAATAAAAGCTGACAAAATATGACAAAACATCAAAGAGTATACGCATTACAGAGGACAGCACAGAACATATGTTTCTTGAGTTGCCAAGACATTCAAGAATGGCCAGCAAAATCAAGCACAATAGAAAACACATTTGGATACATGTACAATGAGTTCACAGATAATCACCACATATGCAAACATTTCACATAACAATTAAAGGAAATTTTTGTACATGCTGGGTGCAATCCGTACAAGCATGCCAAATCACAACCTGCTTACAATATCATGAGATCATTTAGGACACTGAGAACACAGCACTCTTAATTAGATATCAAAGAATTGATCAACTTTTTAATATAGTCTCTGCATAGTCATATTTCTTATCAATTTCACTGAATCTAGAAACTTGGCAGAGAAAAGAAGTATTTTAAAGAATACAGGAAAAGATGGGGCATTTAATGTTCAGTAAAACAATTTCTGTTGGGGTCTAGATACAAATATACATGTAAAATGTATATCAGTAATAATGATATATGGATTGTCTTTTTTTTTTTTAAATACAGAGCTCCATCCCTTTGTTCCTAGACACCACTAAGGTGACGTACCTTGCATATGGCTGCAAAGGACTCAGGAACTAAGGGGACAATAAATGGGGTTAGTAATGGTTGCAATTTGCTGAAATATTTGAGCTGATGCAAAAGTTCACAAAAGTAAGATTCTACCTGTTTACACCAGATTGCTGTACAATTTCAAAGGTGTAAACTATTGTTTTCATGTTCCCTTTGCAGCAGGTGTACCCATACTAGTAGTGGCATTTTAACATAAAATGCCAGTATGGTTCCAAACAACACAATGGTTAATTATGAAAAGACAACATCAAAGTATATTTATGGACATTTATTTTACAGAATTTATAGAAAACAGCAAAGAAGGCACCAGTGATCTGAACAAATGACTGCAAATAAAACTTGTAGGAGCTGATGACAGGAGTAATTGAACAGTACAGAAAAGAAATAGTTTACATACGCTATTTTGCAGCATCATGCATATGTAAATGAAATGTTGATTATTATTTTTTTAGCTTCCCACGATGGACAAAAGCCTCCATGTACAAGGTTCATTACACAAAGACGTTTCATAAATATTTTATAATGATATTCTCTTTGTAAAATTGTCATGCTTATTCATGCAGTATTTTACTGACTCACTGTCAGTGCATGGTAGGTGTATTATATATTATTGTTTAAACAGGTCTATGAAGTAAGATTAGATTCAGCCATACTTTCCTTAACCACTTGTGAGATCGTTTGGCAGGCATATTTAATAGACAGATCTTCCCTGTTTCATGGAAGATCTCCATCATATGTCAGCTTTTGTTTTGGTTTTGAACATAATTTAAAGAGCAGATGAAGAAATAAATGCTAGAACGTGTACTTATGAAAAGACACTGTCCAACTGCAATAAGTAATATTGAGCTCAAAAAAAGCTGGCAACCAATTGTGTAGGCATTTTTTTTTCCTTGTAATTTACTGTCATTTCCAACTATAGGATAATATGGCTTTGTAATACTGATACAATAGATACGCTAGTATTGAAGTAAATGTTATTTTTCCTATTGTCCATACACAGGCAGTGAGATTAGACCATTAACCTGCATGCACAGTTTATTCATCATTCAGTTTATAAGTATCACAATGCTAGAGACAGCACGGTAGTTATTTAGTATCAAAATCATGCAACATGTGTTAATAGTAAAATACACTTAGGTGACAAGAATATCATTATAAAATATTGTTTCAGTAGCAATGGCTCAGGACAAATTTAATGCAAAGGCAGAGACAACTGACCTGAGCATGCTTTTAAAAAAAAAAAATTCAGTACATGGAAAAAATAGCACCACCAACCTTGCAAGTAAATTGGCATGTTGCAGCAGAGACTTTAGGCTTTAACTGCTGAAGGACAGCAGCAGCCCAACTTGTTGATATCCAAATGACCGGATTCCAGATAAACTGAAAAAACTGACTGTGAGGAAAAGTCTTTAGCATTTTAAAGGGTTTTAATCCATTTTATGAAAACTCAGATGTAGATCTTGGCAGGTAACAAGAATAATACATCGATACATAAGTGACGTATCCTTTCATCCAGGTGTCCAGAGCCTTTTAGAACAACAGCATTGTAGGGGACCTCAGAAAGTCCCCTTGTCCATCCCACGGCCAAGACATGATCAGCCACCCCATGTCATTCCTGACATGCTTGCTTAGATCATTCTTAAAGACCTCCACTGTTGGCAAGACTGCCAGCTTCCCACAGAAACGACTCCAATGCCTCACTCCCTTTATCATCGTGAAGTCATTCCTGATACCTAAGCCCAGTCTTCATTGCTGCACTCTAAATCCATTCATTCTCAACCTATGGCTGGCTTACCAAACTCAAGCACTGAATACTTCTCCCACTGAAATCCAAAAAGCAACCTCGTCTGAGTGAAAAAAAGCCAGTGTGGATCCGAAGTTGTCAAAATGTCTTCTAGAAGGCCCGTGAGCTTTTGATGCTCAAACAGAACCTCCAAAACATCCACAGACCTTCACATGAGTCAGATTTCACCCACGTGAAACTGGCTGCTAGGTGAAGACCAAACCATGGTCATTTGACTGAGAGCAGTAAGTCAATCTGAAGTACAGCAAAATGTTTAGATGATAAAAACCTCATTGCAATTATCAAACAGGGCACCTGTTACTCCACCTTATTAAAGATTCTTCTTCCAGAAGGGAGTTCACCAGTGCAGAAATAATACATCTGCAATATGGAATCAGACCAGACTTCTAGGAACAAAATGCCCCTGATTATGAGGGGAGTTTGTCCCATTACAGGGACAACCCTTAAAACTACACTCTACAAAGGCTTACGTGTGAGCACAGCTTTACTCAAGTAAGCAGTCTTGATGTCGGGCTACTTGTGTAAGTGAAGTTGCACATATGCTTACAGTATAGTGACACTGCTGATCAGTCTGATCCTGTGTCCATCAAAATCCATGCCAAACCTCTCACTGACTTGTCGAGGTACAGGATCATGATCATAACATCTGACGGTATTATAGTGTTGCCTTAATACAGTGATTCCACTGTTGATGCACAGAAATGTCCCCTACAGGTTTCCAGCATAGTAAAAAAAAAACCTTGCTGTATGACAATAATGTTTACACAGTGTTAATTTCCACCACTCTTAGAACTACGATATATGACAAATTTCTCAATCAGATATCGTATCTAATGCACCACAAAATAAAATTTTTAAAAATCTGACATAATACACTTAATTATTGCTAATCCTTGTGTTATATACATGTATAACAACAGTATATTTTCTGAAACAAAAAATATAAAGCAAGGCATCTTTCTCATGCTATGTATGTCCTATAATAACTTGTATTACTTAACGTGTAATACAAAACTAATACACAAAAGTCTACAGCTTTTTACAGATAACACAATGTGACTGCTAGAGGATCCCAATGAATTTCTTAAGACAGAAGTAAAATACAATCAGATGATCAAGCAATTTAAATCTGGAACCAGACTTAAAAGTGATATAACTTGGAAGCAGCTGCCATCCACAATACTTTTGTGAAACAAAACCTGTTATTCTATCACTGGAAAAGACTCACTATAATTGGCATATCAAATAACATGTTAGCCCATGTTAAAATAACATACAGGCCTCACTGAGAGGCTGGAAGTGGCCAAAACTCCTCATTTACTGTTTTCTTCATACATGGCATGGATTTGATACAACTAACTAGATCATGACCCCAGTCAAGTTCCTCTGAAGTCAGTATTGCCAATGTGAATGGGAGAAAGAACGAGCTACAGCCTAGCAATGTAGTAAAGTGCAGCTTCTCAGCCTTGTTAGATATACGTTGCCAATCACAACACAGAAATATTGCCACCTGTATGTTTGCATTTTTTTTTATTTTATACAAGTATATGAAATATCTTCAAAATACAGGATATGTAGCTCATAAGTGTATTTTGAAAAAAATCATTTAAATATATATACCTATACATATAAAGATGTATGCAACTAAAGGTAATTGCATATATATACACACACTGCACGCATGAATATTAACCAAATTTTACACGTGTTTGTGCATATATATATGTGTGTTTGTGTATACATACAGACACACATACACTTTGTTTCTAATTAGCAGTAGGAAAAACAGGGAATTATAGTCACCTTGATGTATATACAAATTTCAATTTCACACATCAGTCTACACGGTTCTCTCTTTAGGAACTTGGAAATCAACAGCTAGTTTCTCAAAAGGTAGAAATCAGATGTCAAGAGGTAATACCCCACCAACCAGCTCCAAAGCTGAACAGGTGGTTATCTTTAAAAGTTTCAGCTATCCTGGATCATCTCTAAACCATTCAGTCAATGAAAATTAACGTATTCAACACAAGCTTTATTATCTTTCTCTATAACTGCTGTGCTGCAATATTTTGTCACTTACTGTATTGCATGTCCTGGAGGCAGATTTTTCACCAGACAAACCTTATTCTGCACTACACAAAGGTCGCACACTTGGCTCAATGATGCCCTCCTTCCCTAGAAAACAGACTTTTCTAGGTCTGAACCAGTTCCTGAAACATTGAAAAATCAGCACCTTCACATGCTCAGTGAGGTCACACAGGACCAATGATTTTCTCATTCCTTCCCTGGGCCTTTGAAAATCTCTCTGTATTAGGAAACACACCATACTACACAAGCCATGACATCATCACAGCATTACCTTGAGGTTATAACTAACAGGTTATTCACATACTAATCTACTTGTCTTAAATATGACTAAAATAATGAAATAAAATTTTATCTAGCAAAAGGAGATAGATTTCCCCCTGGATCTTTGTTATCACAGATGGAAAAATTGCTGTGACAGAAAGAAATCTTGACACAAGGACACACCGGGAACGCACTAGAGTATTGTAGCACTGGACTAAAAAGGCAAGAAACAACTTAAAGCTAGCATAAAATATAGCACCACTCACAAGAAGTTTAAGCTAAGAGAGAGAGAGACACATCAGAAGGATTCCAAAATAAAACAAGAATTTCACTGTAAAAGAAAAGAGCAAAAATGTTGAGCATGAAAAGAGATTTGCCTCCTTGTCCAGGGTAAACAAACAACTTCCCCAGTGAAATGTCATGAATGCATTTAGACTATATGTTGGTTTTACCCCCTGTACAGTGATCATCCAGCTAGAAACCCCTGTGCTGCTGTGTCTCTGTAGAAAAGCTCTAACACCATTACTGCAGCTCACTGCCCTGCCAACAGCAACAGAGCACGGCTCTCACGAAGGACTCGCAGAGCAGCTGTGATGCTGATGAAGAACCAGTTTCACCCTGGAAAATTTAGGAATTTATGAACAGCAGTATTGGATAAACACCAGATCTGCTCCCCAGTGAGAGTGAAAAATGAAAGCTGAAGGAAGGCAGAAAAGTAGAACTAAGCTTTTCCTTCCGTCTGCTTTCTCTCCATCTTCCCACCCCATATCAATAATCTTTACCACATCAAATGGCCCCCTCCCTTTATCCTCCTTTCACTTTTTCATCCCCCCAAGTGTCTACCCACACCTCAGGGAAAGAAAATTCAAACCCCACCTCTTGTGAACACTGCCGGGACAGCCAAAGGAACAAAACAAAAACAAAAAAAAAAGAGACAGGACTGACTGGTGAGGTAGATCTTTACCACAATGTCATCTGAAAGTTGGAAAAATAGATGAAAGGACAATTGTCCACAGGAGAAAGTCAGTTCAGTAGACAGGATTTAAGTTGTAATGATACCAGAACTAAAGTAAATAAGATCAAACATGCAATTTACCAGATGATGCAAAATTGAAGCACAAAACCAAAACAGTGCAGAAGGATGACCAGTATAGTGCAAACAAAAAACACACTGCAAAGAGCTCTACGAAAGCAGTTCCCACGAGAGCAATTCCTAAGGTACTCCTAGCTTTCAATTTCCATTTTCAGCACCACTGCTTCTCACTCCATTCTCAGCACTGCTATTTCTCACTGCACTTCCTTCTCAAGACATGTTTCTGCTCTTGCTTCAAAACTCTGGAGCTAAGAGAAGTTTCTCATAGAAACCTGACCACTGTAAACTAAGTGTTTTATTTAATACACAGTTCTGAATGCAGAGTAATGTAAGTCCTGTCCAGGAGCACTCTACAACTCAGGCTTTGCCCACTTTTTTGCTTCGCAATGGCGCATCCTTCAACACGAAATCTAAACAAGCTTGGCCAGCTTATCTGGCAACGCACTTAGTTTCGCTGTTATAAAATAATTGTGTGCTTCTCCAAATACTTTCATTAACAGTGCTCAAGCTATGACTGGTTTAGTCCACACTATAGCTAAATAAAACACCTTATATTTTGAAATAAGCTACTCCATACATGTAATCAGTGGTGCAGGACAACAGCAACATGACTCCAGCTCCAAATGAGCTCCCTCCTAAGACGGGAAGAACGCACAAATACATCCACTCCCTTCCTCCATCAAAACTGTACACTTTCTCTGCTTTCTCTGGCACGGCGGTCCTGCATTTCAAATGCAACTCTGAAATGACTTCAAATGACCTTTTTCGGTTCCTCAGCCAACAACAACCCCGCGCAAGAGGGAGGCAGCAGGCTGATTCTCTCCTAGGGTGACCAGATGTTGCACTACTGGCAGAAATGTCATCTTTTTCCAGAAAGCCAGTGTACTTTTACATCTGCAAACCCCAAGCAAGCACCGCTGCTGGAGGGGCAAACGGCCCAGAGGCGTCTCTGACACACCGTGCTTTTAGCAGCCGTCAGCCAAGGTGACCAGGTCCCAGACACAGGAGCCTATGGCCGGCCACGATCGAGAATTTGTTTCAGCTCAATACAGAAAGAGAAGGAAGGGAAAAAAACCTGAATTATCAGATGCTGACTTCTGTTTTTTTCCAGTAAATCTGGGGGAATGCATACCCAGCGGTTCGGTTCACCTACAATGGAGCCAGGTCCCAGAGGTCAGATCAAGTCATTTCAGTGCAGGACGTTCAGCATTTCCCCTGGCAGCCGCTGCTGGCAGAAATACCATTACTGTGACCAAAGCCGTGCAGCTCACACAGAAGGTGATGGAGAGGTTGCCCCCACGCTTGGTGTTAATCTGCCAGGGAGGCAAATGTGCCAGCGCCAGGCCATTTTGAACCCCGTTGTGGCGAGCGTGGCAGCCCTGATGGGTCTCCCTGGGTCTTCATCCCTGCAGCTGGAGGCAGGACACTGCCACAGGCTGACAGGGACCTCAACCTCCAGAGAGACTGGGCCGGGGCCCTATAAGGAGGAGGAGGAGGAGGGTGAGAAAGGCCTCTTTGGGGGTGACAGCACCACAGAGCCTTGGGGCTCTGGCCACCACAGCGAGGCCCACCCCAGGACCAGCCACCCTTCAGTGGTGCCCAGGACATATGTCATGGTGGCAGCAACATGGTGTCCCCCAGGTCAGACCCGCCATGGAGGCCGAAGCATCCCCGAGGGAGGGTCTGGCCACCCCAGGACTCAGCCGGGGGTCGCCCCGCCGAGCAGAGGAGGCCGGTGCACCGGCAGGCCGGCGGGGTGGAGGCGAGGGGTCCGGCCCAGACAAAACACACAGGCGCAGAGAGCCAGACTCTGTTGGAGCACTTTATTTCAAAGCTGCGGGTTGTTGGGTGGTGGGTTTTTCATTTCCTCTCTCAACATAACCAAACAGGACTCTACAGCACAGGGCCCAGCCATTCTCGGTCCGTCAGCGGGGCAGCGCCACAGGCCCCGGCCGTGCCGGGCTGCCCGCCGGCGGCAGCAGCGGGCTCCTCGGGGCGCTGCGCCCGGGCGGCCACGCCGGCTGGCCCGTGTCCCATCTGCGGGGCGGTGTGGACAGCACACCAGAGAGACAGAGAGAGGAAGCTACGGTCCGGCTGACTAGCCGGGAGAAATAGAGCACAGAAGGAGCTGGGCAAGGAAGGAGAGGCGTTTCTCTGAAGGAGAGAAAGAGAGAAGGCGAAGTAATTACACTCAAAAACGGAGAGGGAGAGAGCCGGTAGCTCAAGGCTTTTTGGGAGGTTTGCTGGTCAGCAGGGCACGGGGGGGCAAGAGGGCAGAGAGGGGAAGGTTACCTTCAGCCTCGATGGAGGAGAGGAGGGCGGCTGCACACAGAGCAGCGACTGCCGAGCACAGCGCTGTCTTCATTTCTGCCCTTTCAGATCACAACAACATGAATGAATCTGCAGTGATGGGGTGGGGGGGAAAGGGAGAAAGGAGAAGGAAATGATATGCGTGGATTAGAGGATTGCGTGGGTGTATTCATGAAACATAAAAAAGATGAACCGTGGATTTCACTTTGTTCCTTTATCCCCCAGCCCCTGCCCATGGGACCAGGTTGAAACCTCTAGACTTGAAAGCTGTCCAAGATGATGACAGATCAGCATGACTAACTGGAGAGTCTTGTCTCACAATAATGTGCCTTTTGTTGCTGAACCCTTTCCAATCACAGTAAGCACACGCGGCTTTAACCTAGTTGGGGTTAATTTGATCAGGGAAGTGCGGTGAAGATCTGTGCCTCCGCACGGGCAGGAGCCAGGAGGGAGCTCCATGACTTCACCGCCAAGTGTGATGATAGCTAATTCAGAGGTCATTCCTGCCTTGGATCAACTAAATGTCTCTTTCAGCTGGGGATTTTATTCGGCTCCTTTTTCATAACTGTTGAAGCACTTAGTTAGCTGTGTTTTAGTGGTCTCAAGGCAGTTTGGAAACTGTAATAAAACTTTTTTTGAGGGGTTCTGCCTACGAATGTGCTATTCTTCATTTCTTGAAGGTCTGAAATAGATTATACAGAAGTGTGTGTAACACACAACTGAAACCTGACACGTCTGTCTAGCCATGATGTTTCAACATCTGATAATTCATTTACATGTCCTGAGAGAAAATACATTTAAAATACACTATAAAAAGCAGGCAAGCAAAAGAGTCTCACAATCACTGCAGGTTGTCTGACAAAATAGGTGGGATTACACTAAGTTAGTGGTTCGTAATTGCAAGCAGCTATACCTTCACAACTACATGCTCTAGGTCACATCTAATTACTCCAGCAAAAATACCAATTTTTTTCCTTGTCTAAGTAAAGGCAAATATGAATAGTCCTCATCTCATATGTGTATCATTGTTTCTAAAGTTCAGGTTTTTCTATCTCTGGAAATAGGGGAGGGGTAATTTGTTTGAATAAAGTCATAAATGCATCATATATCATAATTAGGCTGGAGGAAAGAGAATTCCAAAAGCAATTAGGCAACAGATTTTATCGGGAAGGTGCCAAGAGGAAAACAAAAGAAAAATACATAAATCATTAGTCCGCAGAAAGAGCTGAAGCAGAAAATATCCTTCTGCCATCTAGAGAACTAACCAGCAAGGCACATTTAGTGGGTAGGCACTATAGAGATCCAGGAATTTCCCAGTTACTGACACTGAACTTGACAGGCTTCTGCCGGGCAGCTCTGTACACTTGCCTTAGCCAAATGCCTTTACTGCACATAAAAATACTGGGAGCTCAGAGAAAAACTAAGCAAAGGTTTCAGTCCAATGATACCTCCAGCGGGTAAACAGAAAAGTAATATTGACCACAACGAGCCCCTGACACTAACACAAGAAAGACCAAAGTTCAAGGTTAGCATTAAGTTGTCCTGAAAGCTCCAAAATCATATCACCCCTCTGTGTGGAAAACGGGCGTCCCTGAGCACATCTACCACATTCTGCAGGGACTTTCAGGATCACCTAAACTCAAGGTAAAATGGACTTTTGTCCAGAAAATCTTGTGTGGGCTCGGAGTGCCATCTTTTGATCCTTTTGAAGAGCACCAGAAATTAATCATCTCACAAAGGCATCTAGGAGTTCCCTACTGCTGCAGGTCTGCCACTCCTGATACACATTTTTCTTTAATGAAATAAAACACCTCAGCCAAAGCGTTCATTTGCCCACCTAGAAGCACTTTATTTCCTTCTCACAAACTTGGGTGTGAGAAAGAAAGCCTGGAGGTGGCAGAGGAAAGGTCCTCTTACTGGCTCGGCAGGGATACAAGTAGGCTTTGTGTCAGGACTAAAGGTTTTCTCACTGACCTATAGAGACCACTTTTTTTAAAAAAACAGGCTTTCAGCCAGTCCAATCTCACACTAATTCAACCTACAAAAGCTCAGCCAAAGCATTGCTAAACAGCACAGCGCACATTTACCCCTCTCAAGAAGAAAAAATAACCTGAACGAAAAAAAAAAAAAAAGACCAACAACCAAAGACAGGAACAAAAAAACACTACCTATCAAAGGCATAAAAAACTCGGAAACAGGAGGAAGTATCCCCGGCAGCTGCACACACCAGGGAAGGAAGCGAGAGCTCCTGCCCAAGCCGCAGCGGTAGGCGCCGGCCGCCGACTCCGCCTGGAGCCCCGAGGCGGAGGGAGCCACCGCCGCTGGGACACCGACGCCCCCCGTGCCTCCCCTTCCCCGCGGCCTGCCAGCCAGCAGCCCCTCGGAGCTCTCTGCTCGGCGCCTCTCCTCCACCCTTTCGGCCTCACGCCTGCAAAGTCGGCTCCGACATGCCCAACACGCACATGCAGGGACACACACGCTCTTTCCTCCCTTCCCTCTACCAGCCTTCAGCCCAGCGCCGCTAATCTCAGCCTAAAAAGTGCATCGGAGGGGGCTGCATGCGTGGAGCCTAGGGACAGGCAACTGGAGCGGGCCGAGGGGAGGGCAGGGGATCCCCGCTCCGGCGGGGGCACAGACCTTCAGGGGCGGCTGCAGGAGCGCCGGGTCGGTGGCGGGGCAGCTCCTCCGGCGGTGCCCGCAGCAGCAGCCGCAGCCGTCGGACCTGGATGAAGGGAGGAGGAGAAAGGATGAAGCTCCGGGGGCACCTTGTGGAGGGAGCAGCGAGTAGCAGCAGCGGCGAAGGAGGAGCAGAAGCAGCGGCAATAGCTGGGCGCGGAGGAGGCGCCTCGGTGACTGTAGCTCCCGGTGCGAGGGGTCCGTCTGGGAAGACTTGCCTTCTTCAAGTGGGAAGAGCCTCTTCTCAATCTGCTACTTAATAGAGGGCTGTTCCCAACTCTCAGTTTACCCTCGTAAGCGGTTACGAAACTGCAGGGAAGGTGGACTGCTGCCACCGGGTGATATATGCGCTGCTCTGCTCCAGCAAGGAAGGGGATCCACTTCTGGAAACTGGCGCATACCTCCGCGCATTCCTGCGGCATGAGGCGGGCGGCCGCCGCGGCAGCGCGCCCGGGGTCAGGGGCCCGGCCCGCCACCCCCTCCCTCCCCTCGGCTCCCCAGACCGGGGGGACACGGGAGGGCACTGGAAAAACTGAGTCCCCGGGCACGGCTTCGAAAGACGGCAGCGCGGAGAGTGTCCCGCGCAGGGGTTTCCACGCAGTCCCCGTCCTCCCCTCTCCGCTTGAGGGCCCACTTGCCCTCCCGGGACCGGGTCTGGTCCCCGGGACAGCCTTAACAGAAGGACGCGTGCAGCCACAGCGCCGCGGCCGGGAGCCTCGGGGGCAAGTGGAATATAGTCATTTTAACACCATTCAGGTGTGTCTGGCCTATGTGTCTAGCCTACACATATTAAACCACCTCCCTCCCCACATAGGTGTTTTGCTTCGGGCACGAAGCGCTGCCGGTGCTTGGTGCCGCCTGCCGCGGGTCTCCGCGGGCGGAGGAGACGGGGCGCACGGCCCCCACTACCGCCTCCCTCAGACCCCCCGGGCAAACCCGTGGCTCCTGTCTGAAACCGGCTGCCTTCAAAGGAAAATGCACCTTCCAAACAGCAGCCGCTGGGCGAGAGGCTCCGTGCGGGTCAGGGAATGATAGAATAGTTTGATCGGGTCTCCCGCCGCCAGCTCCCGGGAGCCTGCCCGTGGCAGCCGGCCTGCCCCGTGACCAAGGGTGACACGGCGGGGCCGTAAACTCGGGAGGCGGCAAGGGAACAGAGACGGGCGAGGAGCGGGGACGAGCAGGGAGAGGGAACGGCCGCGGGTCTCCGGCAGCCGCGGTCCCGCTCCGCTCCCTCCCCCCGCCGCCTCCGGCGCGCCAGGCCGGGGCCATTCGCGGTGCGGGGGCGCCACCCGGCGGCGGCGGCGGGCGCGGAGCGGGGCAAGGGGCGGCCGTGCCCGGAGGTGAGTTTCGGAGCAGTCGGGACGAGTTCCCAGCCGGGGTGGAAGTGCCCGGTCGTGGAGATGAATAGTTTTTTTCCGGGGGGACTTTTCCGCAAGATTGGGAGCTCAAGGACGTGTCGGCGGGAGGACTTGTCTCTGCTGAGCGGAACGGGGTTGTCTTCGTTTCCGTAATAGTCCAGTTATCCGCACAAAAGCCCGAACGCTGAAAGGAAAGCGATAAGCAGAAGACATGTGCTGACATTTCCAGACACTTTGGAAGTGAGTCAGCTGCTCTCAGGGACACGCCACAGCTTCAGCTGTCTGGTATTGATAAAATGCGCTTTCCAAAAGCGACGTCTCCGCTGCTGATAAATTTTCAGATGCTCTTGACCTATTAACCCCCTTGCCCAGCTGTTGAGTTGGATTGTCTCTTTTGGTATGTTGGCCATGAGGAATTTAATTTCTTCCTATCCAGATATGATACATAAAAGCAATGTTTCTAAGAAATAATACTTTTTAAAAATTTTAATTTAATTTCCTGAATTAACACACCAAGAACACCAGTATAAATGTGGTGTGAACAATAGTTTCAGAATAATGGATGTTGGGGATTACAGTGAAATATCCTTCCATAGGGAGTGAACTAATGGAAATAAGGCATTTTTATCACTTGTGCACTGCGATGGTATTTTTTTACAATGTACTGTGGATTTGTTCATCATAGGATAGCTGAGATTTTATGTTAATAGTTAAAATCAATTAATGTAAATAGTGAAGATGGAAGAAAATATGTATTCTCGTTAAAAGTTAAATCACTCAGAACAATTATTTTAAAATATTTAAATAATTTGGTACTAAATCTACAACCAGTTTTATGTGAGTGGAGACTTTGAAACGAATGGGTCTCAGGGGTGCAAGGGTCTCACAGACTCTCCCTCACAGGTGCTGCTGAGGGGACTACCTCCCATTCCTCTCAGCTGACCAGCTTTGCTTAATTTCTTGGTGTGAATTAGGACTCAGAGCTGGCAAGAGCAAATAATCCATTGACTCCAAGGGCAGCAGGATTTCATTCTTATGTTTAACTCTTTGTTCTAACCATTCTGACCATGTTCCTCCTAAGATCTTTTACATGTAAAATACACCAACGAATTGCATTTAGATTGTGTGCTTCCGTACATTACAGTAATTAAATGGGTTGGTTTTAATCAGCTCTGTTGCTATGTACATTCATAGTCTGAGTACATAATATGTGATGCAGAAGGCATTTCTGAAATGCATAAACATTTACTAACACTCTCCTGTCTGCTTGTTTCTTAGACAAGTGTTAAACACATTAAGACCATGCACTCCAGCTCTGCAATTTTCTTTGCTACCTAAGCTGAATAAAGTGAAACTGTCAAATGTAAATACAAAAATCAAGATTTGAATTCATATTTATGCTTTTAATAATATTGTCCATTTCTGGTGTAGGCATGTGATGGCAATATTGCAGGTAACCAGGAATTTCTTAGAAATTTTGCACTGGTTTGGGGTCCAGAGTAATTCAAGCTACTTTGTGTTTCTGGTGCCTTTTTATTGTTTCCTCAGGCTGCATTGCCAGGGCAGAATAAAACAGGATGTTTTGCATTTCAGCACTGTAATCTTTGAATATTGTTTCCCTGTGGATATCACACTAGGTTTGGCTTCTGTGGCTTTCTGACAATTCCATCTGCTTTACTATGAATATGGTAAATGCCTTATTTATATGCATAGATGTATTTCAGTATATGTTTTGCACAGAGGAAGAATCAAAAAAAGTGTCAGGTCTTTGAACATTAAGCAATAAACAGATTCAGCATTAAGTGTTGTTATACAGGCAAAACTGCTGTTACCAGTGACTTACCTACATCTATCTGGGAAGTACTTTGCTGGTCGGTCTATCACTGCATCTATCACTACAGTGTATCTAAATTAAACATTGTCTTCGTATAGTCATTTGGGAGGCTCATTTCTTCCTTACAACACAAAGAATGGCCTTTCCAGTGTATTTTTTTTTCCTATTAAACCAGTCATAAAGCTAATATTGCACAGTATCATATCTGCATCCATAAAATGCAGAAGGACAGAATACAGCAAACTGCTTCCTCCAGGCTCTGCCTTCTCCAAGAGATTTCCAGTCAGAGGCATGAGAAGAACTTAGTCTGGTGTTTATTTATTTGCTTAATTTCATTTCAGAGCTGGTATTCAGAGAGCAGCACTAGTCCGACCTCTCATAATGAGGCATGGCTTCTGATATTCAGTTCAGAGAGGACTGATTCTATCTGAAATCTACTCATTTAGTGGAACAACTATGGAAGCAACATCCCTGGAGAGTGTTACAGCCATGAAATAATTATCTACCTCACCAGGTATGTTTTCCTTAGCAACTATTTATTTCTTTAATTTCTCTAACTGATTTTTCCCATCATGTAATGCTCTGAAAGTAAGAAGTGATTGTGCCTCCAAATAAGTAGAACTGGAAAAGTAAATAAATCATTCAAAAGCAGAGGTATAAATAGAAAGGAACCAGCCTTTCAATGTGATTTGGGAGTCTTACAAAATCCAGTTGATTTGCAGGCAGCCATTTTTTAAAAAATCAGATCTTGAATACTAAAATGGGAAAAAATTATATGCAATGATCTTATAGTCCTTTCTGTATATACACACACAAACGTGCTTTATATTAAAACAATCCTAAATTAAGTTGCTGTGTTTCAAAGAAGCTGGTTCGTTATTTCACAACAGAATCCGGATCTATTCAGGAGCCATTCCCCAATGAAGCCAGTACAAATCTTGCTTGATTAAACAGGGCAAGAAAGGAAATTAACTGAAGACAGTGACCATGTATATTTGTCAGGTATCACACTATGTCATAACACAAGCATTCCTGTCACAGCAATGGACCAGCAACAAAGATTTGCGGATGCTGGTCTCTTCTCCATGCGGCTGAGGGGTACCCAGTGAAAGAATGATGATCCACTGAGGAAACACATCACTTTAGAAAATCAAAACAGACTTAAAAATCACTAACCACTAGCTGCTACTTGCAGAATATTATAATACAGCGCTCTCTGAGTACCTAACTGGATTCAACATAAGATGAAAAGTTAATAGCCATGGGTTCCCCTATATTAGGTAACCCTTCAACTATTTCAATGTAATTACTCCCTACAAAGAAGCACATAATCTTAATCAGCAACAAAGTTTGAAATGGTGCAGTGCCAAGCTCTGAATAGGAACATTTTGCTAATTCTTCTCAGTGCTTCTATATCAAAAAATATCAAGATATATAGTGACAGCAGGGTCCGTGTAGGTGGTAGGTAGGCTTATGGAGGACATAAGCTTGTGCCTGAACGGACAAGGTAATCAAAGGTATTAAAGTTCAAGTTGTGTTAGCTAATGAGTGACCTGATCCCATTCTTTCAGACAGTTGAATAATCAATGACATTTGATTATTAATGATGAGTTAGTTAGTTAATGATGTACAAAAGGCATTGAGTATGGTGGGATGCTGTGATCCCCCTGACTGAGGAGGAGCAGGTCAGAGGGAAGCTGTCAAGGGGGAATACTCAGCTGCTGCTGTGCTCTCTCCCGATACACATCTTTCCAAGAAGGTTTAGAGGATGCAGAGGTCAGCTCCAAACTTCCTGCCAGTTCAGCAGGACAAATATTCAAAAGCTTAAACACTCTAACAAGCGACTCTGATACAAATACACAGAACCATAGCAAATGAGGCTGCAAAAGATCCCGAGAGGCTGTTTAGTTCATCCCCCATTATTTAAGATACACTAGGACTTCAAAGAGAAATCCTCCATACCATACTTAGTACTAACAGCACACTTTGGGGAGCTGTTTCCTAGTGGCTGACAATAGATAATAACTTGTTTTAGGTGAGTCGCACGGTGTCCTTAGTTGGGCTACGGGCACAGCAGTCAGAAATAAGTTGGATCAACAGAGTAAAAGTCTACTCTGAAACGAAAGGAAAAGTGATGTTGGGGGGGGAACCCCAAACCAAAAAACTACACCTGAGATGTCTGTGTCTTTGGCTGATTCCACAAAAATAGTCTCATTTTAATATGAAAAATTAATTGTCTGTTTAACTCACATGTCTGCAAACTTGCAGCTTGAGAGCAAAGAACCAGGACTGGGAGATTCCTTCCTGCATGTGACTGCCAGAGGTACAGACCTTACCAGCTTTCCTAAAAAACCTTGCGCTGTTACAGTATGCCTGTACTTAAAAGTCCTGTAATTTTTGACCATTTCTAGACTTTAGGGCAGCTGAACTCCATGGTCATCACCCCCCTGCCTCAACCTTTCCAACCTCAGTGCCTTGGTATCTCTACTGGCAGCCTGTCGCATTCACTGCAGCTCTTTCCTCTCCAAAAGAAAGAGCGTGCACAAGAAGCAAAACCTGGGCCAGGACACAGCCAGGCCCAAGGAGCTGGGTAGCCCAGGTTATATATATTTCCATGAGACCTATGGGGCTCTCATCTGCATGACACCTATCACTAGTGTTGATGGACACATGGAGATTTTGTGGAAAAAAAGAGTCAAGCAGGAGTTTAACTCTCAGTCATTAGAAGCACTGCCTAGGTATAACCTGCCAGGACATTTATGAACTCCACATGAGCTAACTTTAAAAAAGAAATTTGTTTCTTTTGCACAAGTGATAACTGGATAGTGACTAAAGGAGAAAATACATGGAGCAAAACAATTCAGATTTAAATCAGCATTTCTTAATGCAGCCTCGTGGCTGCTGCTTCCCAATATGTTGAATGTTGACAGTTCCAAATACCAGAACATAAGATTTATTTGGATTATAAATAGATGTTGCCCTGTGCTTCAGTATCAGAAGCACTCTGTTGTGTAAACAGAAAACTATTGTGTTTTGCTTCTACTTTTAAAGGTTACTTGAAAGCTCCTACCCACCCTTTGCTGGCAGCCTTTTTCACCTGTTGCAGTTCAGTGTGTGTCTCATATATCAACACCTCTATAGTCTGCAAAGAGGCTTCACAGGAAGCTGTTAAAATGTCTCCTCTCATATGCCCTTTCCTCCGCTCTCTTGGATGTCTTCCAGTTGGCCTTGCTACTCTGTTAGTTTTTAGCCACCCCAGTTTATTAACATGTCTTGGTTTTGGCGTTGTCCTGATTTCTTCTCTGGAGAAATGTGTTTGCTACTAGCTCCAGTGTCTCTTATTTGTTTTACAAAAAAAAAAAAAAAAAAGGATATTAAAAAAAGCATCTGCTTAGAAATTTTAAACAACTTGTTTTTGAAGCACAAATTACACTCTGAAACAGCACCCAGCTTCTTTCGATCCTCTGCTATGACATGTTCCAGAGTGTAAATGCTCAGCTGGTAAACCTGACCTGTTGCTCCTTTACCCTCTGCCCAGTGCTCTTTGAAATGTATTTAGGCAATGTGCTGCTTAAGGCACATCACAACATGGGGCTTCACTACATCATGACCATCTTCTCCAGTTAAAAACAGCAGCAGCAGCAAGGTGAGGTCCCTTTCTTTGTGCTAAGAGTGGCTGTTGGGACCATATTTTCTAATAAAAACTACAGAATCTGCTTCTCTGACGTCCAGAGAAGCCGAGAAGGCAGACAAGGGTTGTACTCCTTGACGCATGCCCCACCGTTGCAGCTTTGCTGCTTGAGAACATCATCTGCACCCATTCCTCTGTCCTGCATGGTCATCTCAGGTGGCATTTGGCTCTGGGTTGATACATTTAGGTGCCTGCATGACAGCCCAGCATCTAAACTTCTGCAATAGCTAATGGAGATCTAGTTAACAAACTCAGCAGTGCCTGAGCACTTTGCCCACGCACTATCCACGGGGCTTGCCTCAGCTGCTTTTACACTGGGCTCTAGAGCCCTTTGAGTGCCCTGCACATCTGAGACCTCTTTTGGAGCTGCCACCTACAGCCCAGGACCCATATAAGCTGGCACATCTCAAACTGTACTGGACCACTTAGAGGAGGCACAGGCAAGCCCCCAGTGCTGTTTTGGGTGCCACAGGCATCCTGCTAGGCCCCCAGATGATATAAGACGAGTGTGCGAGTCTCCTGCAGGTCCTCTGTCGTATTTGCCAGCAAATGCTTCAAATGTAGCCTGAGATGGTGCTGGACACCCAAGTTTAGGCAACTGGATTGAGCACTTTTACTTTCCATCCCTGATATTTTTGCCAGTCAAGTCTTCTGCTGGCACCAAGCTTTGTAGTCTGCTCATGTAGACACATATTTACTGGGGACCAGAATGAGACCAGCAAATGTGCCTGATGTTGATCAAAAGGTGTTTAGATGGTAGTGATTTCCAGTCTCTACTCATCTGCTTTTGGATCTCAGGCCCGAACAGAGACATAAAGATTGTGATAGAGGTTCCTGCCTAACTCTGTGAAATATATCGTATGCAGCTTTTGCTGCCTAGCCGTACAGTTGATGTCTCTCCCGCACCAGTCCCAAGTTTTGTAACTTCCTTTCAGAAACTGCACTTACACCCCAGAATTAATTAAGCTGGGGTAACCAAAAGTTGTGATTCCCCTCTTCCCAGAAATCTGGCCATACATTTGAGTATTATTTCCAGAAATAAAAAAATCCTTTCTTGTTGTTGTTGTTGTAAGATTTTTTTTTTTCTATTTTATGATTTTAATAGAAGAGAATTTCTCAGTATTGCTTTTCTAAAAAATCAGGCTATTTATGTAAATGCCTAAGTATGGATTTAGGAGTCTAAGTTTAGGCACCCATTTCTGAAAATCTCAGCCGAAGGGAGGGAGAAGGTGTACTGACCACCCCGCGCGCTGCGCTCCAGCTGTGTGGCACAGCGGTCGCAGGGCAGTGCGCCGCACAGAGCACGTATTAGCGCACCGCACTATATTTAGCAAAATGTGCCCTACTGCTCCTAAGAGATGACTGACTAAACCTTGATAACAAAGTTGGCCTGGCTCCTTTGGGACTTGTAGCTTCCCACTGAGCAATAGAGATCATTAAAATGTTTTAATTATGGAATTCCCTTTTGCATAGTGTTATGATAGATAAGCATGTGTGTGTCAGCCTTTCCGTTATAAACTTCAGGTCCCAGGGCATTAGTCATCCAGAGCAAGTGCTCATGTTGAGATGAAACAATGTGGAATCATTTTGATATTAAACTTATACAACTCAGTTAAAGGACACATTTGTAGCTTAAAGGTCCTGACGAAATCACAAGCTCCTCCTCGCACCCCTGCAAGAACAGAAGCTGCTCACAGTTACTGGGAAGAAACTGAGAGCAGCGCTGAATTTCCCCCTCTTCCTTTTATTCCAAAAAGCATTTCTGAATATCTATGCATAATGTTACGGTCACATTGATGAGAATGATACCAGGAGATTTGTGTAGGAACTCTTAGAGGAATCTTAATTTGGAAGTAAGAACATTATGGGCAGATCACATGCTTCAGGTCCTGCACAGCACTGTTTTCTTCATTAAAAGGGAAAACTTCTGTAGAAAATGAAAGACAGCCATCTACAAGCATTTTTTTTCGCTGCTGTTTCAGATTTTGTTAAAACTGGACAAACGTATGTCTCTTTTGGCCCTGAGAAGTCCTCTAAAAATATTTTAACCCAAAGAAATGAAGAGACAATTCAAGTTGTTTCTGGATTATTGGGGCAGCTGAAACACTTTTGGATTAGCACATATAAAGTATCTCAGTGAAATACCTTCCTTACTTACTGTTCTTTTCGAGGAAAACATTCTGCTGCTGCTCCTGGTGAAATCACAAGCAACTGCATCTCTAGCTGAGCTTCACAGACAGCCTCAGGAAGAGAGTTATTCCTCAATACACCTCTAACAGTAAGGATACCGTTTTATTAGACTGCCATATCACAAGACACTGTACTCCTCTCTCATTTTACCTCTAACAGTCAAATGCCTGTTGCTCATAGAAGAAAGAGAGCACCAATGCTGCAATATGTTTTTAAAGCAACACCATGAATTTGTTCGTTTCATACTTAGTTTGTAACAGTTCTATTTAGGAAGCCTTAATTTAGGTAACTCTAAACCTGCAAGCCTTCTGTGGTCTTTTCTATCATAGCTCCTTCCATGTTCTGGTATATGAGAGCTTAAATATTACCAGGTCTTCCCTGATCATCCCTTTCCAATTAATTTTCATGCTCATCAGGCAGCATCTCTCCTTTTCTGCAACAGCAAAGACCCAACAAGACAAGGGACAGACAGTTTCACCAATGAAAATACCAAAGCTGGTAACATAGCAATAAAACAATAAAATACTGGGGAGGGAGAGGAAATGTAATTACATGCACTGCATAAACCTGATAGAGGACAAGAAAGATTCTTGCCTTTCAGAAAGTTCAGACTGGTGGATTAAAAACTATAAAAAAGAAAGAAACCCATTACCAAAGGACAAATCCATCCCTCTTTCTTCAGTAGTTTCCTCTAGGACATAGCAGGCTATATTCAATGGGAGTGAATATTTCGTGAGTGAACTGTACACAGATACGGGTATTCCCTATGGAGCTGAAACCAGGACTGCCTGACTGGGCAGCCAGCGGGTGGGTATCTCTCAAGTACCTCTCCAGCCCCTGTGAGTGAATTTGGCTTGTCACAACATTTATAAACAGGAATATCCCAGCTAATTAGCTTTTTTGTGAAAACATATCTTTTTGAGAAAATAGACACAAGTGTGCTTTAGCTTTAAATGTGTTTTGGGGAAGCCCGTGTTCAGTTAGCCTAATAGAAAACCTGTGAATAATCAGAGCAAATCTTGGGAAATATTGAGACAAGACCGAGGCATATCTCACAGACTGTATGCACTGCACACCAAGTTTGAAGACTTGAATACTCACATTCAGAAGAGTACCGTACAGCCAAGAGATTCTTCTCAGACTGTGTTTCTGGATAAGCCATTATTTTTACAGCAGAATTGATTGAGTACTGAAAAAATAAGTGGAAAGGCTCAGGCAAGTCAGACTAGAAAAGGTGATGTTATTATTAAAAGGAACTTTAACAAAATAATTGCACAAGCACGTACACGAAAAGATATGTTGGTTCTGACTTACTCATCACCTAAATACCTTATTTAGGGTCAAGTCAGGTTGATCAGATAGATTTTGTCTTTGAAAGTCTGATTCACTCCAGAAACTATGAAGGTCAACTGCCAGCTTTTTGATATGTAACAGAGTTGGGAAAGGATGGGAGACTAAGGAAGGACAGCTTAATATGAAAGATGCCAAAAAAAATGCAGCATTCTTTCTCACAGTTCAAAGCAGCAATAGCCAAGGTGAGCAACATTAGAAAAATAGTATTTTTACTCTGGTGTTTGGGAAAATAAAAGAAGTGCAGATAATATCATACACTTAGAGATCTCCCTGATGCTTTCTGAGGGTTTCTGAACTTTCTTCCTGTTCTCTTTCAGGAAGTCCATGCTGTGATATTGTATATTATTACTCCTCAGACTTCTACTAGGGAAATTTTTGTGTGTGTCAGGCTAATTGGATCTATACATATATACAGCAGCCAAGAAAATGTAGCCTAGGGCACAGTCCCAAGAGTAGATAATTCTGAGCTACCTTCCCAATGGAGAAAGTAAAACATGGTCTGTACATCTGGAGTCTCAGAAAGGATTGTGTAACCTAGAACTGCAATACTTAGGTTTTCATTTTCATCTGTTTCATCTGTCTGTTTATTATTTGAATAGTCACTTCTCTTACTGTGTCGTGGTTTAGCCCCAGCCAGCAACTAAGCCCCACGCAGTCGCTCGTTCACTCCCCCACGGTGGGATGGGGGAGAGAATTAGAAGAGTAAAAGTGAGAAAACCCATAGGTTGAGATAAAGACAGTTTAATAGGTAAAGCAAAAGCTGCGCACACAAGCAAAGCAAAACAAGGAATCCATTCACCCCTTGCCATGGGCAAGCAGGTGTTCAGCCATCTTCAGGAAAGCAGGGCTGCATCACACGTAATGGTTACTTGGGAAGACAAATGCCATCATTCTGAACATCCACTCCTTGCTGCCTCTTCCCCCAGCTTTATATGCTGAGCATGACGTCATATGGTATGGAATATCCCTTTGGTCAGCCTGGGTCAGCTGTCCTGGCTGTGTCCCCTCCCAGCTTCCCGTGTACCCCCAGCCTCTTCGCTGGCGGGCTAGGGTGAGAAGCAGCAAAGACCTCGACTGTGTGTAAGCACTGCTCAGCAACAACAAAAACATCCCTCTGTTACCAACACTGTTTCCAGCACAAATCCAAAACACAGCCCCATACTAGCTACTGTGAAGAAAATTAACTCTATCCCAGCCAAAACCAGCACACAGTTGCATGAACAATTTTTTTCATTCTGCCAAAGCTGGCACACTTTCAGGATGACATTTAGAACAATTCATCTCAGCGGAAACCAGGACAGCATTCCCATGTCCTCAGCACCAAGAAGCTTTCTCATCCTTCAAAGCAAAATATAAAAAATCATAGATAACATTTCTGACGAAGATAACTGAAAAATAAAGTTTATATAAACCTGAAAGAGAAAATAAAATTTACATGAACAAGAAATCTCTTTTTTGGAAAAGAGACCATGTCTATTGCCTAAACACAAACTGAAAATGGGAATGCACTAAGGTAGTAATATTTACATCAATATAATGCCTAACTCCAAAAAATATTGATTTAAGGGTGGTAATTAAGCATCACAGTAATAGATCAGACAGGAAAAGCTCATAACTGGAGTACATCAACTGCTAGCAATCTAAGACTTCGTATTACTGACCATTTTCTTTTTTAGAATTTATAACTTCTCACATTAACAAGGAGTAATAGAAGTTGCTTATTTTCATTTCTGTTACTCATAAAATACCCACAGGGACACTGAAGGTAAGATCTTCAGATATTTCCAAAAACTTTGCATTAATTTTAGTCCTAGAGAAGATGTATAGCTCTCTTTTTGCATTTTGCTAGGGAAAGACAGTATAGGCACCTAGTTTACATCTGGCAGCTTGTGATGTGTACATGCCTGCAACAAATTCCATGTATAGACTGAACAGGGCATGGGAATTTCCCAGTTAGCTTTATAATGCAGTCTCAGAAGATGGTGCTGAGCAGCTGACCGTGGGTCTTGTTTGCTTTCATCCTCCTGCTGCTCCAGCAGCAGAACAAAATCCAGGAGCGCTGGCAGAGACGCGGCCTGCGTATGCCACCCCCAGCACTGCCAGCCGCTCTCCCGCCTGCCTCCAGCTGCGGACTCCGGGGATGAGTTTTGGAGTTACTAGACCCACTCCTGCCAGAACAATTTTTTGTCATTTGTTATTCATTTAAATAACATTTCAAGGCGCTATCTATAAATACCGATCAGATCACACTGTAGTACGAAGATCTTTTTCCTAGCTTGCTTTTACCCTGCACACCCTCTCGCTGGCAGCGCAGAAGCTGTTCCCTCTCCTGAGACAGCGGAGCCCGAGCTGCGGATGATTGCAAGAGCGACTGCACATTCTGCTTCCGTCACACACAGAAACACAGATTTACTGCCTAGCTCATCACAAGATTTTTATAATTTAGACTATTTAAACAAGTGCCCTTCTTTCAAGATTCTTTGTAATTCCTGTGGGTGGGAAAGGATGTATGCTGTTTAAAAATTCTGACTATTTCTTACGCTGCCTTCCAGACGCCCACCACTCGGTCCACATCTTAGTAGCAACCCTGGGCACACGGTAGCAGCAGAAGCCTTAGCAGTGTCGCAGAGAGCAGAATGATTCCTTCATACGTGGTGAAGTGTAGTCCACTGTGCTGTGAGGTTTCTGTTCCCTGCAGGCATCAATGTTCATCCTATGATGAGCTGTACCCAATTTCCCAAACCTTCTTGAGACATCCATCCAGGCAGTTCTTACTCTTTCAGTCATGCAGTTGGCCAAACCCACCTATGTAGAGAGACTATCGACGAGAGGTATTCCCGCATTGTCCTCTTAAGGTTTTTACTTTTACTAGAGTTCTGAGTACACTGGCCCTCCTCTTGCCATGTGCCTCACAACTTTAACAAAGCATACTCTGGTTCTCCAGGATAGCAGTGAAAAATTCTGAACAAACAATCCAGAAGAGGCTTAAAATAGTGCTGTAGTGGGAAGCTAGATTTTTGTGCTCATTTTCACATTTTGGAAAACTCACTGTTTCCTTGAGAGGAGAAATAAAAAGATTAATTTGATGGAGGTTTTTTGGGGGGGTTTGAGGGGTTTTTTTTTTTTTAAGAAGCTCTATTTGTTACGGAGTCAACACCAGGCTTTCAGCATAACAAATCACAAGTAGCAACTTGACAGGAAGGCTACAAAGGCACAAATTGTGTTAGGAACATAACACCTAACTAGGGCTGGACAGCTACCACTGGTTCCCAGAGATATTCTTCCCCAGTAATTGCAAGTCAAGCTAGTAAGAGGCATCAGGGTGGCATATAAGTGATTCTCATATTCACCAACTTAAAGATGCCTCCTAGAAGCAGTTTTCATAGGGCAGGTATTTCACTGACACCACTAGCTACTTTGGATATAAAGCTTGTTCCTAAACACTCGATAACAGCTAATAGTTATTACTGGGCATCCCTGCCCAATTCTAAACCACAACCAATTTTTTCTCCCCTTAAAACAATGATGGATCTCCAGTTGCATTTGTGGTTCTCAGTGTCAAAGCAAGATGATAAACCACCACCTCAGCCACTGAAAGAGGAGGACTTCAGAACAGATGATGATCAAACCATTAGCTTTATCAGCCATTCATTCTGCCTCTACATGTGCAGAGCACTGTCATACAGTTCTGCTGGTGAAGCACAGCAGCTGAGCACTCTTCAACTATGTTATGGCTAAGGCACATAACCTAGCTTAAGGCTGATAGTTCAAATTACTGCCAGTTTGGCTTGACCCAGTAGAAATTGCCCTGGAGCAGAGCTGACAGCTCTCCCAGAAACCAGTGTTGACTGAGCTTTAGAAGCAGGAGCTACTGACACCTACACACCAAGTAGCAGCAACCTAAAACTCAGCCATGCCTACAGCTTTTGCCTCGTTTCCTATTAGAGGTCTTAACATACAGCACTGAAAAGTATCTACTTTCCCCTTTAAGTTTGTAAAATTCATGGTTGTCTAGGTAGAAGTAGTCAAGTGCAATTGTGGCTTCCTTTAGCGCCATGTTACAGGAATGCTAACAGCCATACTTTAAACACATGTACTCCTGTATCCCACAAACTGAAAGATACTCCTCAAAGAACAGTGAAACCCTGTGACAGGTTGCACAGAGGTTGTACAATCTCTGTCCTTGGAGGTACGCCCCAGTCAACTTGCCAAGGTCCTGGGCAACCCCATGTAGCTCTGAAGCAGACCTGCCCTGAGCAGATTGGACCAGCTGACCTTCAGAGGTCTCTCCCAACATGAATTATGCTACCATTGTTTGAAGTCTAATCCACTTAACCTGGTGTGCACTTATGAACTAGATCTGCTCCTCCCCTACAGCCACAGGGCAGTTGCTATTCTCAAGCCACAGAAAAGCATTGCAGACAGAAGGCAGCCTCCCTAAGCATTTAGCCCATCCTCAAACTTACAGAGCACTCTGGAGAAATTCTTCCCAAAGGGCATTAGAAACTGACAAAAATTATTGAAGCTTTTATAAGCACTGCCTTCAGTATCTTCAGTTTTTCTGGCTTAATAGCAACCTGTTCAGCCTGTATCAAATCAGCAGTCAACTGCCAGAATATCTGTGTAATTAACAGTCACTGAAAACCTTTTCAATCAGTAGATATTTTAGTACAGTTAGTATTAACACTTACTGTGACCCTCCACTTTACTATTTGCTCTACAGAATACCCTCAAATTCACTAATGAACTTTTTTTTCATATTTTATCCTAAAGAGCTGATTGCTTTACTTACCCCAATAACTAAGAGCAAGCTGGCTTTGGTCCCCTGAAACATGAGGCAATGTTGGAAGATTAACAAGTCTTAAATCATACTTACATGGGCAGCAGTTGATTTCATGGGCAGCAAGATAAATACACAATCACTTACTAATCATATTTGCATGCTTAGAAATCTTTATTCTTTTCAGGAAATATGATGTTCCATTAAGCTGTAGCAGAGGAAGGCCACCAAAAAAAAAAAAAAAAAAAAATTGTTAGATGAAGGTGCTGAGTTCCCCTGAAACTACTTCTAAGCCCTGAAGCTGCAGAGGACAGTGTTATCACCTCTACATAGTATAAACTGTCACCTTTGGATGGTGACCAGAAATCAGATTCCTCTGTTTCTAGATATGTTACAGTCAGCTTCCAGCAGCTGACAGGAAAGATACAGCACAATCAAGTCCTCAATATTGATTTCCACACAGGTTTGTTTATTCCTAATAATATTATAAGATTAATTTGCTCCACTAAAGCAAGAGGAGGAAATTGCTGTAACAAAGACAAGGTATCACTTTCTCATCAGGATTCAGGGCATTTAACTCACCTGCAAAGTACTAACATAAATCATATACAAAGAAAGGAGGCTCACAATTCAAAGATCTGCATATTGATCAACTCAATGTACATTTACTGGCAGGTAAAAGCACTCTAATATAGAACATGTGACATAGTCCAGACCACCACAACACAACATAAAACTTGCTTTATTGATTGCAGTTAACACGATACAATTAAATTAAGATTCCAAGCATTAAGCCAGCTCTTGTACTTATTAGAAGCTGCCATCATAGTCACATGGAATTGGACGAAGAGATGCTAGTCACTGAGGCATCCTGAACTGGAATCATTTCTGCTTCTTGGGCATTGAAGCAACAAGCAGCTCATAAACAACATAGGCTGTTCCTGAATTAAGAGATAGAAAAGATATTTTCAGAATGGTAAACAGAAATTTCTTTCAAGTCATCTTTCCTTTACCAGTTTGTTCCAGAAAAAATATTGACAATAAGCAGCTGCAATTCAGACACAACACATTTCCATAGCCATGTCACAATGATTTTTTTTTTTTTTTGGTAATTCGTATTTTACAGGGGAAAAAAAAAATCCTTAAATAGCTCTCCATAGACTGCACAAAAATAGAGAAACTGAAAGAAAAAAAGGGGAGGGGCATGTTTGTGGAACTTATACAGACGATCATAAAGTACTGGCTACTCATTCTTAAAGCAACTGAACTGGAAATCCATTATATTATATTAGCATGTTGGACACTGTACCAAAGCATAAATATTTTAGTATCAGCCTTACCAAAAACGGAAAGACCCATGGTGACTCTATACAACAGAGAATCCATTACACCACCTTTAAGATGCACTGGGATGCCATTATCCTCCTAATGGAAACAAGTGACAAAAAGAAACTATTTAAATACAGTTCTTGCAATACAGTGTTAATGTAACTAGCATTACCCAGAACAAGAATTACCTCCCCAAATTACCTTCCCAACTCCCAAAAGACAATGAATCTTATTTTGATTCCTCCTTGCCTTTAAAGCTTTCCCTCTGGTATCAGGTGATCACTTGACTCAGGAAGTATAGTAAATGATGTGCACATTCATTTCCAAAGCAGTGACTGACAGATGCTTAAAACACTTCTGACACCAGTTGCCAGCCCCCTCAGGTGCACAGGCTATTATTACCATCCCTAGAAACTTCCCATCTGTCTCCAGCATAACCACGCCCTGCTATAGGGAGCGGCAAGGGGACAAGCCTCTACTGTCACCTGGTGTCATGCAGGAAGTTGATTTGCTCCACCTTAAGTAAAACTCCTAGACACCAGGTCCACATGATCTTTACCCTTGTCAGCGAGTTCACACTGCTCTGGAATTCAAGCCTGCCTGCAGTGCTGGTGACCCACAACCCAGGCCAGCATAACTTGCTGTCCCACAAGAAAGGCACAAGAAAGGAACGGGAGGAGGAAGAGATACACCTAGAGATCTCTGCCAGCAGAAACAACCTCCAATCTCATCCACTGACAATATCCCACTTTCCCCCTGGCTCGCAATAAACGCTGTGCTCCTTAAGCAGTGTCCCAAGAAGACTGTCTTTCTCTTTCAGGGAAAAGGAAAGCAACAAGACACAAAAACTATTAAACTGAGGCTCCTAACACGTACTTTTTCCCTTTCACATTGGTGAAGCAGAGTCTACTATATCCTCAGAATGAAGCTACTGCTCCAGGTTATGGCTCACAGTATGCTCTTGAGTATCCACTGCTTTGGCATTTGAAGAACCACTAGTTCTCTCTCTAGGGGGTCCTCCTTAAGGAAGGGATTAATTCGGAAATTACTTTTAAAGATGCAATAGTTTTCTAGGAGTGAATCCAATCCCTTAAGACTCTACTGTTTTTGTAACTGAGAAGTACAATAATACTACATCCTCATTAAGAATTAGGGGTCTCATCTATAAACTATGGATATAGCTGTAAGATTGGAGGTTTAACTTTTCACCGTACTTCTGTCCTCTCACTTGCTTTTTCTCCATTTGTTGTTAGAACATACTCCCCCAGTTCAGTCCATTTTGGAGTACCTTGTCTGTATCTTTGTACAGTGCCTACTACTCATAAGAAACTCAGGTACAAATCATTTCACAGGGTAAAAAAACGCTAAAGAGTCAGCAAGTCAAGCACACATGTACAAATAATCTCTGTAGAAAATAACTGCTGATTTCAAACACTGTAGTCATGCAACTGATTTCAAGAGGTCATCCCAGATGTAAAGAGGACTTTCACCAGTTCTTTAGAAACGAAATGTATGCAGTTATGATCTACTAAAACCTTGTCATTCTACTAACATTATTCTACTATCAGTGCTCATTCAATACCTGAAAAAGCTTTTGCTTCTCAGGAACTCTATTTTCAAACTGCCTGCGTGAAGCAGTGCTTATGGTCCTCTGAGAAATTTGGCGAAGACCCTGAAATAAAAGATAAAACATTGTTTTAAAAACAGTGAGATTTTGCACCTATATCCACACTGGAGTAGAAATATTTTCTTTTAAAAGTAAAATGGAAGTAAAAGGGACAGAAGGGAAGTCTTAAAATGAAAAAAACTTTCACCAAAACCCACTTTTTAATTCAGTCAATCTTTCAACACACTACATAAAAGAATGATTAACATGTTACCTAAAAAGAGAAAATTCAAGACAATTACTTTCATTAAGATACAACAGATTTATGGATCTGCAGAATAACCTTCATAATCAGCATCCTTTTGGGCAAAACCTCGACCTCCGCCTCTCAGATCTCGGTTTCAGGCACACGTTTTCTGTGTCTGACTCTAGTGATAGGGGCAATAATGTTTAAGACAAACATGTTCATGCAGACAAGGATCTTCTCTGAGCTGCAACACACCTGCTAGCCAGAAGCACAGGAGCTAAACTTCAGAGCTGAAGCACAGCTGTTAGCACAGATCAGGCCACCAAAAACAATAGTCCATAATTCTTCCCATGTCTCAAAGTAGCGTGTCAAATCTTAAAGTTAAGAATGAACCATACCTCTAAACTGCCAATAGTGTCCTTCAAGCAACACTGATAGAAACACAGAATCACTAAGGTTGGAAAGGACCTTCAAGATCATCAAGACCAACTGTCAACCCAACACCACCATGCCCACTAAACCATGTCCTGAAGTGCCACATCCACACATGTTTTGAACGCCTCCAGTGATGGTGACTCCACCACCTCCCTGGGCAGCCTGTTCCTATGCTTGGCCACTCTTTCAGTAAAGAAATTTTTCCTAATATCCAGTCTAAGCCTCCCCGGGCGCAGCCTGAGGCCATTTCCTCTCGTCCTATTGCTTGTTACTTGATCCTTACTGAACTACCACCATGAAAAATACAGCCACGGGGCAAACATCCCGATGACGCTGGTTGCAAGTCACGGAGCAACACCCCTCCTCCCCTCACCCACCCCAAACAAACACACTATAAAATTAATCTCCGTAAGACACGGACTGCGCGTACCCTAGACCCACCGATTGCACTCCCACCCCTCCAGGTGCCTACAGCTCCACCCACGGTGGAGCGAGTGGGCCGGGACCTGAAAGGCAACACTCCCTCCATCCCCGGCAGCTCCCGCCGCAGCATCCGGCGTTAGCGCGGGGGGCGGCACCAGGAGGACGAGTCCCGCAGCCCGGGCGGGCGCCGACAGCCCCTGAGGGAGCCCACACACAGCCCCGCCCCGGCCCGCGGCGGGCTGACACAGTGGTAGCGCCCAGCCCGGCCCGCGGTCCAGCGGCCTTACCAGCAGGTTCCGCCACATCGTGACTCTTGGTCCCATCACCTTCCGCCTCTAACAAGGGCAGCGGAAGCGGAAGCATCTCCCCCGCCCCCACCGATGGTACCACAGAGGCAGCCGCGCGGCGCGCCCACGAGCGCCGCCGCAAAGCCTACAGCGCCGCCCCGCGTCAGTCCGCCCGGTGGGGGGAGGCGGAGATGGCGGGTGAGGGGTGGCTGCCGCGCAGGAGCCCTGTGGAGGAGCGGGTCGGTGCGTGAGCGCGCCCCGGCTGTTTGCCGCAGGTCTAAGGCAGGCTATTCCCCTCCTCACGCTCCCCCGAAAGTCCTTCAGTGAAACAGCGACGGCGGGCGGCGCCGAAGGGTCCCCCGAGAGGGGGGAGGCAGCAGGAGGGGGCAGCCCAGGCCCAGACCCCGCGCCCCGTGCTAGGCTCAAGTGTTGGCCGATGTTTGGTCCAAAAGGGTATTTGTCCGGTTTCAGGGCCTGGGAACCAAAAAGTGAGCCCCGCAACACCGAGAGTGGGATAGGGAAGGTGAGGTAAGGACTGCAGCAAGCAGAAGTACAGGGCAGTAACCGGAGGCAGCTAGGCCTGGGTTCAAACTAGGAGCTATTTCTCCACACTGTACAGCGTAAACCGAGGACATTGTTGCCGCAGGATGCTGTGGCTGCCAGCTGCCTCCCTTCCTTCAAAAGGGCACTTTGGCACATCCATGAAAGAAACATCCCTCAGATTTTAAAATCGCCTCTCCTTAAAAAGTTTCAGATGTGCAGAGGGCTGGGAGTACCACCATGGGCTGCTTCTGTTCATACGGACTCCCTCGACATCCCCTTTTGGCCATCACTGGAGGCAAGATACCGCGGTAGGCAGAGCCTGGGTCTTACACCTCTTGGGAGAGACATGGCATTCCCTTGTTGAGCCACTATACACAGAAAAAAAACATGGAATTGCCCACTACCTCAAACTCCATTAGCAGCAGGGATACCAAGTACTCTGCATGCAAAAAAAAAGAAAACCCAACTTCAGTTTCATGTTTCACAATATATAATTACAGATAGCGAAGTAATGCCAGATTTGTATGAAATGCAAGCCTATTTGATTCTAAAGAATCTATTTGCCCTTCAAGAAAGTGCTCTGAGAAGCCTGCGTTTTTTCTGCATTGCAGATCTAGCCCCATAATTGCATCTTCTTACACTGAAATACAGTGCTGCCAGGAACACTATTTCCTGGCTTTGCTGCAGTTGCAGTGCACTCAGGTTTTGGCATTACACTGCTTTTGCACTGGTGCCAAAACCCGTGATGAATTATGTGTCTCAAACACAGCAAATTAGTGCTCAATTTAGTATGGAAATAACAAGGATCATATCTCAAAGCACTGCACTTCTCAATTTGATAAGCTGCCCCAGAAAGACAATAAAACCCACAATGATGAAGAAGTATTTATAGGTATAGTCTTAGCTGAGTTGAACATTAAAAATACCATTTAGAAAGCATAGTCACAGAGAAACGTGTTGTAACAAAGGAGGAAATTGCATGCATTATTTAACAAATAGTTTTCAAACACTCAAGCAGGGCTATATAGAATAACGCTTAGAATACTTTACTACTACTGCAAGATAGATTTCCATTCATTCCTCTTGCAATCTTTCATCTTGTGAGTGTATATAATGTTTGTATTCTGATGTTTATATACTCAGTTGTATAGATACTGGTAAAAGGATCGTAATCCCCAGAGAAATTATCATTGACTTAATTTCTGCTGTGTGGACCATTTCCTGATAGGTCTGAATCTCAGCTTCAGTGCTATTGTCTGTCAAAATACACTCTACAACAGAAAGGCCATACTTAAAACTTGGCATGTGGGTTACGTACCAATCAAAGCTACAAGATGACTTCTCAGAGTAAGCACAGCTGGCGTCTCCAGTGTTGACTAATTTACGAAGAAATGAAAACTAGAGGGAAAGAGAAATGGCAACTCCACCTCAGGGTGAGGATATTTCACTAGAAGCAAACTCAGATGGCTTTTTCCTAACCGGATAGAGTAACTTTTGCATGATTATATTGAAGACTAAGAAAATTGTTAATCAAAACTCATTTTTAAACAGTTTTGTTAAATCCAGGATGAAAACAGGGCGGTTAATCTGTATGTTAATAAGCATTCATCACAAAAAAAAAAAAAAGTTTTACCTCTTAAACCAATAAAAGAAGGGTAAGTAAACCCTGCTGAAGAGTTCACACAAACAGTAACTTAGTTCAACCTAACTGTGGAAGTGGAAGCCCCTGATGCAGCAGGACAGCTGGAAATGACAATTTTTTTAAACCTCCTCCTGCATCTTGCCTGCCCACTGGCTTAATTGTTTTCTTGCAAACAAAATAATCGACTAAGCCAGTTAAAAGCTACATTGTGTATGAAGAGAGAAAACACACTGTATTCTGTCTCAATATAACCCTTTTCCAAGTTACTTTGTGTAATGCACTAAAATTGCATTAAAAGAACTTGTTGACAGAAGGAACAAAGATTTGTTCTGCAGTTTACCAGCATCTATTGTGAAGCATACAGTAACTTCAACCATGTAACTCCAGACCTCAGTAGGCGAGCCTGGAGACAATCAAATTTTCATTTCTTCCAAGAATGTCACAGTCCAATCTTTCCCATATTCATAACAGAATTAATGAGGTCATGAATGACATCCCTGGCCCTCTAACACTAGTTAAAGCATCTCACTATTTTCTTTTGCAAAATTTGGGCACAATCCTTAGGAACAAATTCAATTAAACTTGTACATCACTCTGGTATTCAGCTTGCTTGAATTGTTTATGTCATCTTTATCTGAAATCAGGGTCTGGTGAGAAAGAACTTCCACCTACTTTCTTTCAGGTTTGTTTGTTTGTGTTTTTTTTTAAACTTCTTGAGCTTCATTAATTATTGACTTATGCTTTTATTTGTCTTTACTTCATTCCCAACAGGAAATGAAAAAGGTAATTTTCCAACTTCAGACTTTCCAGCAGCAGTTGGTATAACTCAAATGATGGACAGTATTACTTTCTTTTCGAACACAGGCTGAGCATGTTTGGAATGGGAGGCTTACAGGAAGGTAGTTTCTTATTTGAGACTTGGGACATATAAGGACGTACTAATTCTTATCAGGCCATTTCATAATGGACTTTAGTCTTGATTGAAACTGTCAAGTAAGATTAGACTTCATATTTAGGCACAGAAGACAATACAGTGATCAGAACAGATCTGTGAGCTAGAACACAGGTTAATTTTACATTAAAATACTTCTGCTGATCTGAGGAAAATTTAATACTACTACGATAAAAAAAAAGAACTTTTTGCAGCTGAGCTTTCTACCTCAGAATCCATTCTCACACTCCTAGAAGCAGCCTCTTCCTTAAACTGGCCATCTTGCAAAGAAGAGAGCAGGAATAAAATTGGCTTAGATTGTCACATTTTATCTCCTACTTTGAAAGTGAGAATTTTTGACAGCTGTTAAATATAGACAAGTATTTGATCTGTGGAACATTTTGGGGTGTTGGGTTTTTTTGTGTGTGTGTTTAGGCTTTGTTTGTTGTGTTGGGTTTTTTTTAAACTCACTGACTAGGTCAATACAAAAACCCTCATAGGACTGGCTTGACTTTAAGATTGATATTGCAGACCTTCCTGAAAGTCTTTGCGTTGTTGCCCTCTTCATTTCTAACTCACCAAAGCTAGTTAGTTCAGTTACAGGGAACAACCCCAGGTAACACAAATATCACACTCATAAAAAACAAACGTATGTAGTAGCAAGGGTAGATCACAAATTTTCAGGCAAGATCAGAAACTGTATTCTTGTCACGGGAACTCTGAAGATCAGAATGATTTGCAGTGCTTCCAGATTACTCTGTGATTATTGTTTATTGTCTTCAGCAGTTGCATTCCAATCAGTATATTTTTTTTTAAAGTAATTGTAGATACATTCTGCTTTAGACTCAAGTTACATTTTTGCATGAGACACTCACTGCAACTCAGTGTTGGACATCTATCTGTCTATAGACACTGTAATCCTTATTTTCCCACTGCGAGTAGCGCATCTGAGAGAAAGGTGCAGTCACTAATGCCTCCTGTGAATCCAATCCAAATGCCAGCCAAATCCATTCCTTGCTCTGTTTGATGGATTCAGACTTGTATGCTTGCAGGTGTTACTTAACCCTAGACTGTCATGGCCTTTCCTCCCATGGAGATTTCTATAAAAGAAGACAAAGCTTGCATTCTTCAAGGTTTAACATTCATAATTGAAGCAAAACCATGCTGCTGAGAACCTAATTTGAGTACCAGTGTGACCTTGGGAGACAATGGCTGTGAAGGATCCTTCACCTTCCAGTTATAAGCTGGTAACTCTTCCCTCTGACTCAGCAAAGCACAATCGACAGCTCCCCAAATAGCCTGATGCAGTTAAAAAAATACCTGAGCTGACAATCTGTTTTGTTACAGGGATGTAGATTTTGTTTCTTCCCACAACTCTCGAGCGGAGGACTGCAAGACGGGGAGTGGAGGAGCAAAGTCCCTCCCACTGTAAGAGAAGATCAGGTTCAAGACTACCTGAGGAACCTGATGAGATGCATCCCAGAGTCCTGAGGGAATTGGCTGATGTGGCTGCTAAGACACTCACCATGATATTTGAAAAGTCCTGGTGGTCAGGTGAAGGCCCTGAAGACTGGAAAAAGGGAAACATCACACCCGTCTTTAAAAAAGGTAGCAAGGAGGCTCCTGGGAACTACCAACCTGTCAGCCTCACCTCTGTGCCTGGGAAGATCATGGAACAGATCCTCCTAGAAGCTATGCTAAGGCACAAGGAGGACAGGGAGGTGATTTGAGACAGCCAGCATGGCTCCACCAAGAGCAAGTCTTGCCTGACCAACCTACTGGCCTTCTATGATGGAGTGACATCAGTGGGCAAGGGAAGAGCTATGGATGTCATCTATCTGGACTTCTGTAAGGCCTTTGAGACAGTCCCCCACAACATCCTTCTCTCTAAATTAGAGAGATATGGATTTGATGGGTGGAGTGTTGGGTGGATGAGGAATTGGTTGGATGGTTCCAGAGGATAGTGGTCAATGGTTCAATGTCCAGATGGAGATCAGTGATGAATGGTGTCCCTCAGGGGTCTGTACTGCAATGAGTACTGTTTAATATCTTCATCAATGACATAGTGGGGTTGAGTGCACCCTCAGCAAATTTGCAGATGCCACCAAGCTGAGTGGTGTGGTTGACACACCTGAGGGACAGGATGCCATCCAGAGGGACCTGGACAAGCTTAAGGAATGGGCCCAGGTGAACCTCATGAAGTTCAACAAGGCCAAGTGCAGGGTCCTACACCTGAGTCAGGGCAACCCCTGGTATCAATACAGGATCCCACCTGCAGTACTGTGTCTAGCTCTGGAGCCTGAGGGCCCAGAAAAGACATGGACCTGTTGGAGCAGGAGGCCACAGAAATGATCAGAGGGATGGAACACCTCTCCTGTGAGGACAGGCTGAGAGAGTTGGGGTTGTTCAGCCTGGAGAAGGCTCCGGGGAGACCTTATTGCAGCCTTGCAGTACTTCAAGGGGGCTTAGAAGAAAGATGGGGACAAACTTTTTAGCACGGCCTGTTGCAATAGGACAAGAGGTAATGGTTTTAAACTAAAAGAGGGTAGATTTAAACTAGATAGAAGAAATTTTTCACAATGAGGGTGGTGAAACACTGGCACAGGTTGCCCAGAGAAGTGGTAGATGCCCCATCCCTGGAAACATTCCAGTTCAGGTTCGACGGGGCTCTGAGCAACCTGATCAAATTGAAGATGTCCCTGCTCATTGCAGAGGGGTCAGACTAGAAGACATTAAAAGGTCCCTTTCAACCCAAAGATTCTATGATTCTACGAAGTTGGTCTCACACAAGAGAATTTGTTTTCAGAGAGCTCTTGCGTAAGCCAGGGACATATCCTAGTTTCCCAAATTACTGTCTTCAGGAAAGACTCATTCATAAGCAGACCCTCGTAACAGCAGCAGCCTCCAGAAAGCTTATAATCTCTCACACTTTGGGCACTCCCTCAGCTGGCTACCACTTGGAAAGCACCTAACTTGGGCTCAGAGAGCAGAGGCATTGCTCTTCTTTCTGAACCCTAGTAGGTAATACCTCTGAAGGATGCCATTGAAGAACCAGGTCACAGGTGGTCCAATCCAAATTCCACACACAACACTGAACACGAGGACAGTGACACTGCCCTGAGAATTGTCAGACAGGGACACCAGGCTTTCATCTTTGAACATGTGACATACAGGCAACTTGTAAGAGATACCACATCCAAGTATCTCCATAGTTATCAACACAGCATCAAGACAGACAAGCATGAGTGAAGGCAGAGTTCACAAATTTGGCCTAATATTTTAAGCTCTTATCAGCATTTTAAGCTCCTCAGGCACACTGTCCCTCAGGCATATTGCCTGACAAGTATTTACTGCTACAGGCTCTCCAAGAAAAAAAAATTAATTTTAACAAAAATGGACAGCCATTCTAATCCCAGTGCACTTCATTAAGAAGACCAAAGAAGCACTGACAGCTATAGTCAGCAGAAAAAAAGGTAAAACATGAAAAAGTATTTTAAGGTAAAGGCAGAAAAATACTTTTTTTTAGATTTTGAACACAGCCCAAAAAGCAGCATTTCCTACGTGGAAAAACAGGGATTATGAATGAAGCAGAATATATTTGCATTTCAAGTGACAAACATGAAGTTCAAAAATCAAAATATTTTAATAACCAGTAATTGGGAGACATCCTCTTACTTGCTTACTATATTTTGGACTAGCAGCTACTCTAGAGATGACAGGTAGTTTAATATGTTATTGTGAGTTTTCTTCCTTGCAACACACAAAGGGACATACCATTATTCTATAAATCCAGCAACATAGATACTACACTGTAAATAAAATCTTACAAGTCTTTTGACTATTTAAAAGCCCTGTGCTGCCACACTGTACTATGCAAACAAATTTTATGGAGTTACAGAAAGCTAGCACGCTGGAAATGTTGCCTCATTCCATAGTTTATACTGACTTGCACACTTAAACTGCTAGTTTAAAAAGATTACACAAGTAATCCAGTAAAAAGTCATGTGTTTATGTGATAATTTAATAGCGTTGTTTAAAGCTGGATATAGATTAAGCTGTTGGACCATGAATAAACAACTTTTTGTAACAAATACGCAATCCCAGAAATAGAACTCACCTAAACTATGTTCACACTTAATGAGAATACATTTATTTTCATCTCAATGAAAAGTTGTATGTTCAAGAACAAAATAAAATATCTTATTAAATGGTTTGCAGAATTTATTAGGTCTTTTTTAATATACTCCATACTTTATCAAGCTAGTTGCATATAAAGTGATCTCCACCATATACATTACAATTTTTGTGCATCATCTAAAAAAAAAAAAAAAAAATCACCAAAAAGTAGTATTTTACAGGTTACAGTTAACTTTTAATTAACCTAAAAGTGAACCCTTCTATAATTTGAGACACTAACCTGCACATTGCTTCTAACTGCAATATTTAAATTCAGTTTCACAGCAAGCTCAACCTGCATTTCAGTGAAAACATTACTGCAATCTCAACTTTTGAATTTCTATCGTTTCCTGTCTTAACATAGCAAAAAATTAATGTGGTGTTCACTCCAAATAAGGAAAAAGAATATGACAACTCCTTTACAACAAAGCCTGCTCAGAATACAAATGCTTCAATAAAATTAGCAAACTCCTCCAGCAAGATGAATACACCCAAATTTGTGAATGGAAAAAACATTTTAGGTTCTTCTAGATTACTGCTTGAAGCTGCTCATAAAAAACAAAACCAGCAAGCACAATAGGTAAACTAGTATTGGATAATACTTAAAGCAAAGAAAATTAGAAAAAAGCAGATTCTACTTGCAACAAACATTTAAAGATTGTTCTAAATTGGGAAAAGGGATTCACGCAGATAATTAACAAATAGGTTTTTCTGATATCTTCACAGGATGCTAGTTTACTGGCCAGGCACATATATTGTAAATATACAAAGAATCCAGAGTGCTGAAATTTACACAGCACTTAAAGGATTTAACATAACAGAGGTGGGCAGGACACAGAAAAAATATTTAACAACTTATATAAATATATTAAAATCTCAGCAAGAAATGTACTAGCCCATGCACACAAGACAGTAAATTGAAAAAAACACATAAGACTTGACTTTTCCTTTCAACAGCACTGACACCTGAATTCCAGAAAGTTAACAATTTACAGTATCTTTTAACAGTCTTTCTCCACGCAATCTGTATGTACTGAATCATACCGACATTACACAGCACATGAACAAGCAGCAGATGCATCAAGGGAACAGGAGCTATATGCATCATGTGGCCTGCCCAGTTAAGAGGCAAATATCAGAAAAATTGTTTGACATAGGCAGAGATACAATCAATATAAGCTAATTGTATACCCGTCATTTAATCCACAGTATGGAATAGGGAAGCTTTAGCTAAAAATTAGGTACCCAGTCTCAAAAGTGACAGAAGCAGAGATTCATCTTTCAAAAACTGGGTCCATTCTGGACTGGCCTTGATGCACATGCAGTACATTTGTTTTCAGAATGTAAGATTAATTGGGAATGTCTGCACTAGTATTTCGATTTCCGTATTTGTGATGGATGATCAGCAATACAACTCCTAAGAAGAAACATATGGACCCAACAGTGATGTAAGCAATTCCCAGAAAGGGATTTTTGCCTCCCATCCACGAGATGGTGCTTAGGATCATTCTTTTTCGTCCATCAAAACTGTGTACAGGATAATCTGAAAAACATTTAGGAAAACAAGAAGCACATTTCCAAATGTAGCCTCAGGTGGTCAGGCACATGAAAATTTAGGGTCATTTCACTCAGGTTCCAAATACAAACTGCTGCCTTTGAATACTGGAAGTGCAAATATGAAACATTTAGCTGTTCTTTTAGGCTAAGACTAATCTGGGCACTGTCAGCTACTCCAAGAAAAATGGCACGTTAGGAGATGTTAAACCCTTTTTAAAGAAAGAGTAAATGCACAATTTTGTGGGTTTTTGAAAGCAGCTGAATAAATGAGGGATGAGCAGATGAATAAAGTGAGGGAAATTAAATTTTAATTCTTGAATATATCTTAGTATAAAATTTTTCTTTATATTCATTCAGTTTTATATGCATTCCCCACAGTTTTGCAGCAAATTAAAATACTGCAGTAGCTATTTAAAAAAAAAGTGCTTTTGAACTTTTAAGAATTTGGTAACTATGGCAACGCTCCTCCTCTAGTCTCCTACACTTCCACCTAGTCTTCAGTTTGTCCAAAATAGAATGACAGACCTCGACCTGATCCACACCTCTGGCACTTTTCTGACCTCCAAAGGCAGTCATCCCTTGATTACATATTGTCATTACACCTTGAAGTTAAAGTTCTCAAATTTGTAGGCTACTGACTACCTCTGTTCTTACCTTTTTCCTATGCTTTTCTTTTATAGCACCCAAGCAATCTGGTTTCCCTCTCACTGTGAAGCTACTAATTCTACAAAAACTTGCACAGAAGTAAAAGATGGTAATATTCTACCCAATTCGCACTACCAGTTCTCAACCACAGCTCAATACCATCTTTTTTTAGACATGGTAAGAAAGGCAGGCTAGTTCAATTTGAACTTGTACAATTCTATGCACAAGTAATCCAGCTAAGGCCCTTAGCCTCTTTCAAAGGTTTTTCAAAGGATACTGTATGCAATTTCCAAAGAATATTTTCCAGCCTGTAAGGTAGGCTGTAAGTTATTCTTCCTTTCTATGAGACGATACAGCTTGCGAAACGTTGGCAGAGCAGCAGTACGCATCCACACAATGAAGTCTTCATTGATAAAGCCGTTGTTGTCAGGCTCCATGTCCAGCTCATACACTGGCTTGGGCCAGTTTACAGGTTTTGTTGTGCCTAGGATTAAACAAAAACAGTAACAATAAAGTATTTCAAATACATGACTAAGTAGCACAGTGGCTCATTGTAATATTAGAATGAATTTTGAATACATTCTAATATTACAAAAAAACATACTAACTTCTAAACAGTAGGAACAGACAGGTTGGCTCACTACTATTGCAGGACACTGGGCTGTTTAAGAACTTTTTATTTTGCAGCTTATATAGTAATGCATATCCATTTATTCTCTATTCTCATGACAGCACTGTCCATTTGTTTAAACAAATTTGCCTCCCATATATTTATACAGCTAGGAAGCCTTGTCTCAAAACATTACTTGGTGAGATAGTTCTCCATTATGATGATAGTTCCTCTGCTTATTTGTTAAGAGTTTCACTACCACTTCCTGGACCACAAGCAAATAAAATTATGTACAATATTTTAGATGATGCCGTACTAATGCTTTTGCTAATTTTATTGGAAATACAATTCTACACTGTGTTAGGGTAAGGTATCTGCTTTTCCAAGGGTAGCATTACGTTGGTAACATGTAATTTGGCTATGACTAAGCAAGAAACCCACATCAGGTTAAACCTGAAATTATTACATACCTTGCATAAACACACACACACACCTTAGAGCCCTGAGGAAGATTATTTTCAGACATTGGTAGCCAAAGAAAACTTTGGTTTAACAAACTGTATTTAGCCTAACAAATGAGAGACATCAGTCACTTCTAATCACAAAAAAGAATGTTTTTTAGAACACTCTGCACAATCTAGCAGCAGAAACACTGAAGTGAAAACTCCATAGGGAGAGTTTGATTAAACAACTGCAATATTTCTTCTAAAGTTAAATCCAAGCATTATAGCAGTTGTATTGGTTTTGGCTGGGATGGAGTTAAATTTCTTCATAGTAGCTTGTGTCCTGCTATGTTTTGGATTTGTGATGAAAACAGTGTTGATAACACACTGATATTTTATTTATTGCTCAGCAGTGCTTATGCAGCATCAACGCCTTTTCTGCTCCTCAGACTGCCCCAACTCAGCAAGAAGGCTAGGGCTGCACAGGAGGTTAGGAGGGGACAGAGCTGGGACAGCTGACCAAAGGGATATTCCATACCATATGACATCATGCTCGGCTATAAAAACTGGGCGGGTAGAGGTAGGCAGGGGCTGCCATTGCTTGGGGACTTGGTTGGTGATGAGCAATCATCTTCTCCTGCATCATTTTTTTTTCTTGGCTTTTGTTTTCCTCTCTCTTTGTTGGTTTTTTTGTGGTTTTTTTCTTACAACGTTTTTCTTTAATTATTAAGCTGTCTTTATCTCAACCCACAAGTTTTCTCACTTTTACCCTTCCAATTCTGCCCCTCCCATCCCACTGGGCAAGGGTACTGTTAGTGAACAGCTGCATGGTACTTAGTTGCCAGCTGAGGCTAAACGACAACAGCAATGCACAATTAGGCTTTTTTCAGTATTCAAGGTGGGGAAAAAAATTACCAAAAATTAAAAAAAAAACAAATAACCAAACAATTATTACTGTAAAGGTAAAAACCAAAACACTTTCATGTGAAATATGCAGCTTTCATTATTTAAAGACAACCTTTCTAGATAGCAGAGTAGTCCTCAGCTTGGATTTCTTCAGAGAAACACAATATTATTAATTAGGACTTTCAGTAAAATGTTGTCAGTGAGGTAAAACTCACTGGAATTAAAAGGTGTTTGAAGTGGTTTGTTTTCTTAGGATTTCACATCTTTTTTTTTTTTTTACCTTGGAAAAGCGCAGTTAAGTTATTTCCATCTCCTGTAGGATTCCTGAACTTTACATTTTTATCTGTCCACCACGCAATACCTTTTTTAATCAAAGTAATACGAGTCTTTGTGTCATTATCAATGCGATATAATTCCAACGTATCTAAAGAGAAAATCAAATTAGAAAACCAGCTGAAGAAACTTTCATTAGACAGATGATCCTTATAGGCAGTGAAACAATTACCTCTAGGAGCAACAAAACAAAAAAACTGTATGAGACATTTATTACCTCTCTGCCACAATCACAAGCTGGTCTGTAACAATCAATGTATATTAAATAGCACGATATTATCCATATATGATATCTATGTTTCTACTCCACAGCAGTAACAGCTTCTCACAACAGGTATTTCCATTCTTTGTATGCTATCAGATTAAATTAATTCTCATAGCAATTTTGAAAAAAGCAACAGCAGTATATTTATTTTATTCTGAACGATGAAAACTTTTCCATTCAAAACAAGAAAGGCCATGATGCCTTTACTCAGAATAATTTGCAACACAACACAAAACATACACTAGATCACAAAAACATCTAAGTGATAACTTAGAAGTGTTACCATACCATTAAACATACTGTTGGCAATAGCTCCGCAAGGAGCAATGGGTTTGTCCTCATTTGTGCGGTAAGGCTCACATTCCTTACTTGGATTCTGACAGTTAGAAAGAAAAAGGCAGGTGAGTCTGTGCTAGTTTATCCAAACTAACCTGTTTTTCACTACAGTGAAACTACAGTTTTCACTACAGTACCTCAATGTGCACATCTTAAATGTACCACAAATAATCCTTTCACAAGTCAGGTTATTTACAAACACTTCAGCATTCAACACTAGTTAGCATGATTGATTTTTCTTTTACAAGCAGGAATAAAATCTAAATAAAATATAAATAAAGTCAGAATCCCATTATGGTCATACTAAAAATAAGGCTCCTCTTGGAAGCTATTAGAACTTTTATCTTTTAATAGAAAAACATTTCCAACATTAAATACTCAAGTATTCTTTTATTAAAGGGTTTTTTTTTCCAAGTATGCATCAGTGTTATACAAAGTAAGACTATAAGAAACTAAGCGTAACGTAAAACACAAAAGGTTGCAAGGACTCCAGCAGCATGCCAAAAATGCAAGCCGAAAAAGTCCCTCCAAAAACCCTGTGTCAGTCATCAGATGTAGCCTCCTGAAACTCTGAAAGTTTACAGGTAAAAAGGGAGAATCGTTCTTGCTGGAGCAAGAATCCAACTGTACTTTCACTCCTCATAAAAATTAGGAAAAGGAGACATCTGGCCCTAAACATTAGACAGTGTAATGAACAGAATACACAGTAATGATATTTTCCGATATCACTGATGTTCCATATTGAACCAGAGTCTACACAAATGGATGCATTTAGCTGCGATATCCAAACCAAGTGCTAGGTAACAAAGTATTACTTTATACTGAAATAAAAAACTTCAGACAGAATGGATACAGCTACTACTGACTGAAGATCAAGAAGATAGTTTAAAACTATTCGAGTACTGCCTTGCTGTCTGCTTAATGAACTGACTGACATGAAATTTTACAGTATTTTTTGTTATTTTTTGTAAACAAAATATGAATTCCTTATGGTTGCCTTTTGTTATGCAAAAATTCTAGTACCTCATTATTATTAAACTAAATACTCTATGTGGCGATTTATGCAATAGTCAGAAGTTAGTTGCTTATTAATATCGAAGCGTGAATACCTACAAGTAGTGAACTGTTATCTCCATTTAGCTGGCTGTCATCTCGAGATTTCACATAACGACGATGGTTTTGATAGAAGTTGGAAAGTCCGTAATACATGAATACATTGCTCTATAAGAAGCAAGATGGGGCAAGAGGGGTTTTCATTCACACAAAGCTTAAATTTTAACCTCTTAAACTCTGTGTTTACTTTACAGCAACATTCATAAAGCAGAAGCTTCAATCCTTTCTTCATGTGAGTACATAAGAGTACTATCCTAACATAAGCTAGAATCCTGAAGTCAAACAGTATAAACATGCCATTAGCTATCAGAATTATATTCACCAGCACTTATCCCAACACCTGTCTTGTCCGATGTTAAGCACGGCAGCCTCATTACTTGCATCCAGTTTGTCAGAAAGCACTTATCTGGTATTTTCAATTCTTGTTGAACTGAGGTTTTTGTCAATCGTGCAGGAATAGCTGGTCTACTCGCCAGCTATATGACACAAACAGTAAATCTAAATGTGTAAAAAACAAGCATTCCATTTAATGTTGTACATTTCCAGATAGAGGCATTAAAAATAATTTCATCCCTGTTACTGAAAAAGCACACAAAAATCAGATCCAAGTTCATAGGAAAACTAGGAATAATCCTTCAAAATAGGAAAAAAAAAAAAGACTTAAGTGATACAGCTTTCTTATTGATTATACAATAAACCATATAAACTGTTCTAATTTCACTTTGCATAGAGGGTAGCATACCTCAAATGAATGTTCCAATGTGAAATTGATGACGCAAGTACAAGGTGGTCTGCTGTCCCAGGACACATTTAAACATTTGTTGCAGGGACTAGAAGGCTCTGTTCCTGTATAGTCAATCTATAACAGGAAAAAAGTCATTAATTTACAATGGGAGAGTAAAGAAAATTGATTAATAAGCCAGAGAGTTGACGTGGCATTTATTTTGCAATCTTATTACACCTCAACTCCAAAAGCCCGTTGAAGCCTATTTGATAATCTCAAGAGGTCCCTTCCAACCTAAATGATGTTGTGATTCTGTCTACGTGCTGGATTTCAGCCTCAAACAAATTTAACACCAAGGTGGGCCATTATTGCTGGGGGAAAACAAAACAAAAAAAAACAGAACAAAAAACACATACCAAAACACAAACAGCAGATACTCCAGACAACATGATGTTTCCAAACACACACACACACTATGACAAGCAGATCTGAGCTTTTACTTGATTTCCAGAGATGCTAAATTCTTAGAAGTGTAGATATTTAATAAAAAAGGTGTGCATTAGAAAATTTGCTTTGCTGACCATTTTAAGCTACCTAATTAGTCAGAAGATTAAAAAAAAAAATAATCACTTAATGCCCCAGAACTGTCCTAAAATAGGGAAGATGAAGACACTAACACTGTTCTGCCAGGAATGGTAAAATACCAGTAGATGCACAAGAAAGATGATCAGTGTTTATTTGGCTTATACAATATAATCTGTCTTTTAATAGCATAGTTGAAAAAAAAAAAACAGTATTTGAAATCTGTACATACAGGCTACCTGGACAGTATGCATAACATATCTTTAGCAGCCATGAGCTCACCCTACGCCCCAAGCCAACTGAAGTCGCTTGACCACATTAGCTCTCCTTCATGTATAGGTCCACTATGTGAATGGCAGGAAATAATTAAGTTGAGCTCAGCGGGCTAGCTCCAAGTGTAGGATGAGAAAGCTTCCATCTGCCTATAAACTATGTAGTCCTTACACTTACTATGAACTTCCTATTTAGAATTTAAACTCAGATTGGTGCAACATATACCAAGTTATGGCAAAAAACTGTTAAACAGCAGTATCATTTGAACTACAATGCCTGTACTGTTTTATGAAAGACTGCTGCAAATGGTTTGCCCTGATTTATGCTTGTAGTGAAATGCATTATCAAGAATTAGAATGATTTACGATCTATCCCAATATCCATATTAAGGTTAGCTAAAACAAACATGCAGTTTCAAGGTTCAGGGAACAACTGAAGCCTGTTTTCCTCTGGATCTTCTTCAAGGTCTCCTGTAATTTCTTTGATATTTATCAAGCTGCAGCCCTTCCCTCAGCACTTTTATTAGTATCTGCTCTGCTGCCAGATTTCTGACAGAGGAGACCTACACCCTAACAAGCCTAGCTGAAACTAGTCAGAAGCTATTAGCTGGCAGAGAGAGAATCACATAATTTTTGCTTCCTTTGCTGAACAAGAGATCAACTTTATGCTGATCTAGAAATAGCACTATTGCAGCCATACTGTTTAGCTACAGCAGACAGACAGACCACCACTGCTCTCAACAAATAATGCATCTCATTTGTTGAAGGTTAACTTGGTGGGTTTTTTTTTTTCCTGTTAAAGCAACCTTAAACCAGCATTTCCGTTAGAAAGAACTTGAACCTCCGTATCCTGAGCTAGTTCTTCAGTGTGTGGAGAAGTTTTAGATGAACAACAAAACTCAAATACTCTAAGGTTGCAAAAGATCTAAAAAATTCACTTTTAAAAATATAATTGACTAAATTCCATGGAGCATGAAATTGATGTATACTGAAACAGAACTGGTTTTGACCACTGCTATCAGCTTCAATGCTATCCAAGAGCTTTCCTGTACAGTAACTGCAAACACAAGTGTTTTTTTCTGCATCCACCTTTACAGGTTACATTCAAGAGACAGCTCAACTAAAGGGATAGAGGTATCTGTCTTAATCTCTTGACAACGTAAGAAAACCAGGACTTTGAGAACTGAAGGATTGACTTGGGGTCCATGGCAGGAACCTGCCTGACCCAGTATTCTGTCCCCAGGGATCAGCCAGCAGCTGAACATGACAAACCCACAGAGTGAGCCCTTCCCAACAACCCCTGATCTAAGGACATTGTGTATATCCAAGTGATCCAGCACCAACAGCTCTTCAGGCTGCTGCTATCTTTCTCAGTCAATTTACAGTTTTGCAGTACAGAACCAACGTAACTATTGCATATACATGTTCTCCAAACCATTTATGATTTTGTAGACTTCATATGTTGTTGCATATTTATCCTATTCCGCTTGGCCACTTGTATAAAAGCCATCCCCTGACTCTGGTTCGCTTTTGCTATCCATCTCTGTAGGTTTTATTAAGTTTTGTACCATTTTTGAGACGGGGCTACTGGAACTGCACACACTACTGAAATTGTATGCAACAGTAATCTCAATTCTTCCTTCCTAGTGATGCCTTAAAGTCTATTTGGCTTTTTAACTATGATTATGCATTTCACAGCAGCACAGCACACAGTTCTATTTCCTACACAATTAATGTTTTGGATATTCCTCAATTTTTATCACATTTTAATATGCTCTGTCAATGCTTCTTATCCATTGTAAAAAAGTTAAAATAATCAGGAAATAAAGAACTCTTTCACCCGTTAATAACAGTGCAAAAAGACACATTTACACAGCCGGTTGTCGTTTTCCACCCAAATGAACTATTTTCATGATAGACCCAAGATAAATGGCTATTTATACCCTTTGAAACAGTGAGAAAATGCTAGAGAACAACCAACACAAAAACCCTATAATTCTAGTACACTTCAGCTGCTGGAAAGCTTCCACATTCAAATTCAAGAGAATTTATAAAGGAAATCAATGAAAAAGCTACATTTTGCTGCTCAGTCCTTGCACCTGTATGAGAACAGCACAGTTCACAGGGATACTAATGGTTGCAATATCTAGTTCCAGGGAAGGGTGATTTGAACTGTACATAAATATGTATTTCAGGGGCATAAATTATACATCCTATTCAGCTCCAATACACTAAGTTTACAGACAACTATAATACATATATATGCGCACACACACTTAACAAGTATGCTATTGTCTAGGAGGTGGGTGTAAGTAACTACCACTGCTTCCTCCACCGATAACATTTTTAGAAGAGCTTAGTCACTGCACCTAGCTTCTAGATGTCTTGTCTCCCAGAGGTAAATTTACAGCTATTTGTCAATAACATTTGGAGGTTACTAACAAAAGCCAGCATACTAAGCAGGGACATATCTCAGCTAAGCATATAGGTGATAGCAGTGTCTTAAACTGCATCCCTCACTGGTGTTTAGAGCCTAAACGTTGGTCTGTAAAATGCTTCATCTACGTTTTGTTGCTGCAACTGTAGTCTTTTTTGATTTAAACTTCTTTAAAAAAAGAAAGTCAGCTGCCTTTAGAATGATAATCTCACTCACAGCATTTCTGCATTATAACACTTGATAAAACACGCATGAGGGTCTCAGAACAGAACCCATTCTTACCTGCATACCCCGACTCCCTGATCATACTCACAAAAGTCAAGAACTCTATCCCTCCTGTCCTCATGAAAGCCTAATGATCTCACTTGGGAGAGCTTCGCGTGAAGTGGATGATACAAGAGTGAATCCACACAGTAAAACAAACAAACAAATGGAACCCCTTCCATTCTTGACTATCTTGAAATTATAAAGGGTGGAAGGCCAGCATCTGCCAACTGGTTTCCAAATATGAATGGCTACCACTGCTTTATACATGCAATCTGATTGCATAGCGGAGCATCAGTCATGCTCCCAGCTCACCTATGGATTTTTGTACTGCATGTCAGGTGGGAATACCTAGTTTTTGGCTCCTACTGGAATTTATCAGGAGTACATGACTGAGCAGGTAAGCAACAACAGCATATAAAAACTCTGTATATGCATACGGCGGCAATACAGGCACAAGAAGTCGCTTACATTTTTGGACTCATTAAACTCTGATGCATTTCCTGTCCCGATAGATCAAAGCGCAGATCCAGTCATAATAAAAAACAGAAGGAGATATATTTATCCAATTATAGTTACCTTACAATCATTACGATTATCTAAGACCTTGTATTGCTTTACTATAGAAATGGCTATTTTAAATGCAATTGTCAAAAAAAAAAAATCAGAGTTAGCAAGGATATACTTTTTTTACTTCTCTCCATTGAGTGTCCTGTTGAAAACATGTGATTGTATTTACCTTAAAAATTACTATAACATGAGAATTTAAAAGTCTACATGCTCCTGACAACTTGGCAATATTCTCTAAAGCACCTGTGTCAATTTTCAGATGTTCTGCATACCCTCAAACCATGACAGAAGCAATTGCTTTTCAAAAATATGCTTACATCCAATATTTGGACACTGTAAAATACACTTCAGCTTTGTTTTTTTCACTTTTGCTTTTCTCCTTGACTGGAATTTTAGTTCTTAAAATAAAATGAAAGTGAACCTTAAACTGGTTTTGTTATAAAGTTGTTTGTATTTTAACATAAATCTGAAAATATAATACCATTCATTGCTTTGGAATTTCTTTAGTTAATTTGGCTTCATTGCCACATTGCTACCACTAGCCAAGCCACTGTCTTGAACACTACTTATTTGAAAGTGACAGCTTACTCTGATAACTAGGATGATTTGATACACAAAAATTCAACTTCTCCAATATAGCAATCCAACAAAAAACTATGTATATTTTTTCCTACTATCAATCTTGGCTGTATTAGCTCACTAGAACTAATCATAGCTGTCAAGTTGCTTTTCAAGGTTGCCCCTAAGGCCTGTGGGTTGTATCCTTACAACACAAAGTGACTCTGTTATCAAATGGACCTAACTGTGATATATGTTTTAGTTTTCAGTTAATGCTCAGTAACTTTTCACAGCAGTGGTGTGGTTGATTATCAGATGTAAATGTACAAATGGTATTTTGTAAGTGTAATTAGAAAAAGCCACACTCTTCGATTTTTGTTTCTAAGTTTTCTCTGGATGCCCTGGCCTCCCATAGAGCATCTAAAACGTTAAATGATTAGTGCACATAAGAACGACAGCAATACATTCACCACTGAGTTTTGTTCCAAAACTACAATTAATTTGGAACATTTTTTAAAGATATATAAACCATTGCCACAAGCTGTCCCAAGTAAATACGATGCACATACTTTCTGTACTACCGAGAACATAACTTGCATTGGGCTGTGTTGATTAAACACTGGCATTAACTTCCCTGGAAGTTCACTCAGGAGCCCTGGCAAGGCTGACAGGAGGGCTGCAATCTACCCGGAGGACACGCTGTAAGCTCAACGTCTGCTCAGGGTAACTGATGGAGGGTTTGTTAAACTGAACCGGGACAGCCAGGGCGAGGTGTCCGCTCATCGCGGAACCCACCTAAGACACCTCTACGTCCCACCGAGTACCGGCTGGGAGAGGCGGCGGAGGATGTCGCAAGGAGGAGCAGGCCGCCTACGGCTAGCCGATCCCTAACACCGCTCGCCCAGCCCGGCCCAGCCTGGCCGGGCTCGGCCCCGCCAGGCACCTCCCGGGCGTCCGCCGGGGGGCTTGCAGACCACCGCCCCGCCCGGGCACACGGCCAAACCCAGGCACCCACCGGCCGCCGCTGTCGTCCCCCCGCGCACCTCGTACTCGCGGATGTTGTTGGAGGTGACGAAGATGCCGATGCCGATGGGGATGAAGATGAGGCCGATGATGAAGAATGCCGGCAGCACCGTGCCCGCCGTCAGGATGGGCTGCCAGGCCGGCAGCCGCTGCTGCTTGAAGGCCGTGTTATCGGGCTTACGGGTCTTCACGGCCCCGCCGCCGCCGCCCACCGCCCCGCCGCTCGGCACCCCGACGCCGCCCGAGGGGTGCCCGTCCGCCTCCTCCTTCGCGCTGTAGTTCACCGCCATGGCGCCGCCCCGACCCGCCGCCCAGCACCGCGCGCTGCCACCGGCGCCGCCGGCGACACCAACAACCCCGCGTCACCGGCCCCCCGCCCGGCACGTGACCGGAGGCCACCGCGCCTGCGCGTTCGGCCGCGGCAGAAGGGAGACGGCTTGCGCGCGGCTGACGACGCGTCCCCCGGCCACGCCCCACCTTTCCCGGTGGCGAGAGGATGGCCGCGTCGACCCTGCGCATGGAGAAAATCGTAGCGGAGCCGAACTGCGCCTGCGCGGCTGTCGCCTTTCCGCCGACCCGAGGCGGGGGGGAATGGGGTCAGAAGGCGCATGCGCAGTGGTGCTGGGCGCGCTACCGGGCGGAAGGTGAGCGGAGGTGCTTCGCGGCGCCCCCGGGTAGTGTAAGGTACTGCGTCACTCTCCACCTCCCTCGCCCTCTTCCGGCGGCGCAGGGCTTGGTGAGGCAGTTGCGCCTCAGCTGGCCCACAGGCCCCTTTCCGAGGGGCTGGCCTGGCCATGCCTGCCCCCGGGAGGGGCCCTGCCGCCCTCTGGTCTCCCTGTGCCGCCGGGCCGGGCCAGCCCAGCCCAGCCCAACCCGGCCGGCGGCGGCGGTCAACGCTGAGCGGAGAAGCCCCGGGCTTACAGTCTTGTCACCCCCACTCAGTGCTTCAGGAGGAGCCCCCCCCTCCTCTTCCCACTGCATCCGAAGAGGGTTGCTGGGGAAAGGCAGCGTCCACTGGATCGAAAATTGGAGACGTTAACTTAAGCGTACTGCTCTCACAAATGGGGGCCGCGTCAGTGCCGCGGCAGAGCTGTAATAGTACAGCCCTAAGTTACAAGAGCTTATCGTAATGAAGCCGTGCATACTAGCCACCACTTTTGGGAGTTGTCTTGCATTATATTCCTGCTTCGTTGTCAGGAGGTGTGCGAGGGAATCGGAGTGCACTGAATGCGGATACGGATGTTGCTGCCAGGGTGGTTACTTTTTATTTCCCTTAGGAGCTAATGTGGCTTCAATTCATTAAATAGCCACCTTGTGGAACGCAGTGGGGGGGTATGTACTTGTATCCCAGAATACCTGCTTTATCAGGCATTGCTCAAGCCAATGCGACATCGGAGGTCCATATTTCTCACTTTATTGGCACTTCTACAGTCAAGTTTGTTTTGTGAGGATGGTGTAGTCCTTACTATATAGAGAGAGTAGCCAAAATCCACTTTCAGCAAGTATTTGTGTATTTACTTGATTTTTAGGAAAAATATAATTAAAACTACTTACTTAAATAATTGTATATGCATGTAATCCAGTCTTAAGACTTTTTATCTGCCTGTGGAACAGTTTCCGTAAAAAAAAAGCCTTTTCGTTCTCGGAAGAGTCGATGTTATCAACAAAGACCACGAGGGGGAGTAAATGACTTCTGCAAATGCGGTCTCTCTGTGGAGACTCAAAAGACATCTCTTCATAGCGTAGGAAATTTGGACACTTAAGCATCTAAAATACGAGGATGAATTTGTTGCCTAAATATTTAGGGTTCAAAAATTAGTCGTATCCCTTGTGGCATCTGTGCTAAAGTTATATGTCATTCCTGATTCATCCTTTCTATTATCTTACGGGCCCTACTTTATGCTGTCATTTCCCCTAGCTAAGCTCCTCATCCCTATTATCACCCTTTATTATCTTTTGATTTCAGTTACCAGCTTCAGCTGTAGTAACTTTTACTGCCGCAGCCTCACAGAAAATCCAGTGAGGTGCAACCTGAGATCCCAATGGAACAACAACACTGCTTGTTAAACCTGTGCGGTGAGATGGCAAGAAATCTCTCTGGCAGCAGGATAACCGAAGGGCAGTATTGGGAAGCTGGGAATCTCATGCTGCCAGGTGTGAGAGGACTGGCAAGCAAGGGCACATTAAATTTGTGGGGGAATCTGTTCTGCAGTGGTTAAACTGGGCACAGGCTCTGCCAGCTGTCTGGGGAAGAGCCACAGTGGTGATGCTGTGGGCCACAGTGATGGATCGCTGATGTAGTGCTATCATTGGTGTGAAATGGGCAGAAGAACAGTGGGGCACTTCCTAGAGGATCTCACAGAGAGGCCCTCAATCAAGCAAACACAGGTTGATGTGAACGTTTTCCATCAAAAGTTTCAAAATGACCTCCTGGGAAGGTACTTCACCCAGGGGCCGGACTAAATCCAGTCCAGGAAAACCTCAAATGATGACCAATGGAGATGGGAAGAGCCCCAGAACTTCTTATGTGCTGGTCTGCTTCATTTGTATCGAATGACGTGCTGATACAGCCATAGCCGCAAAAGCCCAGAACAAATCTGGGAAATGTGGAAAAAAGGAGAGAGCAGGACAATGTCCTTCTTTCCACCCCAGCAGAATCAGCTGCTGTCTGATTCTGAGATGGACAAATTTAACAAGGTGTGGTATGGTAGCATAACTGGATGCAATCACAGTGTATATCTTACTTCCATTCTTTAGCGAAATAAAGAATATCAGCATAAATATTTCAATATACTGGCTTTACTTTTTCACTGGTAAGCTGAGGTCTTTGGTGGATATTATTCCACAGTTTTACACTAAGGCAAATTCATTTATATCCAGGCAAGTACAACCAACAAATTTCACGTTCATGGAATTTTACAATGAGGTGCTGTCCGACATAGTGCACCTCACATTGGTTTGTGTGCAGTTATAAGACAAATGGGTACAGAAAAAAAAAAGAAAAATACCTATAAAAATATCCATTTATAACGTTCCTTTTTAATATGTGGAATGACAAGCTGATTTATTAGGCACTGACTTAGCAATGAGTGATACACAGACATCTTACATAGTCAAGGCCTCAGTGTGTTACATTTATTAACCTTTAAGGCAAGGAAGGAGCAAATCATGTCAGACTACCTAAGCATAACTGCTAAAATTACAAAATTTTAATCTGAATACTGAAGTCTGATTTCAGGGGTATAAAATAAGCCTTAAATTTGTACAAAAATGAATGTATTGTAGTTAATCTAAAAGACCACCAGTTGGCATTTACTTTTTAATTCAATTCTGTTAAGCCCCCAAAATGGTCATCCTCGGGCACCTATCCTGTCACATTGTCCACTTATAAGAAAGATGTAAATAATTAATACTTTTCAAAACAAATTCTAAAGAAATAAAACCTTATGCTGTTAAAACCACTAATATTTAGAACAGGCAAGGTGAATAAAATGCACTAACTGCCAAATAGATTATTTCAGGAAGCAAAACTACATAACTGACTTATAGAATTAAATATGAAGTTTTCAACTTAAATGCTGCTGTTCAGAAGAAGAGATAAAACCCAGCGATTCCCAGTAGGAGGTGGAACATTCAGGGCAGTAACCTCCATTTGATGCCTTGTTATCTATATTAGAGATGGTTCTACAAAACAGGCAGTTTTGTCTCCTCTTTGGTCCAATTATGTTCCACGATGAGGCAAAAGGAAGACTCACTGGCTGTACAGTTTTTCTCTAGAAATAAAAGTATTTGAGATTTTTTTGATAGATTGTAATGTTATATTTTATCACCTATAATTATACTAACATGGGTCTTTCAATCCTCTTTAAGTAAGAGATGTTTAAAAGTGTGCCTTTCACTGGTTTTCAGTTGTTCAAAAGCTACGGATCTCTATAGCCCAAGATAGCCTGTACCATGTCTTCATCTGAAAGCACTTCCTAATTACTTCCTTTAAAACAACACCACTTGTAGAATTTAATCACCTCTTTAGACTATATTAATAGATTTCTTCCTGAGTGTCCCCAAAATATAGGCTAATTATGTGGCTATTGCAGTTACTGTAGTTACTTGTTTTAGATTCAAATCTAAATTAAGTAATGTAAAAAATTGACCAGGAACATAAATGCATTGAAGATGAAATACACGTGTCAAAGCACTCTTTGCACACGTGAGTTTTACCCTCCAGGCATTTCTGTGAAATACTGTACCTGCTTGCCGGGTGTCAGGTCAGAATTTATTATTCTACCTGCATAAACCATTATCAGCGATGAAATAGTGTATATCACCATGGATCTTTTATAACCAGTGTTAACAGTCTTCTACTCCAAAATGCTGCTGTTCATCGAAAATATTTTAAATTATTTCAGATACACCACAACTGTATTTATGCTTTAAACACACCTTTATTTTTTTAAAGCTTAAAAACTTAATGTATTTGCAAAACCATAAATGTTTATGTATTTGTTTAGAAATTATAAAACAAAAGAGGACAATGTATACATACACTCATACTGAATCAGCTTTATATTAAAATCTAGACAAGGAAAAATATTTTCTACTTTGGTTGGGACCTTTTAAATCTAAACTCAACTTCAGAATAAGATTTTACTTATATCTTACTCATACTTAAAAGCTGAAGTTTACTTCTGGCATGTCACGGTCACTTTCAAATAGCCAGCAATTTCATTCCAGATGAGCTCAATGTAGTTCTTAACATGGATAGGTTTCGATTCCTAAGTAATGCTTGGAAAATAGAAGATCTGGGTCATTACAATGTTCATTCTACTGCGCAGTAAATTGAAATGTGGCACACACTAAACCTTATTCTCCTCTGATGTATTATTCTCTGAAAGCTGGAATTCTTCTTGACTCACTATAAAATATGATCTACAGACACAGCTATGTTACTGGCATACATTGTCTGCCGTAAGAAAAAAAAACAACTTAAAAAACTTGGTGTACCAGCTGAAGTATAAGACATGCCAACAAAATGAGTCTTTTGCAAGGATAAGCAGCATTTATTTTGATTACTCGGTATAGCTCTATTAGCAAGCACTTTACAATGCTGATCAACTCCAAGAAAGTTTATACAGGTCCCAGAATACCCTGCCTCTTTACGATGTCAGCATTTGCTGCAGAACTCCTATCTAGAAGAAAAAAAACCAGCTCCCATGGCTGGCAAGCAAACTAAACCATGAAGATCAAATTGACTACATAGCAGTGCGTTGTTAGAGCTTCAAAAATCAACTGGCCTACTCATCTCCATGGGACACTGAGTTAATGCACTCTTTCTGGCATCCCACAGCGTATCTCCTGCAAGCAACACTGTTTTCCCTTCCAAGAAATAGTTTCTCCCAGTAGCTTCTGCAATTAAAAAATCTGCAGTATTTCAAATATGTGTCAATGACTTAGATTAAAAATAATTCATTATGAAATGTGTAAGAAAAAAAGACCCTGCCTGGGTTGTATCCAGCTTTATACATAATTCATCCGAAAATCATTTTAAGTATAGCTGCCACAGAACTCTCTGGATGCTATTTGAAAAGCTACAGCCGTAAGTGTAAAATACGCCCTTCAGCGTATGGCAGAGTGCATGGTGTCTCATTTATAGAGTCCTGTTAGTCCTGGACTAAATATTCTGATCGTACCAGTCAGACACCTCTGCCAGTGCAGTGAAAGTGCAAGGTCAGAAACCATTAGGTCGTTAAGGACTTGGTGATAGATCCCGCTCTGTTAGGATTTAACACCTAAATCACTTTTACTATGTACATCACTCTGATACCGCGGTGAAAGACCAGTCAGAAAAAGTCGCTTGCAAAGGCATACGTTCTGTCCCTATAAACAAATACATATGTGAGTGCTGTCAACCTTAAGAAACTGAAGTTAAAATTCAAACACTTGATTACATTTGCATAGTTGTGAAAATTTATTTGTTACAGTGTAACGAAAAATCAACTTTTTTTGGTACAGGCAGAAGTAAAAAGGTACATTATATAGAAAAAAATCACAGCTTTAAAAACTGGCTTATGTTGTTTAAAATGAGTAAATCTGGTTGTATTTCAAGGCATTGGACTTTAATACTTAAATTTATGCCAAACCATCACACAGTGCAAGAAATATTCTGCAATAGTATAAATTCCATACAGCAGTCTTCAGAGCATTTAGTCTCACAGAATCTCACGGTGGCAAAAAAAATGTGCTGAATATTTTTCCATTTAAACACAAAACATCGTTGAAGTTAAATTTTTCTTTCTTTACATACTCTCTATTACAAAAATATCAAATTGCGAATTTGACAGTGTATTCTACAAATAAATGCACCATGGACAACAAGAATTGCAACTTTGGGACAGTTACTTTACAAAGTGTATTATAAAAATAAATTATATGGCAAACATCAAACAAAATCAAGCATGTGCCTTAGCCTTTGCAAATAAAAGTGAAATTCAGTTGGCAGAAAGACTGCTTCTCTCTCTGGCTATGTACTTTCAAAATATCAGCAAGGCCCTTCATTCTTAAAGCTCTACCAAGAGAAGATACATAAAATCTAATGGAAGCAATAAATACTTCCACGAATAATCAGTAGCACAAGTGACCCTGGTGTTGATGGTAGAGAGCTTCTACAGTGATCCATCCAACTGGCGAGGAGGGTAGTGCACACAGAGAGCGTGTAGTGGGGGTGGTAACTCATCTAGAGTTCATGCGTAACTGGTGAATGATGACGCTTTCTAAAAGACAAGATAGCAAAACATTTGGTTTTATGAAACTGCAAATGAATTACAAGTTACTTTAAAGAAGAACGATTACAATGGCAGTGCAAAGCATTTTTCTTCTAGAAATGTCTCGCAGGCTTGCTCTCACATCATGGGTTGATAAAAATTGTCCTGGCCAATGCTACAAAGGGAAACTGAATTAGTACCAGGCTATGACTCAGGAGCCCTTGGCTTCCACTTCAATGTCAAGACCATCACTCGGTTGTCCACAGGGAAAAAGAATAATACAGTTGAATGGATTAAACCACAGGAACACCAAGGTCCCAGTCCCACACCCGAATCAGGTAGAGGAAGACTTGGAGTTGGGTCTTTTGTATCCTGTCCGAACAAATCCATCATAAACCTGCTGGCAATTCTGAAAGGGGGATGAGGAAGAGGTATGAGGTCAATTCTCATTTTTAGTTGAAATTTGGCATAGAAACCTATGCTGGTTTTATTCTGCAAGTCTGCTTGAATTTTGCTACTGACTTAAACGGGGAAAAATTTCAGCCACAGCATGCAAAACTAGGTGTTGGCGTTGTCTTTGAAAGGCTGGGTTTAACTTTTTGTGTTTTAACATAGGAAATCCCTGATCTGATTAATCTCTGGGCTTTCCTGAAATACTAATGACGTGGTCTTCTGTTCTTCTATCTAAATGTCACTGCTCTTACAGGCAACTTTCTTAAACTTAAGAATTCAGCTATTAATGATGTTTTTCTCTGAAAATGTATATTTTATGCATTTCAAATAATGTAACTCTACCAATGCTAACTAGAAACATATAATAATACATTTTCAGAAACATTCATTTTCTTAATTGAAATTATTTGTCTTCTTTCTTAAGATTCCTTCCTCTCTTAATAGTCTGAAAAATTTTCAGAATTTACACGACCCAAGAAATGACGCTAGTCATGTATCTATTCCCTTTTACATTTTTACTGACTTCTGCCTTTGTCTGCTTCCTAACTCATCTTTTCAAGATGCTTGATTAAGTTACATTTTAAGAGGAAAGAAAATCAAAATGTTTTCCATGTACTCTTAGTGTGGGAACTTTGCCACTAGATGGCAGATTCCAGTGATGCTTCTTGTACATGGTGAATCAGAAAAGCAGGGCTAAGGCAAGGTTCAAGAACGTATGTTAAGGCAAATGAAATAACAGAATTTTCCAAATAGAAAGTATTTCTTTTTCATATAATTTATCAATCAAAAATTATTTTCAACAAGGTATGCATACCAGTTCTACCAAATTTGAGCAATGAATGTGAAAGAACCACTAACTACAGTAAGATTTTACCTTACAACTGGTGGTGTTCTCTAACTTCAAGCTCTTGTGGAATATGATGTAAAACGCTGCATTTACTTAATATCAGATTGTAACCTCAGGCAAACTCTCCCGTTAACTTCAATGGGAGTCACATGAACACTATATGAAACATTTTTTTTCTTAATATTCACTATGCATATCATATATTATTATGCAGTTTAGATTAAAAGTCCTAAAAACTAAATGACTAGCAGAAAAATGTCATGCTCCTTGTAAAGGCTCAGTCACTGAATGAACTGCAAAAAAATGAATCAGTCTTCCTCCTACAGACCAAATACAGCAATTATGCAGAAAAGAGTAGGAGAAATAATTAAAAAATCAAATAATTTCCACTTCTACTATTCATTTGTTCATTAATTTCTCACACACGTAGATATGCTCTTAGTTTGTCTATCAGTTTTTTGTATTTGAAATGCTTATATATATATAGATAGATATTATACTTACGCACACATATATACACACACACTAGTTACTAAAAGAGGTGTCTGAGCAGTTATTGAACTAAAATTATAGTAGGGCAGGTTTTGTTAGAGTTCTGTTGGACCACCCTCTATAGGAATATGATTGTATCTGTAGAAAATGATTAAATAATTTTTTCTAGGGTTATAGATCAAGGAGCTATGTATTCACTTAAAACAATTTATTTTAATGACAGGAAAAGAAAACAAAATTAATGTAAAACTCCTAATTCTGCTTTTAGTCCCTCTGATGTAAATCGGAACTTCTCCAGAAAACACATTAACAGCTGGACTATGAAAAATATCCATTCATATAATGAAGCACATCCACTGACATTTTAACATACAAAGTTTAATTACGTCTTACAATATATACAAACAGGTAACACCAGATAATACAAAAATGTATGTACCACAGACAACGCACACCCAAGCAACGGAAGAGAATCATACATCAGTATTTCTAGTTTTCGAATCCGGTTGAAGGGAGTTTGTAACGTGAAGAGCCGTTCACACCTGCGTGATTCATACCTGGCTCAGAGCTGACAGCCCTGCATCTGAGAGTAGTTAACCCTGATTGCATCGTCCAAAAAGCCAAGTAAGAGCAGTGTGTAGGGAGTCAGATTCAAAGTGAAGTTAACATCTGTAGTGAGAAGTGTTGCGTACAGTTTTGCCTGAGAAAAAGCTCAGGCAAAATTAGGGGAAAGAGGGTAACTCACACTGATGTAGGGGAGAAAAACATTCCCCTAAAAAAAACAAGTTCGAAAGATGAGCTCACAGAAACTCCTGCCAGCGAACTACAGGTTTCAAAGTGACTCAATGAAATCAGCCACTGATGTGTGATGGGAACATATAATTGGTCTGAAAATTGGCCTCACTGTTGCAATTTATGCCCAGCACCTGAAACCCAGCAGGACAATAGCTTGCTCTATTTAAAGACACGCTCTTCCACTTCTGATCAGAATCACTGAAAATTCATGTAAATATTGGGCATGTGTTAGAACATGTGTAGCGTATTTCAGGCACTAACATATGACTTGGCATCCAATTGGCATGAATCAACATATTAATGTGACTTTAGAGATTACTCACATGATGCTAATTACTATGGGCTGTAAGTGGTTTGAGGTTTAAATATGGTAACACGCACACTCTATGGGCATATTCAGAAAAATCACAAACTGTTACTTGTTTTTTTTAAAAATCACACTAATGGGTGTCACAAAAGGAAAAAACGGTGGGCAAAATAAATCAAAATCTCTGGTTTTCTTCTATTATTTACTTAGCGTGTTTACCGATCCGAGAGAATCCCCCAGGCATTAGGGCTGAAGTTCTGTGCTCCCTCATTTTCAGTCACACTTACTCAAGTGTATTGCTCTGCTAATGACTACATTAGCAATACTCATATGTAACAGTAATTCAGGTGATGGGATCTAATCTAGAGAACACAGTGGAAAACTTATTAGAAACTAGATTTAAAATCACAGAGATCATCCAGAGAACTGAGGGTGCACTTCCTCAATCCATGTGTGCTGCTCATGAATGGGTTGGCCCTTTCCTTGCTCTTCCACCTCTCCATCTTACTGCTGTCCCAGTCCATGAGTTCCCACTGCTGGGCTTGAGTTATCATGACTGCTTGAGTTATCATGGCTGACAGAGTCAGCCAGAACAGGGCACCTCTCCAGCTGATGTTGAATCCTACCAAAAATACAAAGATCGGCTCTCAGTCAGCTCAGGTCTTTATCTATCATTATTACTGTTGAGTTGAGTGCATTTTGCTACTGCAACTGTTCCAGTTCATTAAAAAAAAAAAAAAAATCAATACAGAGAAAAAGGTAAGAGAGAGAAAGCACAAATATGCATCATTCTAGATGATCGCCTGGGCAGAGGAAGGCTTGGCATCTGCATTGTAATCCAGTAATGTAGAATACACAAGAAGCCCTGTAAATAAAGGTCCTAATACTTTCCTATGGATTGGTGCCTCAAAGTTTGATTCTTTGGTGCCTAGTAAAATCTGAGGTCTGAACAAAGCTTGTCCTTGTGGTATTTCTGACATCACACTCTGGTGTTCATTCTTTGATGTTGTAGTGAAGGTGAGCTCATGCTACATTCTTCCACGCAGTGGGGCACTGCTAAGGTCTTGCTCCTCTCCTCTGTCACCCTTTTCATTAAACTGGAAGAACTTCGTATTCTGGAGACCCCTATTGCTTTGTTGGATTTGGTTGAAATTGGTTGATGTGTTCTATGTTATTCATCAACAAAGGACAGATGGAGGGATGGATGAACACAGACACTTCATCTTAAAGCCTTCTTTTCACAAAAGGCAAGGCTCAAAGGCAGCCTTTGGAAGAGGGACCAGAATGCAGGGGGACTCCCTCCTCCTAGTTCAATATCCTGACCACTCAACCACTCCCTTGTTTCTGCTCAGTGAATACTGAAGCCCTCCATGCATAACAGCACAGCCTTTACAGGAGGGAATGAGAATGCCACCTTCTTCCCTCTCAATTGTCTGTCAGTGCCATAGGTGAACCTAGCTGGAGCTGATGTGGGTTTGAGTTTCCTCAGATACTGGCAAGAGAAAGGAGGACCCATGTCCTACCTTGGAAGAAAGGTTTCAATCAAAAGCTTTTTAAAATAAGCAGCACTACCCCTGCATTTGTGTGGTATTAGATCTACTAGGAGGCATTCACGATTCCACAGTCACTTTAAAAGAGCCACTGGTTTTCTACACCTTCCTTCTTTCTTCTTCTGGCCCGACAGCCTGGAACTAAGCTATGTTGAAGCTAGCCTTAATGCTTTTTGCCAGATTCCTTTTAGTTCAGATCCATTCCCCAGTTAAGTTCAAACACTTGTGCCAGCTCGAGGGACAACCACATGAAAGTGAGTACTTTCCTGGCTGGAGGTGACAAAGACAGGACTATGGTTTTTAACCCCAGTGTGGGGTTACATCCTGACTTTTAGTGACCATGAAATTGTGGCTTGACTTAAAGCCCTTTGAGGAAATACAAGAATACCTAGATTATGGATCTCCATTAGGTTCAGAGGCTGCAGTGCTAGTTAAGTCATAACTGAAAAACTGACTAGACAAGTGCAGTGGAAGAACTTCAGGAAAATCTTCAGGATGCCTCTGAGGCCAAGGCACTGTCTTTAGACTTGGTTGTCTAAACCGCCTTCTGGAGCTGACCTATTGAATGGAGAATCTTACTGTCGTCACTCAACACTACCATCTTCAGATTCAGAGGAAATTCCTATCTAATACAGACAGTTACGCATCAACTTTTAAGGCTTATGAACGATAGGCTTTCTTTTTTCTTCATCTTACCCTTCCACCTTTAAGAAATAAGAATCTCAGGTCAATTAAAACAGTTGTTAAAAATGATGAGTATAGCTAAATACCTATGTTTAGTTAACAGTTAAACCAGTTGCCTGATTCCACGCCTGATTCTTTGGGCTTCTGCTATGGAGTAAAAGTTCCTTTCTGTTGTGCTGCCCCTGGAAAAAAAACAGGAACTGGGTCTGATCTGTGGAGCCTGCCTCATGAAATCCTACTGACTCTACAAGAGTAATCTCGAGCTTGTGCCCACAGTTCAGGTTCAGTCGTGCTAATCTGTGTGTCCTGGACTTCAGGTACTGTAAGGCTGTCTTGTTTCTTCATGTGAATTAGTTTCTTAGATCTTGAGCAAAACAAACAAATTTTTCAACCACAGCACACACAGAATATTGCCTTGGGTATAGGAACAGTTAACTAAGGAACTAAGTTTCTTTGAAACAAGGATCTGAAAAGGAGGCTTAATGCAGCTGTAGTTCATCACTGTATCAAGCCACATTAGCCTGGGGCTCATGTTTGCAATATTATTTAAACGACTGTTTTGACCTTAAGACTTGCTTCAGTGCCAGTGTTTACAGTCAATATCCAGCAAAAAGCTCTTAATAGTGTGTTTTCTTCAAACATCTGCTAAAAAGCCTATGTTACAATAAGAACAGTAAGATCTCAGCAACAATTTATTGACAAATTGAGGCTTTTAAGTGATACCAATTAGTTGGAGGATCTGATGTATTTCTGGCATAGTAACTCACATTGCTTGCTAATCCCAGTTTCCAAGTTTTATCTGAAATACTGGGAATTGAGTGGTATGAAAAATGCTACTAATATGAATCTGATTTTCAGATGTCCTAAGAACCAGAACCTTAAAAAATTAACAGGTATTGCAGGTGCTACACCTGTAAAAATTGAAACCTACTTCTCTTCTGGTGTGGCAGCAGCTTTTATACCACAGACAAAATGCCCTTCATGTGAATAATAAAATGCCAGCTTTACGCTGGGTTAGTGGCCATATCTGGATCTTAAGTTGGAGAGCAATGCAAAGTCCAAACTGAAGACTAAACATTGCTTGGACTGAATATAATTTTGCTGACCTCCTCTGGCAGAATCTTCCATCAAATCTCTTCTCCCAGAGAGAAAGCCATTTAATATTTCACCCACTGGTGCATTTTCTTTTCTGTAAATTTTATTTATTATTTATTGGTGGTCTTCTTGCCTTGCCTTCTGAAAGCTATTCCTAACCACTGGGTCCTTTACAGCTTACTGTGGTAGTTGAGGTACTACAGGAACTTTAAAACCATCAGTTATCAGTCTGCTCGGCTCCGTTTCTTTTGGTTGTGACCTTCTTCTGTGGAAATTGATCACTTAATGGAAATGCCCTTTAATAACTTTACTGTTATTAAAAAACAATCATAACAATCATTGGCATCCACACCATTTCCATGCTTGAACAATTCCTTAAAACATGCTTAAAAATGCAAACATAAATGAGGAAATCACAAAGAGGGAAGGAAAAATGATGAATCGCCATGGTATTGTGAGACTGTCTGTATTTAAGACAAAATATTTCAAACAACTGAGAATTGAGAGTAACTTCCATGCCAAACCCTATCTCTTCCACTGTCTGAACCTGAGCTGTGCCTTTAGATAGCAATTTCTGCCTGCAGCAGTCTGTGCTGACTTCGCCTCTAAGACATAAGGATGCTTGGCAACTAAGGTTTAAATATAGTTCATCCAACCAGGAAAACTGAAAACCTAGTGAAATCAATGGAGTGACTTGCTACATAGCCTTTAGTGGTCTTGGGAGCAGGCACAAATGGACTGTATTGATTTTAGCCAGATTGATGTTTCTCAAGCCTTTTCTAAAGACTAAACACTTTTTGGCTCACTTGCCTTCATCTGACCCCTGAGCCGGCAGTAACCCAGTGTGTGTGTAAGTCAGGGACCCGGCTACCCTTGTAACTATCGTCTACAAGCCTTAACCCCCTTTGTAATAAACAAGCTGCTGCTTACTACCACTGCTGTCTAACAGTGTGCAACCTCCCCACCACCTTGAATTTTGTAACCGCCTTGAGAAAGCAGCTCAGCACCGAGAACGCTGATTTGGACGGGCGACTCCCGGAGAGAAGGCTGGTGGCACGGTGGCCGTCCTTTCTCTCTTCCCCTCCCTCCCGCACCCGAGGTACTAGGTTCCATTAAAACAGGACCTCAAGTGCGCTGTCTCCTGGCGTTGCTTCCCTAGGCAACATCGCATCTCAAAAAATGTGATCACAGGCAGCAAGGAAAGTGCCCCATGCAGTAGCAAAGGTGGAAAGTGATCCGTTACGGTGGAAGACAATGTAGTAGAAGTAACCAAACTTCCTTCAATCTATTAAAAAGTGACTAAATCTATCATTAAGAAATCCTGGGCTAGATTAATAACCTAGTGCAGTTGGCCCATTGTTGCTTCCTAGGCTGAAAATCTTCCTGGCGTACAACTGCCTTTTTCATGGCTTTTCTTTTTTTCTTCACTTCAGTAAGAAAACAAAAGGATGTTGTTACTTAAGTAGTCAGTGCACACGCTATTAGTTTGTTGTTAAGTGACAGCTGCAGGGCTCCATTAGTACAGGCAAACGTGAGCAACTACACAGACAGGGGCTGACTTCCACGGTAGCAGTAAAACCTGCGGAACATACCCCCTGAGCCACCGCCATCAGCCCTGACCCCCGCCCAGGGAGGCAGAGCTGCTGGCTGAAGATTTCTTCAGTTCTATTTTCATAGACTGAGTCTCGGCACGAGGCTCGAATTTTGTCACATTTCCTGCTCCTGGGGCTGCCACTACTGGCTTTCCTGCTTTCATACCTTTTGACACAGGAATGCGGGTGGGTGCAGGTCTCGGGGATGACCCATCCTGTCCTGTCTGCGAAAGAGAGAGACAGAGAGAAATTACGTGAACGGGGGACTTTTTCTTCTCATACATGCTCATGTTATACTTTTCATTGGTTCTTCATTTACCTCTCGAGCAACAATGTCCCCAGTCATGCCTATTAGCAAATTAATGTCTGCGTTTGGAACCTAGCCGTAGCACATACTGCTAGCGTAGGGCCAAAGGTAGTCGGGATCAAACGAGTTTCCCAGAGCTGAAAAACTGAAAAAAAGAGCTGAGGTCCAGTGTTTTGGATCAAGATGTCACAGGGATGGGAATCCCTGCAAAACTCCGATTCCACAGCACAACACAGTGCGGGACGGCCTTAGAGGCTACCGAAACGCTGGCTTAGCTGTCCGAGGGGTACAATATTAGCATCTTGCACAGAGAGTAGCAGAGGCCCTCCAAATAGTATAGCCACGTGAGGCTAATGCTGAACCCAGAGTAACGGACATCTTTTCAGAGCAAGATTTCTCAGCAGTATGGCTAAAATTGAACTTTGCTTTCCAAAGTACGCTGAGGCCATGGCTGAGGACACTTATTTCTGCACTGGGAAGTGCAGGGGGCTGGGAGTGAGAGACAGGGCAAAAATTTGGATTTCCTTTTCTTGTGGCTGTGGGAGGAGGGACATGGGAGAGGGCTCTGCCCCTCCAAGCCCCAGCCACAACTTGATGAACTCTGGTGAGGGTGAAGCAGGCAGCCCAGATTTCCAGGGACGCCTCAAGGCGGTGCAGACATGATCATTTTACTATCTCTGCCAGCTCTGCTGCCCTGGACAACAGCCTACCAAGTACACTTATACCCTCAAGTTTGAGAACTTAGAATAAAATTTTAAAAAATTGTCCGAAGTGGTTGAGGACCCAAGCACAGGGCTGGCAGACCCAGCACAGCTCCTACCAGGGATCTATGCCCTTCTGGAGCATTAGCTGGAGGCCAGGCTGGCTATCTATAGCTTTGAAAACAGCAATCAGTACATATGTTTAGACAACTGTGTAAATGCACAAGGAGCATTTGGATAGGACAAAAAGATTCAAAAGGACCAACTGGTATTTTCTATCTCCATTGGCCAGATAATGTTGCACATACTCTGCAAGGCCAAAACTAGAAGCTACCCCTTATTGACCATGACCTAAAGAAAATACTTACAACCATGACAATTCTGAAAGGAAAATGTGTTTTATGTTCTGCAGTGTGCAATATGGACACAAACGTTAACGGTGACAACTTCAGTGTCTCACCTGAATTTCATACGTGACTTTTTTCTGTTCAGATAATGGAGGAAGACCTTGATCTCACAAAAGTGAACACTTTTCATAAGAGCCTGGAATCCTAGCTAGACCCATCTGCTAACTGACTAAATTCTTCAACTTATGACATGCAAGCAAAATAAAACTAAACTGCTGAAATAGATTGGATTAGGGGATCGTGTTGACTGCAACGCGTATTTGCACATTTACTTAAAAATGCTCTTAAAAAATGTTCCACGAAGGAGCATTTTTCTCTCTTGAAGGATTTCCAGCCAGTAGCATCAGCCTTCTGTCTGCATCCTGAGTATTCAAAGGAAAACCATTCCTTAATCTTCTAAGAACAGTTCAAAACCCCATGTGTACACACAAAAAAAAAACACAATTGGAAAACTTGAATGCTGTCTGCCTGGCAGGAAGGAAGCCATTTTCAATAACTAAAAGCAACATTTACAATAGCAGTCTAAAGGCTAATATGGAACTCACATGTAGATGTCAAAACAAGTTAGGCCCATACAATTCTGTAGGACAAAACATGCAAATGCATTCCATCAGCCTTGGAAAGTATGTCAACATCCCAGGGAACCCAAATGACAAACATCTTGTACTCCCTGAAAGAGCTCCACAGTGTGTAAACATGAGGCAATCAAATGAAGTAGCTGGAATCTCAGGCATTTCTTCAGCTTTATTCACATGTAAATTATTAACTAAGGATTTGGGCGCTTTCAAGTTACTCATTTCAAGCCTAAATCACTCAAAAGCACTTTGAAAAGAACTCTAACTTGCTTTAAATTTCTTAGTTGCCTTCCTTACGGCATACTAACATGTTTATCATATGGAAGCTAATGCCCGCTTCACACGCAGCTGCAAAAGCATTTTGTGTTTGCCGAGTGAAATGGCACAAAGGTGGCTCTTCAGCAAGCAGTCCCCTTTGGCGAGAGTGACGGGGTAAGCAAGGAGGGGACACGCTCCGGTACGCGCCTGTAAGTGCCTGTGGCAGAGAACCCACACGACTGTTTGTCTCTTGGTCATGTCTTCCAAGAACCAAGCTCTATGCAATTCCCTCCAGCCCTGCTTGTCTGTAGGCTGCTGTCTTCTGGTTGATGCAGGAACATGGCTCCAACCAGAAACCCAACTCTTAGGCAGCCAGCATGGAGCACCCGACACGGCCCCGTGGGACGCGGAGTGATGCTGGCTGGCCCTGAACGGGCAGTACGTGGTGCTGGAACAGGACAGGGGCCAGAGCGAGGTTAGGAAATACGTTACTGTGATATTGTGATATATGAGAGTGAGATAAATACGTGCAGCCGCTAAGCTGGTTAGGTCGGTAATCAGCGCTCGCTGCAGACGCTGAGGTTGCAGTAAGGTGGGACAGTCCCATCAAAGGAAGAAAAGCAATTTGAATGTACAGAACATTTGGCATGTTTTAGTAGCTTATAACGGATCCTGCTTAGTGCATTTTACTGACACACACACAGAGTGCTTTCATGCACACCTTTACTTCTGGAATACTTTCATAACAAAGGTGCTTTTTCAGCATTTGTTCTCGATCAGATCAGGGACTAGCTTGCCCTGGACAGAAACGGTTCAGTGCAGTGGTTGAGACAGGTAGCTAGTGCAATTTGAGATGCCTTGGGCTCCTCAAACTATCTGCACAAGGCTGGGAGATAAGACAGAGGACCCAAGGAGACCTGCAGCCTCTGATAAAGCAGCTGGAAGTTAGGTAAGCTACTTGACAGCACTTAAAATGACACTAAAGAAGTATGTTTAGGCAATTGCATCCTGAAAAGGTGGGACTTGAGATCTAGTCAATACAGCCAGTGGAACCCGGTGGGCAATTCAGCTCATGCTGAAGCTAGCAGCATCTCAGCCTAATCGCTCTCCAGTCTCCACCCAGCCAGCGTACAGGGCTCAGTGCTGACAAGGGACTGATGACTAGGGACTGACTCAGTTGCCCGCACTGAGACATCTTGTGCCATCTGATGGATCCCATCAGTTTCCGCTGCAGAAAGGTACAGGTGCCTCACGCACCCATCTCAGCCGCCATAGGGCGTGCAGATGGCACCATGCATCTCTATACGGGCAAGTGAGCTGACCCCTGGTTGTCCAGCAATGCTAACAGACACTTAGAGCACATATGGCACACCTACAAAGAGCTAAATTTAGGTCCTGATCTCAAAGCAAATGCTGCCCAAACGGAAGTAGCCTTATAGCTGCTTTAACGTGCAGCTCTGGCACCCAGCAGCCTTTCAGCCATGCCTTGCTGCCTCGGTCATAGGACACTCGGCATGGTTGGTGCCGTGCCACTACGCTGGCTCTGCTGCAGCCGGGATTCCCTCCGCTCCCTGCAGATTTGCGTGTCCCTGGATTCACCGTGCACCCTGGCAGCGTAAGCAGCCGGCGCTGGATGTCAGTCTGGTAGGAGGTGGAGAGCACAGGAATGAAGTGATAATAGGACTGACACCCATCCTGGTAGCCAAAGAAAATGCAAATTCACCAGCAATCCCACAGCCAAATGTAAGGCCTAAATCAAAAAAAACAAGATATACGCACCACAGTTGTTTGGGATTTTTTTTTCCCCACAAAGAATATTTGTTTTTATTCTGTGGGTTTTTTAATGTAAACTATATGAACTGTTCTGGGAACAGGGACTTGGGCTAATGTGCTAAGGCAAGACTAATGACCAGGCTAGGGTTTCAGGCTCATTTTGGTCTGCATATCCTCTGGTCTCATAGTCTTGAATTTTTGGTTGTGCTGTAGACCATCTGTAATAAAAAAATTATCTGCTAAGGTGGTCCAGATATTTTCCTGTGAGTGGGTTTGACTCCAGTCGAGCTAAAGAGGACCAAAACCCATTTTTTCCACTTCTATGGTAATTACTTAAATCCATAGGCTATCATATAAAAGGCAGTTACCAGGTTAGGGTTTGGTTCTTTTTTTAATCAAAGTGGCGATGGTTCTGTGTTAAACGCTGAATTCAGTCCAACTGATCTCACAGTCTCCATCACATCAGCACTGGGATCCAGGATGCAGCAAAGCTCTGGCTGTGGAAACCCCTGTGGGATTGGACTACGCTGGGTGGCAGTGGTGGTGTGGCAAGGCCAGCAGCTGCTCAGCTGGCCAGCCCTGGGCTTGTGCAGCAGGCAGAATACAAAATGCCTCCAAAACATTTGGGTCCAGAAAGTTCAGAGGCCAGTGGAGACACAGTCACTGACGGGTGCATTTTTCGTTGATGGTTTTGGTTAAGTGCTCAAAAACTTCCCAAATTCTCCTTCAGGTGCCTGTGTCTTTCTTTGTATCAGGGTCTCATTTTATCGAAATCAAAGCTGTTGCAGACTCACAATAGGACCTGGATCAGGGCAATATAAATCTCTAGCTACTCTAGAGTGTATGTCGGTGTAAATCAACACAACCATAACACCCCTTGATCCATGGGATTCAAAAATCGCGATGATCCATCATGAAATCACAGTCTCTGGTTTTAGACTCACATATGCAGGGAGACACCATAGCTTAGGCTGAACAGGCTGAGAGAGTTGGGGTTTTTCAGCCTGGAGAAGAGAAGGCTCCAGGGAGACCTTATCTGCAGCCTTCCAGTACTTCAAGGGGGCTTAGAAGAAAGACGGGGACAGACTTTTTAGCAGGGCCTGTCAGGATAGGACAAGGAGTAATGGTTTTAAACTGAAGGAGGGTAGATTTAGACTTGATCTAAGGAAGAAATTTTTCACAATGAGGGTGATGAAACCCTTGCACAGGTTGCCCAGAGAGGTGGTAGATGCCCCATCCCTGGAAACATTCCAGGTCAGGTTGGATGAGGCTCTGAGCAACCTGATCTAGTTGAAGATGTCCCTGAGCATTGCAGCCGGGTTGGACTAGATGGCCTTTGAAGGTCCCTTCCAACCCAAACTATTGTATGATTCTACGAACCTTTAAAAGTGCCATGTGTGCACCTTAAAATTAGCTTCAACTGCAGTACTGAACATAACTCCCATAAATTCAGTTTGGAAGAACAGTTAAATGTTTTCAAATATGAAAACAGTAACTGCAAATTTGTTACAGCAACAGATGAGAGCTGGGAACTTTAGGATTATTTTCCCCTTTGTAGTTTGGCACTGCATTAGTACATTGTACAGAGCATCTTGTATGAGGAGAGCTAATATCTTTATTAAAACCAGTGAGCTAAGAAAGCAGTTCTGTATCAGTTTGCCTTCTTTGATTTTATGAACTTAAACACTCAAAATTGTATCAACGTTGGTTTCTCCTAGGGTTACTGAGTAAATGATTACAACTTGTTTTTTCAGACTAGGAGTATTGAAATGTGTTTGTAAAGTAGTCATTTGCAAAACAGATGGTGAATATACAACTTCTATTTTTTTTTCAGGGGGTTAGGGAGGAAAAGGCACATATGGGCTTGTTAGAAGTTCCCTGTTCATCTGACTAGGGACCTTAAAAAACAAAGGAAAGAATAAGATAAAGTAAATCTTCTGGCTGAACTATTTTCCGTACGTTCCAAATCAGGGAGGATGAAGTGAAGAAAGAAGCCACTTTTTAGCCAGATGAAAACAAAACATAAAAGTTTTGTCTGCCACGGTTCAGTGCATCATCACAGTAGAGACAGACAGCTAGTAAAAAGAATGAGAAACTCTTAAAAAATTTTTTCCAAGCTTCTGAGAGACAAAGGAGTTTGTAAATGAATTATTTCAAGACTTTAAAAATTGAACAGTTGCCTCTAGTATGTAGGAAAACACTGTACAGTAAAGTATTTATAGTATATTACACACGTGGGGGGAGAGAGAGCACACACGTGCGATCCCAAATAGATCCGTATGACGAATGCAAGTTTTCTTAAGTCAGGGGGCTCAAATGGGAATGGCAGCATCTCTCCAAAATTGTGGAAGTGTATCTTAAATACACTTTGACATTTCAGCTTGGAAAGAGATGCCTAAAGAGGCATGTTGTAGGGGCCTGCAGACTCCTGAGCGGCACAGACGAATGAACAAGGGATGACTATTCAGTATTTGTCAAGATACAAGAAAGAGGCTGTAACCAATGAAGGTATTGCATAAAAGGTATCAAACAAAAGAACGTTTTTCCCAGAGCCCACGGCCGAATTCACTGCCCCCTGATGTTGTGGAAACAACAGTCTAAATGAGTTCAAAAAGCAATTAGAAGAATAAATAGAAGAAAAGTCCGCCACGGTCTATTAAACACAAAGATGTGGCTACAGGCCCTGGTTCAGAAAGAAATACCCACCTATTGCCAAAAACTGGGAACAGACGCTGAGGGAAACATTGCTCTGTGTTTACCCTCTTAAAATAATCTTCCCCTAAGCATCTGCTACAGGCTCTGTCTAGCTAAACAAGCTTTTGGAGTAATACAGTACTGCTGGTTTTATATTTTGGTTAAATTCTTCTTTCCCAGGGCAATCCAAACTAAAGCAATGCAAAACCATGTCTGATAATAACCTAGGGGGAGGACTATCAATGGATATTGTCCGATATGTTTAAAGACAGAGGTGAGAGGCTGATTTAAGTACAAAAAAGAAGCCAGGGAACCACCACAGAGGCAAAGAGAGAAAGCAAAAAAAAAAGTTAGAGGAAGCACTATTGTAATACAGCACTTATTTATAAGTCGAGAATTTCAGAGGAACTGAAAGAGCCTTACTATTCACTGGCTGAAAGGGGCTTGGAGCTGTAAGCAATGATACTATGTCTGCCTATTTATTCCTTTGGTGTTCAGTATTACAGCAGATATTAATTGAATTGTAACTATAACGGGATTCTACCAAAAAAAACCAGCCTGCATGATCAGACTCTAGCTGAGCCAAAAATCATATGGGCATTTTCAGAAGTCAGAAATTGCACTCACCAAAAATAAAAATACAGTTTCCTACTGTCATCTCCATCATTCTTTGCCCCTGTCTGTCTCTCACTTGCAATTTTACAGGATTGCCATTATGAAAATAACTTTAAAGGAACTTTGCAGGGACTTCCTTTGAAAGTTACTCCTTTGGGAGATAATGCCAAAAGCACACCAGCATCCAACACTGGTACAAATATAACCGAATCAGGCAAATTCTGATTTTATAGTTTGTATCTGGAATAGACGTAGGGAAGTCAAGAGCTTCTCCTCAAAACACCCATTCTTTCCTGTATCTCAAACCCAGACTATGGTTTCCCTTCTCAGCATGAAGACTACATCATGAGACTATGCTGCTTACCACCGATTGTGTTCCTCGCGTGGAAGACGTTGTAACAGGCGTTATAGTGATAGTACTTGTCACCTTGCTTGCTGCAGGTCGCGAGGACAGGTTGTTCCGGGGCGATCGAAGGACGGTACCAGTCACAACTTCTTTCTCTGGAGCTATGTTCACTGGTCTGACTGTTATGACAGGACTCGCACCATCAGGTGCAGCACTGGGAGAGCGTTTAAACTGGGATCCTAAGTGGATGTGGATTTTGTTGTCTTCTGTCGTAATAATGTTGGCGTTGGCATTGTACTTGCGGATTGGAGTCGGGACGGTTTGTTTTTCTGGAGTTACTTTGAAGACAGCCCTTCCCATGGTCATATCTTGTGACTGTGGAGAGACAGAGATTTCTGCCGGTGCTGCAGATGTTGATACTGTCATAATCTGAATGGGCGATGCAGGTCTGTCGGCGAAGGGTGCTCTCCCTCCCTCTGGGGACTTTTCCCTGGAGAATGTTGTTATAGTGACTGGAGACATAGAACGATCTGGGCCCATAGGACTTTCACTGCCTTTCCCTTTTTGGGGCATAACATTTGGAGAGGGAATGATGGTTATTCGTGGCTTCTGATTTCCCAAAGTAGGAATGACAGTGGTACTTGAAAAAAACTCCTCTGAGGTTGGACTGGTTATCTCCAAAGTAGCTGTGCTGTTCTCGTGGTCTGGTGTCACCCGAATATGAAGAGGTTGACCCTGCTTTGGTGAAAGGACAACCTCCCCAGGATGTGCTGGACTACCATGGGTTCGGGCTCCTTTATCAGGAGTTGTCTGAGCCCCAGATTCCCTCTTTCTCATCCATGGTATCCAAGATTTCCTCATTGCAAGTTCATTCGCTGCTGGAGGGTACCTCTCGAGCACTGAAGAACGTTCCATGGGTTTTTTCAGACCTACCTGTCGCAGATTGCTCATGATGTGATTCTCCTCCTGGAAAGATTTCCTTATAAACACTGCTGGAGTTTCTTCTTCTGCTGCTTCACTGCTTACAGCATCTGTTTGCACGCCGGTGGATGTCACAGGAACATCGATCATTCTTCGTCCATTTATGCTGGGCCTCAGAGCACGGCTGTAACGCTTAGAAAGCTCCAGCTCTCTTGTTAGGTTCAAAACTTCCTGTCCCATGCTCTTGTTTTTATTTTCTTCCTCCATAAACCTTTGCTGCAGAACCGAATAATCAACTTGGAGCTGAGAAAGCTGGTCTTCTTTGTTCATCAGCTCATGGATTTTTTCCTTAAGAGCTTGAACTTCTGCTTTTAAATCTCTGCTTTTGGCCTCTTCCAGACGAAACCTGTGCCTCAGCTCTGCCTCTTGGCTCACTGCTTCACCTTTTTCTATTGCTTTGGTTTTGGCAATCTGGAGCTTCATCTCCTCCAGCTGTTGAGAAAGAAAGTTAGCTTTATCCTGCTCAGTCCTAAATTTCTGCTCTAGCTGATCATATTCATCCTCTGTCTTCATCAGATCTCCTTCAACCACTTCCAATTGTTTGAGACGTTTTTTCAGTCTTTCAATTTCAACAGTAAGTTCTTTAATCTTGTTGTCCTCATGACCACCAGGCTCTGGTCCTTTCCTGGCTCTACCTCTTGTAATTTCTCTTTCAACTTCCTCTATACCATCAATTCTTTTCTTTAACAGGTCAACTCTACAGCTTAGTTCAGAAGATTTTTCTTCTTCGCTTCTCAGTTTGCCAATTAACTCATCCCTTTCCTTTGTCAAACTAGACACTTTTTCCTCCATTTCAGATTTCAGTTTCAAAAATTTCTTACTTTCTTCTATCAGTTTCTCTGTCACATCCATAACTTTACCTTGTTCAACTTTAAAATTCTTGTTTAGACCCTCAACCTTTTTTTCTTCCTGTTTTATTTTTTCCATCATATTTTTTCGTTCATCAACCAACATTACAGTAAATGACTTCAGCTTTGTAAGATCATCTTTTAAGCTTATTTCAGCCTTTTCCAACTTGCTTTCTGATGCCTCAAGGTCTTTCACACGAGTCTTCACCACTTCCAACTCATTTATCAAATCCTTAGTCAAATTCTTTTCTTTCTCCAGGTTTAAGTGTAGCTGGGTGCATTCAGACTTACTTTTACTGAAAGCTTCTTCCAGCTTTTCTAGTTCTGACATTCTTTTCTGCAATTTTTCCACTTCAAGTTTCAATTCCTTGCTATGGTGCTCTTCCTCTTGCAGTTTATTTTTCAGCTCTTTACACTGGGATTCAGTTTTTGTGATCTCTTCATCTTTCCCCTCCATTTCAAGCACACGTTTGCGGAGGTTTTCTACTTCTGCCATTAAGCTAGAGTTCCCACATTCCCCTTTTGCTATTTTATCTCTTAGTTCTTGAAGTTCCTCCTCAGCTTTTTGAAGATTTTTGTTAGTTTCTTCTAGCTCCTCTATTCTTCGAGTCAACCCCACTAACTTAAGCCTTAGCTGTCTATTATGTGACTCTTGATTAGCCAGTTTAGCAGTCATCTCCTCATGTTCTTGAGAAAATGATGACGTTTTGCGTTCAAGTTCTGCCTCTAACTTCATCAGTTTTTGTCCATCTTCTTTTGTTTTTGCACTAATAATTTTAAGCTTTTCTTCTTCTTCCTTTAGTTTTTGATTTAAGTCCTGTATTTTCTGGCTTTGTTGACCAAGTTGTTCAATATGCATTTGTCTTTCATCCACCAGCATGAGTGCAAATGATTTGAGCTTGACTAGTTCTTCTCTCAGTTTATTGAGTCTCTTTGTATGTTCCTTCTCCTTCCGGGCTTGATAGATCTTCTCCTGCTCAAGAAGTTTTTTCAACCTGAAACAAGTTAGAAGAGATGCATTAAAATAAAAAATATATACATATATGTATATTGGTGTATTTCTCAATTTTTAAAATCACCTTTTATCTTTTTTTTTCATTAATAACCTATGTCTTTCAAGAAATAACTACCTACTACATTTCCAAACTAAATATTTTAAATTATCGAAGTTAAAGGAAAACTATATAAAATCAACTAGAAAGCTGAAAAGCAGTGAAATTTTATACATTCATAGATAACAAATAAATCAGGTTTTAATTCCTTTACATTTATTTCTCTGTTAGGATGATGTTGGTAAAAGTATATAATATCCCAAAATGACAGTTATATCTACTCATCAATCCGTTTATATCAAACTAGTTTTACAAGGTGGATTCCTCCTTATGTCTTGCATACACAAAAATGTGTAAATTAAGATAAAAAATGAAAACTAATTGCTATATGCAGCCATACATAAATGGATCAATCCTGGTTATAAATAAACCAGCAGGACAGAAGATTATGTTAGCACACAACTGATAATCATCTGGGCATCACAGGCGTAAGAAATTATCAGGAAGCTAAATTTGCCAGCAGTGACTATTACGTTAAAAGGTTTGTTCTTCCAGGCACGTTTCCATTTACAAAAATAGATTTTGTGGACTGCAAGAGTCAGACTAGTCAAACCTTTGGCTACAGCTAACCTCGGCTGGAAAATGCTCTTCTTTATACAGTCTGTAATACTGTATTTTCAGACAATATAACAGCTCGCAATAGATGAGTGAGGTGTATCCTCAGAAAGATAATAAAGACCTACATTTTTCAGCCCTACCCACGCAACATTTCAACGGAGAAACTGTAAGCAATGTAAGTATTTTATATCTGTGATTTATATTCAGGATGCATTGACATCAGCACGGGAAGTTCCTGCAACATGTGGTAAGCACAGATTTATGAGGATGGTGATCCTCAGCTGACAAAGAGGTACAGCTAACACGGGGATAGATCCCCTATTAAAGTAACAGCCTTATTGTAAAAGCAGCAGTACGACTTAGAAAAGAAGACACGGATCTGCACGCTGAATTTACGGTGCAATGACATGTTTTTCAAACCACTGTAACTCCCATATCCCGTATCAAGACACATGTGATGACTCAAATCCACTTGCCTTGCTTACCCTACGTTTGAGGCTTTTCAACTTCTTTGTAACTGAGACACACAGTGAAGTGATAATAGCAGAGCGACTTCCCCTCCGTGAACTAACTTGCTGTAACTGGAACACCCATACCTTAGCAAAGAATGACTTCTATCAGTATTTTTATCTTAAATGCTGGATTGTAGGTGGTAGGGGGTGAAGCACAAAAATACGTTCCTTTCTGTGGCCCCAGCAATGAAGTGGTGCAAAGAGCTCTGGGGCACGATGTTCCCGGAGCCCTCACCTGAACTCTAAACTCATAACAACAGTCGTATTAACTTGGTCCTCCAGCAACTGTTAATGTTTCACTCCTCGTTCCTCGGGGACCAGAATAAACAGGAACTGGAAAGAAAAGCTATAAGAAAAGAGAAGGAAGTAAGAAAGCAGAACACAGGATGCAGTAGGTAGGGAAGGAGAAGGCTGAAGAATGCATTTGGAAACAAGAGTCGGATAGGATGTGGGAGTAAGAGAATAGTAGGAACCAGCGGGAGAGAGAAAAACAAACAAACCTTACAGCCAACCTTGCTAGGTCACAGATTATTCTCAAAAAAATTTCTTTAGTTTTGGCAGCTCCTTGGAAAGGACTGAAAAGGCGTTCTGGTGGATGTCATTATGGGTCAACTTAGAATGTCAAAAGGTAGAAAAAGACCCGCTGCCACTCACAAAGCACGCACTTTTCACACTGAAGAAGGAACTTTATTAGCATGCAATATACTCCCTGGCTGCTCTGTCACACTGCTTCATGCGAAAGTTTCTGCCAAGAACTCTCCCACAGGCTACATTTTTAAAGAAATAGTATGCATCCTTCCACAAGATATTATTTGCCGCCACACAACAGTGTGCCCTAACCTGGTGGTGCTCTAAGTGACCCATCTCCCAAAGTCATGAACTTATGTACAAGAATATGAGGTCATCAAAATGGAGAACATTTACATTCTCCCTTGTCCCACAGGAAAATTTTAAGGTGACCCCTATTTAAATCCCAAATAAAAAAAAACCCCAGAAGACAGCATTTTGTTTTCTTTTTAACAGTCTTGCCGCTTGAAAGCCTACCTAGAGATGCTCAGAAAACTTCCTATGATTTTGAATTCCTAGGCTGTTCATAAAAGGCACGTGTGATTTTCACCCAACAGTTGCTACAGGTGGTACACACCAGCCAGGCTGCTAAGCAGAATGCAAAACAATTCACTGGCTCCATGATTACCTGAGAGTCTACCTGGCGAAAATTACCAAAAAAGCCACTGAAAAAAACCTAAATACCTGTTAAACTAAGACAAAGAAATCCCGGGGATAAGACTGAGCACCAGGAGAAGAAAGCACATTAGCACTGTCACTGCCTTGCTGTACCTAGCAGAAGAGTTAGCAGTGGGGAGTAGCTGGCCTGGCCCCTCTGGGAAAAGCAAAAATAAAGCACGGTAGCTGTGCCAATACGTGGAGGTGAATTTGCTAACGTGTCTGTTCTGGACAAGGTAGGAAGCACCGTGCAGCATTTTATACTGCCTCAGCTTTTACACAGTGAAGCCAGACTGCCGAAGATTTGACAAGTGAACTTTCACAGAAGATACTTGACAATACTTCCCTTTTCCATGTTCTGGGAAACCGCATCTAAAATCAGGTTCTGTGAGGGATGGGTGGGAAAGCAGCATCCAGATCTGTGCAGATGCCAAAGTCATAAACAAAATCTACACCTTTTCAGTGTTACTGCTAAACACAAAAATAAAGCTGAGTTTAACCTTGCTTCTGCTTTCCCATCCTTATACAACTCTCATATCTCAGTGGTTAAAGTGGAATTTCAGCGCTGATGTTGTCCTCCTCTTGACCCTTACAACAGATTTATTATCAGGCTTCTCATCTGGCTGCTGCTGCTGCTGTTTGCTAAGTAATGCAGACCTGCATGGCCTCCGATGCGACACTAAAAGCACCTCAGAGACTCAGAGCACGTGTATCTTCAGTGTGTTATCCAGAAGCAACTGCACTCTGGATTGTCAAGAGGTTGAACGCACCTGCAGTCAGGGTCAAGAAGAGAGGAGAGGAGAGCTTAGCTTTAATAATAAAACACTGGGCTAGATATAGCCAAAACACTGACAAGCCAACAGTTTTGTACCCCCAGTCCCTGTATTTGCTGTCTTGGTTTGGTTTTTTTTAGAGATGGGGAGAAATACTCGGATAAAATTGGATAACCTGCATTCCTCAGTGGGAGTCTCAGGGGCTCAGCACCCAGACCGCAGTGGGGAAGCAGGCAGATCTGTTCACGTTCCTTGTGGAGAGGGGTACTGTACCTCCTGCTCCTCCGTGGAGCAAAGCACTGCCGAGGCCTGCCCAGCACCTTTTTTCCCCACAGGTTGCCACACGTATCATGTCAAAACATGCAGCCCTAGTCATTCCCTGAATATATGGTCTTCTGCTGCCCTGAGGGTCCAGGTAGTCTCTCCCTCTCTTTGCTATCTGTCCTCGCTACAGTATTTGAAGAACGGGTGCCCTACAGCTCTCCAGTGTTCAGGATGATCACGCTCCCTCTTTACAGGAAATGTGACAAATAAAATAGCAAACCCTTATGTATGAACACATGCAAAGTGTTAACTGTCTCCGTTAAAGACCCAGGACAATGCTGTTCCCTGTTTTTGTACCACAAAGGAAGGTGCCTCTGACCCTCTTCAGCATGGGGCAGGACACTGGCCGACAAAAGCTACTGATGCAACCTCGCGTGGTCCCCGCTGCGTCGGGGAGCTGCGTCTCCTGCGTCCCTCCACAGACTGCAGCCTTAGCTGTTCACAGCCGCACCGGGCAGTGCCAGGGCAGCAGGAGGGAGGTCTGTGGGCAGCAATGCCGGGGAGTTAGGAACGTGAAGACTTTCAACAACCAATCTCAGCTTGCAGAGTGAGCAGACACCAGAGTGGAGGAAGAGCAGCTAGTTTTAACCTCCTTCATGAATGGTGTGCTGGAAGCAGCCAGCGAGGAGGAAGGTGGGAGTGGGTGGGCAGTAACCAGGCCCTCCCTGTCCTTCCTTTGGTGCTGAAGCATTTTATTGCACAAGGTCTTTCCGCTTCCCCTTCCCTCCTCCAGGCTTTGGATTGATCATCAGAAGGACAATGGGATGCTGATAGCTGCTAAACCCTATCCCTCCAGAGATGGGGCTTCACTGAATCATAGAATCATTTAGGTTGGAAAAGATCTTTAAGGTCATCAAGTCAAACCATTAACCTAACACTGCCAAGTCCACCACTAAAACATGTCCCTAAGCACCACATCTACACATCTTTTAAATACCTCCTGGGATGGTAACTCAACCACTTACCTCAGCAGCCTGGTCCAATGCTTGACAACCCTTTCGGTGGAGAAATTTTTCCTAATATCCAATCTAAACCTCCCCTGGCGCAACTTGAGGCCATTTCCTCTCATTCTATCACTAGTTACTTGGGAGAAGAGACCAACACTCACCTCACCACAACCCCCTTTCAGGTAGTTGTAGAGAGCGATAAGGTCTCCCCTAAGCCTCCTCTTCTCCAGGCTGAACAACCCCAGTTCCCCCAGCCGCTCCTTGTAACACTTGTTCTCCAGACCCCTCACCAGCTTCGTTGCCCTTCTCTGGACATGCTCCAGCACCTCAATGTCCTTCTTCCAGTGAGGGGCCCAAAACTGAACACAGGATTCGAGGTGCAGCCCCACCAGTGCCAAGTACAGGGGCAAGATCACTTCACTATTCTTGCTGGCCACGCTATTTCTGATACAGGCCAGGATGCTGTTGGCCTTCTTGGCCACCTGGGCACACTGCCAGCTCATATTCAGCCAGCTGTCAACCAGCACCCCCAGGTCCCTTTCCGCCGGGCAGCTCTCCAGCCACTCCTCCCCAAGCCTGTAATGTTGCATGGGGTTGTTGTGACCCAAGTGCAGGACCTGGTGTTTGGCCTTCATTTCTTTTATTATGGTTATATTCCTGTGCTTTGTCGTACCATTCCGGACCGCCTTGCTCAGGCTGGAGCTAATCACTCCTTCAGGTTCGGATCGCAATTTTTCCTTAAAGCAAGTCTGGCCAATACCATGCAGTTTTTCCCCATCAGCTATATGCAGCTGCCAGAAATTCCGGTTATTGTGTCAATGTATTTGTAAGACACAGTTCTGGTTTACAGTGTAGACACAGTTTGGAAAATGGCACATTGGGTAAGTTGGGAAGAGGTGTCCAACACAGGTAGGGCTTTGGTCTGCTGAAAGAAAGTCCCTGAGTCTGCCCTGAAGGACAGGTGACAGAGGACATGGATGGCTGTATCTCCTTCTTCCAGTGAGAAACACAGAGGGGTTGAAGTTGCTGGAGTCTGCTGGTTAGCCATCAGGGTGGTTTAACATCCTCTGTAAGGCTGATCAATTAATTGAATCAATAAAGCCACAGACTTTGCTTAACCACATACATTGGTTTTCCTGTTTTATTTCTGCATATGTCAAGTTCGGTAACTGAGATGCAAAGGAAGGAACCCCACAGTACCATTTTCACAGCATCGCTTCTCAGACCAGAGCAAAATTTCAACATGGATTATAATTTACAGCTGGAAAATAATGTTTTTGTGTTTTTGAAAGACATTGCAATAGTTTCATACCAGGAGAGCTCCAATGGGCATTACTGGATTTTAGATGGGATTTATTTATTTGTAAATAATAAAAGCAGTAGCATCAGCAAGACCTTCACTAAAATCAAGGATTAGTTCTTGTCTATGGTTGCAAAAGAAAGTACAAATAGTGGTCAGTAGGCATTTTCTTGACTTCCAAAGGATCATAAACCTCATGACTACATTTGAAATACAATAAATGTAGCAAACTGGGAACTATAAAAACTCTGCTTAGCACTGATAGCTGATATGAGAAGCCATTCTCCAAAATAGCTTACAATATTTTATGAAAATACAAAGAAGTTTCAGTTATCAGGGGAAAGATGCTCAGTGATTTCCCAAAACCCACCTCTCCCCTCAAAAAAGCATTCACTTCAGAATGTTTTAAACAGAGCATGCAAAAGTGAGAAGCCCCCAAAACACTTCTTGAAAATTAAACCAGTGTTTGCATTGCCCTTTCCGTTGGTACTTCCATCAAGATGAGAAACCACCACAAATGCTCATATGACCTTTCCCATCTCTAGCGTAGAAATGGGCACTCACCTATGGGAAGAAACCCTGGTAAGGCAGGGCAAGCCAGAGGGTGACCTGAGAAGACACGAGCTGCCCCTGCCATTTGCATACCTGTGAACATTTTGGCACCACGTTTCAGCTGCATTGGCCTGGTTCAGCTCCCTGCTTTGCAAACAGACTAAGCCAAGCTTTCCAAGATGTCTCCCAATGTTTAATGACGCACCCGCAGGAAGGGGTAATGTGGTGGGCATTCTGGAGAGAGGTGGAGAGCTAGTTCCCCCTGCCTACCAAGACAGAGGCAGCAGGAGGAACAGCAGGTAGAAGGAAGAGGATGGGAAGGAGGGAAGCGGGTAAGGTTTCTGGAGGACCTTTTAACTGAGTTTGTACACAGCCTAGAGGTCCACAGAGCTGCTCATGGCTGCTCTAGCCATCTCAGATGCACTGCTCCTGTAGTACCTTATCTTGCCATTCAAATTCTGAAAAGTTTGTGGTAATGGGATCGACTTCTGTTCTCTTTTGTGGACAGCCAGTAAGTGGGGGCTAAGAGAAGGGAGTTAACAAGGACTTAGTCACTCTCAGGATGAGCTGACCGACAGCTGATGAAGGCTGCTTCCTCCCCGAGGGGCCAACAGCATTTCTGCCACTCACACAGCAATCCCAAGGAGGCACTGGGAAAGCAAATGCCTCTCCAGGCTTGTCTTTCCACTTCAACCCTAAAGAGTTTGCTACTGCATATGCAGAGTTAGAGGGACTGGACAACTTCCTAGCGGTAGCTAGAAAGCTGCTGCCCATTAAGTGATGTGAGAGGCTGCTCGCTGGAATCCCGGGACAATGAAAACCAGCAAGAGGTGATTTAACTTAATAAAGTGAGTTCCCTCCTCTTTTTTTTTTTTTTCCTGTTTAATGTACAACAGCTGATTTTGAAGATTATTTCTACAGCCACTGGGAAATCCTCCACATCAGGACTATTTCTGAGTGCTTCTGTGTTTGGGGACAGGCTGAGATAACCAGAGGCTGAATTTCACCGATCCTCTCTGATTCAGCTAAAATCAAAGAGACCCAAAAGGTGGTCAGGCTCTCTAGGAAGCAAAACTGGAAGTGGCCTACCACTCAAGTTGGGCAATTAAAAATTAGGTAACACTTTCAAATTATCAGCTTCAGTCCTTCCCTCATACGCATCTCAACTGAGGGAAGAAAGATGTAAATGAGATCAGGTCCCATGGCAAGAAAAATACAGCACATCTGTGTTACTTTCTCCCTTCTAGCCACTAAACTTTAAAGGAAAAGGACACAGACAGACGTTTGAATGACCTTGCTACAGAACTTCCCGAGTTGCCGTTCAGTTTATCACAGGCTCAACTCCGAAAACAAATAAAAACTGGTAAAAAAAATCGTTATCAGTTCTAGTGACTCTAAAGACAAGTTTCTGCAGCTACCTACTACACAAAGTTGAAGTGTAAAAAACTGCATATTCTTCACTGCTGAATTAACTTTTGAGAAGTGATTGTATCAGATTATATCAAAAGCAAGTTAATATTTTTGCTACTTCAAAACTACATGACAGTTCCCAAATTATACGGAAAGAAAGAAAACGTTTTCTTTACTTAGGAGGACCCATTCCTTGTCTTCTACAACAATTTTTCCTCCTCTCTTTGTTTCTAACACTTGATTTTGTAAAAATTAAAATCCAGTTTGCTGAAGTAGTTCATTTGTGTTGAAACGGTCTTACTTCAAGTGAACAGTGAGTAAGGGCAGCATTTTGGGATATGAACACTTAGCAGATGCAGTGTCCCACCACCTTTCCAGCACCTTAAGAAAAGCACCAAAGATCTTTAAGAACAAAACACAACCAAAACCAGTCCGGGCTATGGAAACAGGTCAGTCAGTTTTTTTTTCCAGCCCCCCAATTACGATACCCACATCAATTTCGCAGGTCGGAGGATGGGGAGGGGGATGAGCAGAAGGCATGCAAACGGCATCTGCGAGAAAAGGAAGCAGCAGCAGCGCTCAGCCGAGAGACGGAATTTGCCAAACCTGTCTCCGAGCTGCGGTTATCCTTCCCTGACCCCTCCATGCGCCGTGCGAGCGAGGAAGCCCGGCAGCACAACCCCACCGGTTGCACCTTCCCGGGCTCCAGCCAGACATTACCATCACCGCAGCTCTGTCCCGTCCAGCCCGGCCGGGGCGGCGGGAGCGGGGCTGCCCCGGGGGCACGCCGAGCATCCCGCGGCCCCCCGCCCCGCCGCGCACACAGACCCGGCTCCAGCCTCCCGCCGGCGCCTACGCTTGTGCCCAGTGCCTTCAGTTAAGCGGTGAAGCGCGCATGTACAAGAACAATTAACTCTGCTCAAATAAAAAAAAAAAAATCGGAATTCTCTTACCTGATAAATAGACTTTTTTTTTTTTTAAGCAACGCAAAAATAATTAAAAAAAGAAAAAAACTGGAAAGTTTTGCAGCACGACCCTCCCCGCGCCGGCTGGGCCCCTCCGCCCGCGGGGAAGGCGCCCTCACGTCACTGCCGTGCCCCCCGCGCGCTGCAGGGTGACGGCTGCGCCCCGCCGGGGGGGGCGGCGGGGCCCGGGGGGGCGCGCGGCGGCGGCGCCGCATTGTGCGCTCCCTGCCGGGGCGGGGGGAAGGGGCGGAGCCGCCGCCGCGGCTCGGCGGGGCAGGAGGGGGCGGCCGGGGCGGCCCCGGCGTGGCGGAGCCGGGCTTCTGCCCGCGCCTCCTTTTAGCACCGCTTTCCCGGGGTTTGTGATTGACAGCCCCCTCCGGGCTTACCGTTTATAGGTTAACGATTAAGAAATACTAATCTGGTCGCAGAGAGCCGCTGGGAATTGCTTTCGCTTCACTGAGCCGGCGGGGAGGAAAGCGTCCCAGTCCCAGCTGCCAGCTCATTCCTCTGACCCCAGGAGGGTCCCTGTTGCTCTTCTCCCGTCCGCCTGGTGTTGGAAGCGACAGTGCTGCTGGTGGGGAGCACTGGCTGACCTTAAGATGGGTTGATAAAGGCGTGAATACATGAAGAAAATCCCCTGTGGATTTAACAGGCATGCAGGGTTGGTTTTGAAGGTTCGTGTGTAGTAGCAAGGTTAACTGAGAGTCTGCGTGAGGTCTGAAAAGCACAGTTCTTCTAGCTCCCTGCTTTACAGAAGGCCTAAATCAGCCCTTTTGTTCCCAAACCAACATAAAAGAATTTTAGGATTCCTTCTATTTGCCTAATGATTCCCTAGATTGCCCATGGTCACCTAGTCAGTCTTTACAAGGGGAACTAGAAACCACTCTTCCCTTTCCTTTCCCCTTCCCTTTCTCCTTCTCCTTCACCTTTTCTTTCCTCTTCCACTTCCCGTTCACCTTCCTCTTTTCTTAAGAAGCTCATAATACCCAAAAAAGCTGAAGGCATATCATGTCAAATATTATTGTCCACAAAAATTGACCAGTGTGTGTTTACATTCTTGAGAAGCTACCTATGTAATTCCACGTTCTGTCAATATTTTTCCTTGTCACTCTCGCCTCATTCAGCATGCAGGCTTGACAGTGCTCATCTGAAAAGCAGGTGCTTAATGCTTGATTTTATGCTTAATGATTGATTTTATTCGAGGCCCTATTTGCTCTGCTGAGAACAGAATTATTCATTTCTGGGTGGGAGATAGAAGCACAAAGGGACTAGGGCTTTGGTTGGACACCTGCTCCGGGGTACGTAGGATGTGGTTTTCAGAGCGCTGCAGCGTGGGTGCTACGTCTGCTCAGATCACAGCCCAATTTGCCTCCAGCCCAGGAGTGGATGCTCCAGACTCTCACCCATCAGAGCTCCGATTTCCAACAATCTCCCCAAAATGAGAATCAGTCTTAGACTGAAAAACGTTCACAACCCATGTAATTAGCTTCACATGGTTTAACTAGCGCCGTGTAGGAAATCCGTCACACAAACTCAACAGGGGTAGAGTCACATTTTCCAGGGAAACATGTACCAGCCTCAATCATTCTCTTTCTTTTTATATTCCCCTACCTCATTTACTAAATACTTTCCAAAAGATGAAGCTGGGGTCCTACAGAGAAATCGTTGCCTCTTATGTGCAAAGCTGATGCATCTCAACGTTTCTATTTTTACAGCGTCAGAGGAAAGGTTTCTGTACATGACTTGTGTTTGATTATGCGATTACAAATGATCGCATGCGTCGAGCAGACCAACATTACGCTTAACCTACTTACCGTGTCCTTTGTAATCCTAATAACTGTCCTGGTAGAGCTACGTATTCTTTAAAAAGAGGAAACCACACACAATGGCAAACACTAAAGTAGATACCCACCACCGAAATTCAGTGGTGCGGCATTACATTGGCGCTTAAGGAGATCGTTGGAAGAGTTTAGATCCTTTAGATTGTCTGCATAAAAGTCTGCACTCTCAGTTAACAAAATAATCGATCGCAATAGCAAGTTGT